>NW_028253257.1:600000-1144199 GCF_964263255.1 Lissotriton vulgaris
AATCCATGGTGACATTTTTTTTCACTTTGCAGAGTTTTTTCTCACTATTGTGTTTTTGGGAGCTTGCTTTTGGGGGTTCCTGGTGTTTCGGGGGGTCTTGGAACATCGCTGGGTATGGATAGTTTTTATTGCAAGTGGTTTGAAGAAAATCCATGGGGGCAAAGGGGAGTTAGAGCCTAGTTGCAGAACGCGCACAGAGTGATTTGGGAATGAGGCCTAAATTATTCTGTCTCACTTTTTCTGGTTTTGCTTTTTGGCTGTTTGGGGGTGTTAAACTTGTTTTTGCCTTGGTTGACGGGTCTGGGGGCATTGCTGGGAAGGTCTAATACTGGATAAAAGTGTTTTTGGAGAAAATCCATGGTTAAAATGTTTTCTCTTTGCAGAGTTTTCGCTCACTTTTGTGTTTTCGGGGGCCTGCTTTTGGGGGTTCCTTGTGTTTGATTGGGGGCTGGGGGGTCTTGGAGCATCTCTGGATATGGATAGTTTTGATTGCAAGTGGTTTGAAGACAATCCATGCTGGCAAAGGGGAGTTAGAGCCTAGCTACAGAGCGCGCACGGAGTGATTTGGGAATGAGGCCTAAATTATTCTAAGTCTCACTTTTTCCGGTTTTGCTTTTTGGCTGTTTGGGGGTGTTAAACTTGTTTTCGCCTGGGTTGACTGGTCTGGGGGCATTGCTGGGAAGGTCTAATACCAGATAAAAGTGTTTCGGAGAAAATCCATGGTGAAATTTTTTTTCACTTTGCAGAGTTTTCGCTCACTTTCATGTTTTCAGGGGCCTGCTTGGGGGTTCCTGGTGTTTGGGGGGGTTTGGGGGTCTTGGGGCATCGCTGGGTATGGATAGTTTTGATTGCAAGTGGTTTGAAGAAAATCCATTGTGGCAAAGGGGAGTTAGGGCCTAGCTGCAGAGCGCGCACGGAGTGATTTGGGAATGAGGCCTAAATTATTCTAAGTCTCACTTTTTCTGGTTTTGCTTTTTGGCTGTTTGGGGGTGGTAAACTTGTTTTCACCTTGGTTGACGGGTGTGGGGGAATTGCTGGGAAGGTCTAATACCGGATAAAAGTGTTTTGGAGAAAATCCATTGTAAAATATTTTTTAACTTTGCAGAGTTTTCGCTCACTTTCGTGTTTTCGGGGGCCTGCTTTTGGGGGTTCCTGGTGATTGGGGGGGGGGTTGGGGGTCTTGGAGCATTGCTGGGTATGGATAGTTTTGATTGCAAGTGGTTTGAAGAAAATCCATGGTGGCAAAGGGGAGTTAGGGCCTAGCTGCAGAGCGCCCACAGAGTGATTTGGGAATGAGGCCTAAATTATTCTAAGTCTCACTTTTTCCGGTTTTGCTTTTTGGCTGTGTGGGGGTGTTAAACTTGTTTTTGCCTTGGTTGACGGGTCTGGGGGCATTGCTGGGATGGTCTAATACTGGATAAAAGTGTTTTTGGAGAAAATCCATGGTTAAAAAATGTTCTCTTTGCAGAGTTTTCGCTCACTTTTGTGTTTTCGGGGGCCTGCTTTTGGGGGTTCCTGGTGTTTGATTGGGGGCTGGGGAGTCTTGGAGCATCGCTGGGTATGGATAGTTTTGCTTGCAAGTGGTTTGAAGACAATCCATGCTGGCAAAGGGGAGTTAGAGCCTAGCTACAGAGCGCGCACAGAGTGATTTGGGAATGAGGCCTAAATTATTCTAAGTCTCACTTTTTCCGGTTTTGATTTTTGGCTGTTTGGGGGTGTTAAACTTGTTTTCGCCTGGGTTGACGGGTCTGGGGGCATTGCTGGGAAGGTCTAATACCAGATAAAAGTGTTTCGGAGAAAATCCATGGTGAAAAAACTTTTCACTTTGCAGAGTTTTCGCTCACTTTCATGTTTTCCGGGGCCTGCTTGGGTGTTCCTGGTGTTTGGGGGGGATTTGGGGGGTTTGGGGGTTTTGGGGCATCACTGGGTATGGATAGTTTTGATTGCAAGTGGTTTGAAGAAAATCCATGGTGGCAAAGGGGAGTTAGGGCCTAGCTGCAGAGCGCGCACGGAGTGATTTGGGAATGAGGCCTAAATTTTTCTAAGTCTCACTTTTTCCGGTTTTGCTTTTTGGCTGTTTGGAGGTGTTAAACTTGTTTTCACCTTGGTTGACGGGTCTGTGGTCATTGCTGGGAAGGTCTAATACCGGATAAAAGTGTTTTGGAGAAAATCCATTGTAAAAAAGTTTTGCACTTTGCAGAGTTTTCGCTCACTTTCGTGTTTTCGGGGGCCTGCTTTTGGGGGTTCCTGGTGTTTGGGGGGGGGGTCTTGGAGCATCGCTGGGTATGGATAGTTTTGATTGCAAGTGCTTTGAAGAAAATCTATGGTGGCAAAGGGGAGTTAGGGTCTACTTGCAGAGCGCGCACAGAGTGATTTGGAAATGAGGCCTAAATTATTCTGTCTCACTTTTTCCGGTTTTGCTTTTTTGCTGTTTGGGGGTGTTAAACTTGCTTTCGCCTTGGTTGACGGGTCTGGGGGTATTGCTGGGAAGGTCTAATACCGGATATAAGTGTTTTTGGAGAAAATCCATGGTTAAAAAGTTTTTCACTTTGCAGAGTTTTTTCTCACTTTTGTGTTTTTGGGGGCTTGCTTTTGGGGGTTCCTAGTGTTTGGGGGGGTGGGGGGTCTCGGAGCATCGCTGGATATGGATAGTTTTGATTGCAAGTGGTTTGAAGAAAAGCCATGGTGGCAAAGGGGAGTTAGAGCCTAGCTGCAGAGCGCGCAGGGAGTGATTTGGGAATGAGGCCTAATTTATTCTGTCTCATGTTTTCTGGTTTTGCTTTTTGGCTGTTTGGGGGTGTTAAACTTGTTTTGGCCTTAGTTGACGGGTCTGGGGGCATTGCTGGGAAGGTCTAATACTGGATAAACGTGTTTTTTGAGAAAATCCATGGTTAAAATGTTTTCTCTTTGCAGAGTTTTCACTCACTTTTGTGTTTTCGGGGGCCTGCTTTTGGGGGTTCCTTGTGTTTGATTGGGGGCTGGGGGGTCTTGGAGCATCTCTGGATATGGATAGTTTTGATCGCAAGTGGTTTGCAGACAATCCATGCTGGCAAAGGGGAGTTAGAGCCTAGCTACAGAGCGCGCACGGAGTGATTTGGGAATGAGGCCTAAATTATTCTAAGTCTCACTTTTTCCGGTTTTGCTTTTTGGCTGTTTGGGGGTGTTAAACTTGTTTTCGCCTGGGTTGACGGGTCTGGGGGCATTGCTGGGAAGGTCTAATACCAGATAAAAGTGTTTCGGAGAAAATCCATGGTGAAAAAGTTTTTCACTTTGCAGAGTTTTCGCTCACTTTCATGTTTTCAGGGGCCTGCTTGGGGGTTCCTGGTGTTTGGGGGGGGTTGGGGGTCTTTGGGCATCGCTGGGTATGGATAGTTTTGATTGCAAGTGGTTTGAAGAAAATCCATTGTGGCAAAGGGGAGTTAGGGCCTAGCTGCAGAGCGCGCACGGAGTGATTTGGGAATGAGGCCTAAATTATTCTAAGTCTCACTTTTTCTGGTTTTGCTTTTTGGCTGTTTGGGGGTGGTAAACTTGTTTTCACCTTGGTTGACGGGTGTGGGGCATTGCTGGGAAGGTCTAATACCGGATAAAAGTGTTTTGGAGAAAATCCATTGTAAAATATTTTTTAACTTTGCAGAGTTTTCGCTCACTTTCGTGTTTTCGGGGGCCTGCTTTTGGGGGTTCCTGGTGTTTGGGGGGGGGGGTTGGGGGTCTTGGAGCATTGCTGGGTATGGATAGTTTTGATTGCAAGTGGTTTGAAGAAAATCCATGGTGGCAAAGGGGAGTTAGGGTCTACTTGCAGAGCGCGCACAGAGTGATTTGGGAATGAGGCCTAAATTATTCTGTCTCACTTTTTCCGGGTTTGCTTTTTGGCTGTTTGGGGGTGTTAAACTTGTTTTCGCCTTGGTTGACGGGTCTGGGGGTATTGCTGGGAAGGTCTAATACCGGATAAAAGTGTTTTGGAGAAAATCCATTGTTAAAAAGTTTTTCACTTTGCAGAGTTTTTGCTAACTTTTGTGTTTTTGGGGCCTGCTTTTGGGGGTTCCTGGTGTTTGATTGGGGGCTGGGGGGTCTTGGAGCATCGCTGGGTATGGATAGTTTTGATTGCAAGTGGTTTGAAGAAAATCCATGGTGGCAAAGGGGAGTTAGGGCCTAGCTGCAGAGCGCTCACCGAGTGATTTGGGAATGAGGCCTAAATTATTCTAAGTCTCACTTTTTCCGGTTTTGCTTTTTGGCGGTTTGGGGGTGTTAAACTTGTTTTTGCATGGGTTGACTGATCTGGAGACATTGCTGGGAAGGTCTAATACCGGATAAAAGTGTTTTGGAGTAAATCTATGGTGAAAAAGTTTTTCACTTTGCAGAGTTTTTGCTCACTTTTGTGTTTTGGGGGCTTGCTTTTGGGGGTTCCTGGTGTTTGGGGGGTTGGGGTCTTGGAGCATCGCTGGGTATGGATAGTTTTGATTGCAAGTGGTTTGAAGAAAATCCATGGTGGCAAAGGGGAGTTGGAGCCTAGCTGCAGAGCGCGCACGGAGTGATTTGGGAATGAGGCCTAAATTATTCTGTCTCACTTTTTCTGGTTTTGCTTTTTGGCTGTTTGGGGGTGTTAACTTGTTTTCGCCTTGGTTGACGGGTCTAGGGGCATTGCTGGGAAGGTCTAATACTCGATAAAAGTGTTTTTGGAGAAAATCCATGGTTAAAATGTTTTCACTTTGCAGAGTTTTCGCTCACTTTTGTGTTTTTTGGGGCCTGCTTTTGGGGGTTGCTGGTGTTTGATTGGGGGCTGGGGGGTCGTGGAGCATTGCTGGGTATGGATAGTCTTGATTGCAAGTGGTTTGAAGAAACTCCATGGTGGCAAAGGGGAGTTAGGGCCTAGCTGCAGAGCGCTCACCGAGTGATTTGGGAATGTGGCCTAAATTATTCTCTCACTTTTTCCAGTTTTGCTTTTTGGCTGTTTGGGGGTGTTAAACTTGTTTTCGCCTGGGTTGACGGGTCTGGGGGAATTGCTGGGAAGGTCTAATACCGGATAAAAGTGTTTTTGGAGAAAATCCATGGTGAAAAAGTTTTTCACTTCGCAGAGTTTTGTCTCACTTTTGTGTTTTTGGGGGCTTGCTTTTGGGGGTTCCTGGTGTTTGGGGGGGGGGTGGGGGGTCTTGGAGCATCACTGTGGGGTATGGATAGTTTTGATTGCAAGTGGTTCGAAGAAAATCCATGGTGGCAAAGGGGAGTTAGGGCCTAGCTGCAGAGTGCGCACGGAGTGATTTGGGAATGAGGCCTAAATTATTCTAAGTCTCACTTTTTCCGGTTTTGATTTTTGGCTATTTGGGGGTGTTAAACTTGTTTTCGCCTGGGTTGACGGGTCTGGGGGCATTGCTGGGAAGGTCTAATACCGGATAAAAGGGTTTTGGAGAAAATCCATGGTGAAATTTTTTTTCACTTTGCAGAGTTTTTTCTCACTATTGTGTTTTTGGGAGCTTGCTTTTGGGGGTTCCTGGTGTTTCGGGGGGTCTTGGAACATCGCTGGGTATGGATAGTTTTTATTGCAAGTGGTTTGAAGAAAATCCATGGGGGCAAAGGGGAGTTAGAGCCTAGTTGCAGAACGCGCACAGAGTGATTTGGGAATGAGGCCTAAATTATTCTGTCTCACTTTTTCTGGTTTTGCTTTTTGGCTGTTTGGGGGTGTTAAACTTGTTTTTGCCTTGGTTGACGGGTCTGGGGGCATTGCTGGGAAGGTCTAATACTGGATAAAAGTGTTTTTGGAGAAAATCCATGGTTAAAATGTTTTCTCTTTGCAGAGTTTTCGCTCACTTTTGTGTTTTCGGGGGCCTGCTTTTGGGGGTTCCTTGTGTTTGATTGGGGGCTGGGGGGTCTTGGAGCATCTCTGGATATGGATAGTTTTGATTGCAAGTGGTTTGAAGACAATCCATGCTGGCAAAGGGGAGTTAGAGCCTAGCTACAGAGCGCGCACGGAGTGATTTGGGAATGAGGCCTAAATTATTCTAAGTCTCACTTTTTCCGGTTTTGCTTTTTGGCTGTTTGGGGGTGTTAAACTTGTTTTCGCCTGGGTTGACTGGTCTGGGGGCATTGCTGGGAAGGTCTAATACCAGATAAAAGTGTTTCGGAGAAAATCCATGGTGAAATTTTTTTTCACTTTGCAGAGTTTTCGCTCACTTTCATGTTTTCAGGGGCCTGCTTGGGGGTTCCTGGTGTTTGGGGGGGGTTGGGGGTCTTGGGGCATCGCTGGGTATGGATAGTTTTGATTGCAAGTGGTTTGAAGAAAATCCATTGTGGCAAAGGGGAGTTAGGGCCTAGCTGCAGAGCGCGCACGGAGTGATTTGGGAATGAGGCCTAAATTATTCTAAGTCTCACTTTTTCTGGTTTTGCTTTTTGGCTGTTTGGGGGTGGTAAACTTGTTTTCACCTTGGTTGACGGGTGTGGGGGAATTGCTGGGAAGGTCTAATACCGGATAAAAGTGTTTTGGAGAAAATCCATAGTAAAATATTTTTTAACTTTGCAGAGTTTTCGCTCACTTTCGTGTTTTCGGGGGCCTGCTTTTGGGGGTTCCTGGTGATTGGGGGGGGGGGGTTGGGGGTCTTGGAGCATTGCTGGGTATGGATAGTTTGGATTGCAAGTGGTTTGAAGAAAATCCATGGTGGCAAAGGGGAGTTAGGGCCTAGCTGCAGAGCGCCCACAGAGTGATTTGGGAATGAGGCCTAAATTATTCTAAGTCTCACTTTTTCCGGTTTTGCTTTTTGGCTATTTGGGGGTGTTAAACTTGTTTTCGCCTGGGTTGACGGGTCTGGGGGCATTGCTGGGAAGGTCTAATACCGGATAAAAGTGTTTTGGAGAAAATCCATGGTGAAAAAGTTTTTCACTTTGCAGAGTTTTTTCTCACTATTGTGTTTTTGGGGGCTTGCTTTTGGGGGTTCCTGGTTTTTGGGGGGGCGGGTCTTTGACATCGCTGGGTATGGATAGATTTGATTGCAAGTGGTTTGAAGAAAATCCATGGGGGCAAAGGGGAGTTAGAGCCTAGCTACAGAGCACGCACGGAGTGATTTGGGAATGAGGCCTAAATTATTCTGTCTCACTTTTTCAGGTTTTGCTTTTTGGCTGTGTGGGGGTGTTAAACTTGTTTTTGCCTTGGTTGACGGGTCTAGGGGCATTGCTGGGATGGTCTAATACTGGATAAAAGTGTTTTTGGAGAAAATCCATGGTTAAAAATTTTTCTCTTTGCAGAGTTTTCGCTCACTTTTTGTGTTTTCGGGGGCCTGCTTTTGGGGGTTCCTGGTGTTTGATTGGGGGCTGGGGAGTCTTGGAGCATCGCTGGGTATGGATAGTTTTGCTTGCAAGTGGTTTGAAGACAATCCATGCTGGCAAAGGGGAGTTAGAGCCTAGCTACAGAGCGCGCACAGAGTGATTTGGGAATGAGGCCTAAATTATTCTAAGTCTCACTTTTTCCGGTTTTGATTTTTGGCTGTTTGGGGGTGTTAAACTTGTTTTCGCCTGGGTTGACGGGTCTGGGGGCATTGCTGGGAAGGTCTAATACCGGATAAAAGTGTTTCGGAGAAAATCCATGGTGAAAAAACTTTTCACTTTGCAGAGTTTTCGCTCACTTTCATGTTTTCCGGGGCCTGCTTGGGTGTTCCTGGTGTTTGGGGGGGATTTGGGGGGTTTGGGGGTTTTGGGGCATCGCTGGGTATGGATAGTTTTGATTGCAAGTGGTTTGAAGAAAATCCATGGTGGCAAAGGGGAGTTAGGGCCTAGCTGCAGAGCGCGCACGGAGTGATTTGGGAATGAGGCCTAAATTTTTCTAAGTCTCACTTTTTCCGGTTTTGCTTTTTGGCTGTTTGGAGGTGTTAAACTTGTTTTCACCTTGGTTGACGGGTCTGTGGTCATTGCTGGGAAGGTCTAATACCAGATAAAAGTGTTTCGGAGAAAATCCATGGTGAAAAAGTTTTTCACTTTGCAGAGTTTTCGCTCACTTTCATGTTTTCAGGGGCCTGCTTGGGGGTTCCTGGTGTTTGGGGGGGGTTGGGGGTCTTGGGGCATCGCTGGGTATGGATAGTTTTGATTGCAAGTGGTTTGAAGAAAATCCATTGTGGCAAAGGGGAGTTAGGGCCTAGCTGCAGAGCGGGCACGGAGTGATTTGGGAATGAGGCCTAAATTATTCTAAGTCTCACTTTTTCTGGTTTTGCTTTTTGGCTGTTTGGGGGTGGTAAACTTGTTTTCACCTTGGTTGACGGGTGTGGGGCATTGCTGGGAAGGTCTAATACCGGATAAAAGTGTTTTGGAGAAAATCCATTGTAAAATATTTTTTAACTTTGCAGAGTTTTCGCTCACTTTCGTGTTTTCGGGGGCCTGCTTTTGGGGGTTCCTGGTGTTTGGGGGGGGGGGGTTGGGGGTCTTGGAGCATTGCTGGGTATGGATAGTTTTGATTGCAAGTGGTTTGAAGAAAATCCATGGTGGCAAAGGGGAGTTAGGGTCTACTTGCAGAGCGCGCACAGAGTGATTTGGGAATGAGGCCTAAATTATTCTGTCTCACTTTTTCCGGGTTTGCTTTTTGGCTGTTTGGGGGTGTTAAACTTGTTTTCGCCTTGGTTGACGGGTCTGGGGGTATTGCTGGGAAGGTCTAATACTTGATAAAAGTGTTTTGGAGAAAATCCATTGTTAAAAAAAGTTTTTCACTTTGCAGAGTTTTTTCTCACTTTTGTGTTTTTGGGGGCTTGCTTTTGGGGGTTCCTAGTGTTTGGGGGGGTGGGGGGTCTCGGAGCATCGCTGGATATGGATAGTTTTGATTGCAAGTGGTTTGAAGAAAAGCCATGGTGGCAAAGGGGAGTTAGAGCCTAGCTGCAGAGCGCGCAGGGAGTGATTTGGGAATGAGGCCTAATTTATTCTGTCTCATGTTTTCTGGTTTTGCTTTTTGGCTGTTTGGGGGTGTTAAACTTGTTTTGGCCTTGGTTGACGGGTCTGGGGGCATTGCTGGGAAGGTCTAATACTGGATAAACGTGTTTTTTGAGAAAATCCATGGTTAAAATGTTTTCTCTTTGCAGAGTTTTCACTCACTTTTGTGTTTTCGGGGGCCTGCTTTTGGGGGTTCCTTGTGTTTGATTGGGGGCTGGGGGGTCTTGGAGCATCTCTGGATATGGATAGTTTTGATCGCAAGTGGTTTGCAGACAATCCATGCTGGCAAAGGGGAGTTAGAGCCTAGCTACAGAGCGCGCACGGAGTGATTTGGGAATGAGGCCTAAATTATTCTAAGTCTCACTTTTTCCGGTTTTGCTTTTTGGCTGTTTGGGGGTGTTAAACTTGTTTTCGCCTGGGTTGACGGGTCTGGGGGCATTGCTGGGAAGGTCTAATACCAGATAAAAGTGTATCGGAGAAAATCCATGGTGAAAAAGTTTTTCACTTTGCAGAGTTTTCGCTCACTTTCATGTTTTCAGGGGCCTGCTTGGGGGTTCCTGGTGTTTGGGGGGGGTTGGGGGTCTTGGGGCATCGCTGGGTATGGATAGTTTTGATTGCAAGTGGTTTGAAGAAAATCCATTGTGGCAAAGGGGAGTTAGGGCCTAGCTGCAGAGCGCGCACGGAGTGATTTGGGAATGAGGCCTAAATTATTCTAAGTCTCACTTTTTCTGGTTTTGCTTTTTGGCTGTTTGGGGGTGGTAAACTTGTTTTCACCTTGGTTGACGGGTGTGGGGCATTGCTGGGAAGGTCTAATACCGGATAAAAGTGTTTTGGAGAAAATCCATTGTAAAATATTTTTTAACTTTGCAGAGTTTTCGCTCACTTTCGTGTTTTCGGGGGCCTGCTTTTGGGGGTTCCTGGGGGGGGGGGGTTGGGGGTCTTGGAGCATTGCTGGGTATGGATAGTTTTGATTGCAAGTGGTTTGAAGAAAATCCATGGTGGCAAAGGGGAGTTAGGGTCTACTTGCAGAGCGCGCACAGAGTGATTTGGGAATGAGGCCTAAATTATTCTGTCTCACTTTTTCCGGGTTTGCTTTTTGGCTGTTTGGGGGTGTTAAACTTGTTTTCGCCTTGGTTGACGGGTCTGGGGGTATTGCTGGGAAGGTCTAATACTTGATAAAAGTGTTTTGGAGAAAATCCATTGTTAAAAAAAGTTTTTCACTTTGCAGAGTTTTCGCTCACTTTTGTGTTTTTGGGGCCTGCTTTTGGGGGTTCCTGGTGTTTGATTGGGGGCTGGGGGGTCTTGGAGCATCGCTGGGTATGGATAGTTTTGATTGCAAGTGATTTGAAGAAAATCCATGGTGGCAAAGGGGAGTTAGGGCCTAGCTGCAGAGCGCGCACAGAGTGATTTGGGAATGACGCCTAAATTATTCTAAATTTCACTTTTTCCGTTTTTGCTTTTTGGCTGTTTGGGGGTGTTAAACTTGTTTTCGCCTGGGTTGACGGGTCTGGGGGCAATGCTGGGAAGGTCTAATACCGGATAAAAGTGTTTTGGAGAAAATCCATGGTGAAAAAGTTTTTCACTTTGCAGAGTTTTTTCTCACTATTGTGTTTTTGGGGGCTTGCTTTTGGGGGTTCCTGGTGTTTGGGGGGGGTCTTTGACATCGCTGGGTATGGATAGATTTGATTGCAAGTGGTTTGAAGAAAATCCATGGGGGCAAAGGGGAGTTAGAGCCTAGCTGCAGAGCGCGCACGGAGTGATTTGGGAATGAGGCCTAAATTATTCTGTCTCACTTTTTCAGGTTTTGCTTTTTGGCTGTGTGGGGGTGTTAAACTTGTTTTTGCCTTGGTTGACGGGTCTGGGGGCATTGCTGGGATGGTCTAATACTGGATAAAAGTGTTTTTGGAGAAAATCCATGGTTAAAATGTTTTCTCTTTGCAGAGTTTTCGCTCACTTTTGTGTTTTCGGGGGCCTGCTTTTGGGGGTTCCTGGTGTTTGATTGGGGGCTGGGGAGTCTTGGAGCATCGCTGGGTATGGATAGTTTTGCTTGCAAGTGGTTTGAAGACAATCCATGCTGGCAAAGGGGAGTTAGAGCCTAGCTACAGAGCGCGCACAGAGTGAATTGGTGAATGAGGCCTAAATTATTCTAAGTCTCACTTTTTCCGGTTTTGATTTTTGGCTGTTTGGGGGTGTTAAACTTGTTTTCGCCTGGGTTGACGGGTCTGGGGGCATTGCTGGGAAGGTCTAATACCGGATAAAAGTGTTTCGGAGAAAATCCATGGTGAAAAAACTTTTCACTTTGCAGAGTTTTCGCTCACTTTCATGTTTTCCGGGGCCTGCTTGGGTGTTCCTGGTGTTTGGGGGGGATTTGGGGGGTTTGGGGGTTTTGGGGCATCGCTGGGTATGGATAGTTTTGATTGCAAGTGGTTTGAAGAAAATCCATGGTGGCAAAGGGGAGTTAGGGCCTAGCTGCAGAGCGCGCACGGAGTGATTTGGGAATGAGGCCTAAATTATTCTAAGTCTCACTTTTTCCGGTTTTGCTTTTTGGCTGTTTGGAGGTGTTAAACTTGTTTTCACCTTGGTTGACGGGTCTGTGGTCATTGCTGGGAAGGTCTAATACCGGATAAAAGTGTTTTGGAGAAAATCCATTGTAAAAAAGTTTTGCACTTTGCAGAGTTTTCGCTCACTTTCGTGTTTTCGGGGGCCTGCTTTTGGGGGTTCCTGGTGTTTGGGGGGGGGGTCTTGGAGCATCGCTGGGTATGGATAGTTTTGATTGCAAGTGCTTTGAAGAAAATCTATTTTTTTTTGTAAACTGTATTTTTATTGCAGATATATAGTAAACATACAGTCAGTTATTTCGAGTGTCTCATCAATTAGCAATGACCTACACCAGTTGTAAAACAAGTTTTACACAGCCGTGTAACCCGCATCCCGGAGGTCGGGCGGCAATAGCTAGTAAACACCGGACCAGGAAATTGTACAAGGAAACAGTGACATCTGCTCGACAGAACGATCTGGTATCTGCTTTTCCGTTTCTCCCCCACCCCTGACCCCAACAAAGAACTGGCCCTACTGCCCAAATGAATTTCTTTTTAACCAAACAGATCATTATTGAGTCTGTGTAGCACCTCACAGTCACGCTTCATACGTTCCTCCATCGCGCTGATGCTCAATAATGCAGCGTCTCAACATCCCCAACCAAGAAAGCCCTATCCATCTCTCCCACCACCCCCCTACCCCCACCCCCCCTTGTCAGTGTGCCCTCTACTGTCTCTCTCGTGACATACTATAGACCTCCATAAGAAAGCGGGCGACTCCTCCTGAGCTTCTCCAAGTTCGGCCCCCCAGCCAAGCGGGGGTCCAGGCGCTGCCCCAATCCGCGCACGTTACCCCTTCCATCCTCCATCTCGTTCGGCCCATGCCGTCAATCTCGCCTGCTGCAGGTTACGCGGTCTAGCATGCCACATCCTCAACCAATGTCCCCGCTCTCTCCCCCTCTGTCGCCCCCTCCTGGCTCGCCGGCACGTCAACCTCATCATCCCCATCAGCTTCTGACAGTGCCTGTAGGTCCACCACTAGCGCGCTCCATGCCCTGGCCGCATCTAGCGCTTTATCATTAGCGGCGCGTCTGGCTAATTGTAATCTAAGTGTCCCTTCACTAGTCGCCCATTGCTGGAAACACTCCCGCCACCTCAGGAAGCTGGGTCCCCCCCTAGATTTCCAGTGCAGTGTGAGCTCCCTTTTGGCCAGGATTAACCCCAGGTCGAAGAACTTACTGGTAATTTTCGTGGCTGGAGTATGTGGAAACCAGAGTAAGAGGCAGGCCCCCATGTCCGTATCGATCTGTCGTTCCGTAACCTCATTCAAGCAAAACATAACATCAGCCCAGTATGTGCCAAGCCCCGCGCATGCCCAGAACATATGCCCAAAATCAGCACCCTCCGTATTGCAGCGAGGACATACCGAGTGCGCGCCTCCAAAGACCCGTTGGATCTTGGCCGGCGTCCAATACGCCCTATGTAGAGTGAAGTATTGGACCAGTTGGAACCTAACATTGCGCGTGCCCTTCCAGGCCCTACGTACAAGCTGGGGCCAGGTCGTCTCCGGTATCGGCCGACCGATGTCACCCTCCCAGCGCTCCCGCAACCTATCCAGGGGGGGCGGCCCATCCAGCGCCAATCTCCGGTATAGGCAGGTGATAGCCTTATGAGCGCCATCTGCCATCACAACGTACTGGCAGCCCAACGACGTGGGAGGTTCTACCAGCCCCATCCTCCAGCGTTTCTGAATCCCAGTCACTAGAGCCGCATGGAGCAAAAAGTCACCCCTCGGCAGATCGAAGGCCTCCTGTAGGTCGTGGAACGACAGCAGGGCACCGTCCCCATACAAGTCCCCTATCATGTGGACCCCGAGATCCTCCCAGGTGGCCAGCGCCGACCAGTCCCCACCATGCGGGAGGGCAGTACACATGCCCAGGGGGATCTCCGGCGCATAAGGAGTGTGACATCCCGCCCGTTTTTGGCTACGAAGCCAGCACTGGCGAAGGGTGCGCTCCTCCAAAGTCAGCTGATCCAACCGAAGCCCCTGCTGGAGCACGATGAAGGACAGGACGTGTCGTTGTATAATCCGACCCTGCGGGCCGTCCGGGCCTCTAAACTCCCGCGCCACAGCCATCGTGAGCCACTGTAGCTGCGCCGCCAGGTAATACCACTCAAAATCCGGTACCGCCAGGCCGCCCTCCTCCCGGGACCTAAGCAAGGTGTTCAAAGCTACACGTCTCCTGCCAGAGCCCCAGATAAACCCTATCACCATCGACCGCAGCATCCGAAAAAAAGAGAGCGGGATCCACACCGGCAGCGTGCGGAAAAAATAAAGCAGGCGTGGTAGGGCCACCATTTTCAGCAGCGCTATCCGACCGGCCACAGACAATGGGAGAGTGCGCCAAAATCCCATGCTGCCTCTAATACCCCTCAGGGCTCTGCCCACATTCCCTTCATATAGGTGCGAGTGGGTATGATAAATGTAGACTCCGAGGTATGGCAGGCACTCCGATTCCCAGCGCAAACCCCCGAGCTCCGCAGGCTGGATGCAACGGGGAGTCAAGGGGAATAGACAGGTCTTAAGCCAGTTAACCTGCAGCCCCGACAATTCGCCGAACTCACGGAGCAAGGCCCGCGCACCCCGCACCGAAGCCTCCACATCAGCCAAGTACATCAGGAGATCGTCGGCATACAAGGAAATATAATGCGACACCCCGTGCAGGGACACCCCCTCATAATGCCGTCCCTGTCGAGCCTGTGCTGCCAAAGGTTCAATCGCCAAAGCGAAGAGGAGCGGGGACAAAGAGCAACCCTGTCGGGTGCCTCGTTCCACCGGGCATGCCGCAGATATTGAGCGGCCCGTGCGGACCCTAGCAGTGGCAGACTCGTACAGCAGCCGCGTCCAGCGGACGAAACCGTCCCCTAACCCGAACCGACGAAGCACGCAGAACAGATATGGCCACTCCACACTATCGAATGCCTTTTCGATGTCTACCGAGAGCACGGCCGCGCCCTGGGGGCCCTCCCCCTCAACTTCCATGACCCGTATCAGGCGCCGTATACACGTCGAGGTGTTCCGCGTGGGGATGAAGCCCGACTGGTCCGGGTGTACCAGAGAGCACATATGGACAGATAATCGTGTGGCCAGGATCCTGCTCAACACCTTATAGTCCACAGTGAGCATCGAGAGCGGGCGATATGCCGTTCTAGCCGTAGGAAGCCCACCTTTCTTCAATAACGGCACTATAATCGCCTCCCTCGTCGACACTGGTAACCTGCCCCGATCCCACGCCTCCCCATACACCTGATGTAGTTGAGGCGCTAGGAGGTCAATATATGCGGCGTAAAACTCCACCGGGAGTCCGTCACCCCCTGGCGTTTTCTTTCTGGCCATGTGCTTAACCGCCGTTCTGATCTCCTCCAGGGTGATAGCTGCACCCAGCGTGGTTCCCTGCTCCGAGTTTAGCCGTGGTAACTGCGCTACATCGAGGAAGGCATCCAATCCAGCCGGTAACGCCGACAATCTGCTCCGATAGAGTTCCGAGTAATAAGCTAGGAACTGGTCATTGATTTCCTGTTGCGAATAAACCAAGTCCCCGGCCGGTGTGGTCAGCGATAGTATTGGCGTACCCCTAGATTGAGGGTTGGCCAGCCACGCCAACAGCGAACCAACCCGGTCCCTCTCTGCGTGTGCTCGGACCATGTACTCCCGGTAATCATGGCAGCGGAGCCTCTCCACTTGGACGGCAACTCGCTCCCTAGCAGCCAGCACTTCCTCCTTATTGCCCCCCTCCACGTGGCTATCCTTCTCCACCTGCCGCAGTGAGGTCTCCTCCCGCGCTACATCAGCCAACAGTGACCTACGTACCCCCGCAGAGGACGAGAGGCATGCGCCCCGCACGGTATAGAGACAAAATATCGACTCCAAAATATCGACTGGACATAATATCGAGTTTTAAATATAGACTGGACAAAATATCGACTGGACATAATATCGACTACAAAAATATCGTTTTTCAGGTAAGTGAAGTAATATTGACTGTATAAAATATAGATAGCAAAAATATCGATTTTTTAATAATATATAATATTTTATAGTGTATTTTTATGTAATAATATGTGTGAATAGTGTGTATTAATGTTATAAAATATTTTATTACATGAATTTTGTTTTAATAATAATTGCGTAATGTAATTCTGTAGCGGGTTGTGGGTTTATAGGGGAATAGGGTGGGAAGTAATTTAATAATAATTAATTAATTAATATATGTTTGTTAATATTTTTAATGAATAATTAATTGATAATTAATTAATATTAATTAGTTAATTAATTAATATAATTTTGAATATATTTTGTATTAGTAAATAATTGTTAATTAATTAATTGTAATTAGTTAATTACATTAATTAGAGTACATTTTTTATATATATAATTTTGTGTTATTTTTAAGTAATTAATTTTGATAAAATAATATTAATTATTAAAATAATTACACCTAATGTTCTAATATATTTACTTTATTGTTATTGTTAATTAATAATTAATTGGTAATTAAATAATATTGATAAATTTTGGGTAAAGGAGCATTTTTAGGGTTCAGGGTCAGTTTTCAGTTCATGGGTAAAGGGGTATTTTTAGGGTTCAGGGTCAGTTTTCAGTTCATGGGTAAAGGGGTATTTTTAGGGTTCAGGGTCAGTTTTCAGTTCATGGGTAAAGGGGTATTTTTAGGGTTCAGGGTCAGTTTTCAGGTCATGGGTAAAGGGGTATTTTTAGGGTTCAGGGTCAGTTTTCAGTTCATGGGTAAAGGGGTATTTTTAGGGTTCAGGGTCAGTTTTCAGGTCATGGGTAAAGGGGTATTTTTAGGGTTCAGGGTCAGTTTTCAGGTCATGGGTAAAGGGGTATTTTTAGGGTTCAGGGTCAGTTTTCAGGTCATGGGTAAAGGGGTATTTTTAGGGTTCAGGGTCAGTTTGGGGTTTTTGGGTAAAGGGGTATTTTTAGGGTTCAGGGTCAGTTTTGGGTTTTTGGGTAAAGGGGTATTTTTAGGGTTCAGGGTCAACAAATAAGATTTTAAAAAATTATTTTTATTATTTTCATTTATTATTTTATTATTATAATTTAATTTAAGTCGTTTTAAGTATATTTTAGTAATTAAAATTTAATATTAATTTAATTTAACACTGTTTTTAATAAAGTCGATATTTTTTACATCTATATTTTTGTTAACGATATTTTGTACTCGATATTTTTGTACTTACCTGTTTGTAGATACAAACTCGATATTTTGACTGTCGATATTTTGTCCACGATATTTTGGCAAGTCGATATTTTGTCAGTCGATATTATTTCAGTGATCCGCCCCGCACCACCACCTTAAAGGCGTCCCACTCGATCGCTCTAGTGGTCGCGGTACCCGTGTTCTCTTGAAAGTAACGCTCAATGCACTCTTGCACCTCTGCGTGAAATATCGGATCTTCCAGTGCCAGCGGGTTCAGCCGCCACGTGGGGATTGGTTGCCGCTGTCTGGACCAGAGGACCGTAAGTAAGCAAGGGTTGTGGTCCGAGATGGTCCTCGCCAGGTATTCACTGCTGCGTGTGAGTTCCTGGGCCCCAGCCGTACAAAGAAAAGCGTCAAGGCGCACGTGTAGATCATGTGGCGTGGAGTAGAACGAATAATCCCTATCGACGGGGTGATGCGTCCGCCAGGCGTCTAAAAGCCCCCACTGCTCTTGCCAGTTCCTCCGAGCCTTGGCCACCCTGCGCACCACCGATTGAGCCAGCGGAGGGTGGGAACGATCTATCTCCACATCCACCACTGAGTTAAAGTCCCCCCCATGTACACCGTGCCCACCAGCATAGACGCCAACCTCCTCGACAGCGTAGAGAAGAACACGGCCTGGTCAAAGTTTGGAACATAAACACTGCAGAGCGTAACATCCCGGCCATCCAGTCGCCCTAGTACTGCCACAAACCTCCCATCTGAATCCACCCTCGTCGTCATGGGCTGAAAGGGGACACCTGCTCGCACCCAAATCAACACCCCCCTAGCATGAGCAGAATAGGTAGTATAGAAGAGTTGCCCCCTCCATCGCCGCTGCAGCGCTTGCCCCTCTGCCAGTGTTAAGTGCGTTTCCTGCAGAAAAGCTACCTGAACCCCCCTGCGCACTAGGTATGCATGCACCTTGTATCTCTTCCTCATGGAGTTGAGCCCCCGCACATTCCAGGTAACACATTTCAGTTCCAATCTAGCCGCCATCAATAGGTCTATAGCGGAGTCCAGTCCCTGACAGCCCTGTCGGCACACTGACAATCCCCTGCAACCTGCAACAGCCCCAACCAACCCCCAACCCACCCACCCCCAGAACAGGCGCCAAACAATTGTTACCCATCCAAACCTTACCCCCGCTAACGAGGGAAACTCTGGGAACTACCAGAGACTCACAAGTTATGTGAGATCGAGGAGGTGACTCCACACCAGCCGGCCGGATAGCCAGAGACCCACCACACCGGGAGAAGCCGATCCCGACTAAGAATAGACCTCCCCCCTCCCCCCCAGCAGCACCACCGACCCATTGAATGTACCAGGGTCACCTCGCGCTCCAGCAACACCCCAGTAGGACAGGTGACAGCGGCCTTCCTAGCGCCCCAGGCAGCAAGACCCCATCAACCCCGGTAATGTCTCCCCCCTCAGGCTGAGCCCACCTCCTTACTGTCCTTCACTCAGCCTCCTGGAGATCATTCGTCCATCAGTCCATCGGCAGTCTGCGGAGTGACCTGAGGCAACTCCTCAGGGTCCTTCTCCGAGCCCCCATCCGAACCTCCACGCTCCGCTTCATCAGAGCCCAACCGGGAGCCCGAGTCCACCGCCGGGGCCTCCGTCGCCACTCCAGAGATGATCGACACTGCCTGAAGGGCGGCCTGCCTCTCCAGTTCAGTCTGCGACGCCGATGGGGACCGCCTGTTCTGCTCTCGCCTCCGGTTGCACTTGCTCCTACGCGGTTTCGGCCGGTCCTCCGCAGCCTCCGCCCAGGTACCCGTGCCATCCTTGCCCGCTCTGTACCGTTCCAACCACTGCCAAGCGTCGTCCGGTGTGTCGCAGAACGTCGCCACTCCATCTACCAGCACCTTCAAGCGCGCAGGGAACAGCAAAGAGTACTGCACCCCCTCGTCACGGAGAGCCCTCTTAACAGCGACGAAGGAGAAGCGGCAGCGTTGGACCTCCTGGGAATAATCGGGAAATAGAGACACGGATGCGTTGTCCACCTTGTACGGGCCATCTGACCTGGCGTGCCGCAGGATAATGTCCCGGTCCCTGAAATGTAGCAGCCGGGCTATCACTGGTGGGGGGGGCGGCCCGGGGCCGGGGGTCGAGCTGGAACCCTATGAGCTCTTTCCAGTGTATAGAAGTGCGTCAGGCCCTCAGGGACCACCACATCTCGCAGCCAGTTCTCCAGATATGAGACCATGTCGCCCCCTTCGACATTTTCGGGTAGACCCACCACGCGAATGTTATTGCGCCTGTTGCGCCCTTCTGCGTCAGCCGCTCTCTTCTCCAGTTGCCGCACCCTGCGCGTTAGATCCTCCAATGTGGCGTCCGATGTTCTCTGGGCCGGTTCCAGCGTCTCTAGCACCAGCTCCGCTGCCTTGACTCGATCAGCGAGCTTGTCGTGGTCCGCCTTCAGGAGGCCAAGGCCTGTGGAGACCTGAGCGATGTCCTGTCGTAGCGCCTCTCTTGTGTCCCCTATGGCCTTGAGGATCTGGTCCATCTGTTGCTGTTGCAGCCCTGTAGCCTGGCCATCCGTCAGCCGCTGGTCATGGGCCTCAAGAGAATCTTCAGACTGGTCCGGTGGTGCCGTGCCCGCTCCCTTCCGTGGTTTTCCCATGTCGCACCACCGGTTCTCGCACTTATGCCAATCGCCAAGAGTCTGTCACGAGGTGTGCTCCGGTTGGCAATGGGGGCCGCCGCCCCTCAGGTCGGTCTGAGCAAAGAGCCGGAACTGCGTCCACAAGATCGCTCCGGGTGGCGCCGTCCGGCCTCAGGTACCCGGTGCTCCAATGGGGGCTCCCACTCGCTAGGCCCTACGTCCGTCAATGAGGCCCACCAGTGACGCTAGGCCACCCCGGCCCCTCTGTGAGAACCAGGATACCCAGATGGCAGATCTAGGGGGAGCGCCAACGCGCCCTCAGGTCCTCACCCGTGCACAGGAGGGCCGCGCCGGGGGGCCAGAAGTCCTCCCAAGTCCAGGGACCTGTGGCGTAGACACCAAGACGTCACCAACCGTGTCTGCACTGGGCCAAGGGCAGGGCCCCTCTCCGTCCGATCCTGGGCAAACCGCAAATCCAATGGCCTCTAGTCTTCCAGCATGGCTATTGAGGCCCCAGCAGGCCAGGCGCCACTCCCCTCTCACAGCTCCGAGGTGTCTCTGCTCCCCAGTCGGGGTCCGTGGTTCCGGTGCACCAAACAAGGCAGACCGGCGCTCCCGAGTAGCTGCCCCGCCGGGTCGCCATATGATGGGCCCCCTACCGGGACCACTCCACTCCGCCGCCCGGAGGCGATGACGCCACAGCCCCCTCTCGTCGGGACCTCCGGTCGTTACCGCTGGTCAGACGGGACCACCAGTACACGGGCGCCAGGCGCCCGCGTCTATCCCCGCCAATGGGCCGTGTCCCGGTCTGCTCCGATCCCTGGCCCTTCACATAGGCCGGGTCCCCAGTCGACCCCTCAGCAATCGAGGTCGGGGATCAGTGGGCCGCAGCGGGCCCTCTGCAAAATGGCCAACCGCCGCAGTCCGGGCTCCGTTTCAGTGGCCGCCTGCAGACAGCCGCGGGTACCCTCTCTTGTTCGGCCGATGCCGAGGTGCTCCACGTCGGTCAGGAACCACGCCGGGTCAGTGGCGCCGCCGGGGAGGTTCTCGGTCAGGATAAATACCGAGATCAGCCCGGAGCTCGGGGCTCAGGCGACCATGCTCGGCGGAGTCAAAGCCACGCCCCCCTGCTTTGAAGAAAATCTATGGTGGCAAAGGGGAGTTAGGGTCTACTTGCAGAGCGCGCACAGAGTGATTTGGAAATGAGGCCTAAATTATTCTGTCTCACTTTTTCCGGTTTTGCTTGGGGGTGTTAAACTTGCTTTCGCCTTGGTTGACGGGTCTGGGGGTATTGCTGGGAAGGTCTAATACCGGATATAAGTGTTTTTGGAGAAAATCCATGGTTAAAAAGTTTTTCACTTTGCAGAGTTTTTGATCACTTTTGTGTTTTCGGGGGCCTGCTTTTGGGGGTTGCTGGTGTTTGATTGGGGGCTGGGGGGGTCTTGGAGCATCGCTGGGTATGGATAGATTTGATTGCAAGGGGTTTGAAGACAATCCATGGTGGCAAAGGGGAGTTAGAACCTAGATGCAGAGCGCACTTGGAGTGATTTGGGAATGAGGCCTAAATTATTCTAAGTCTCACTTTTTCCGGTTTTGCTTTTTGGTGGTTTGGGGGTGTTAACTTGTTTTCGCCTTGGTTGACGGGTCTGGGGGCATTGCTGGGAAGGTCTAATACCGGATAAAAGGGTTTTGGAGAAAATCCATGGTGAAAAAGTTTTTCACTTTGCAGAGTTTTTTCTCACTATTGTGTTTTTGGGGGCTTGCTTTTGGGGGTTCCTGGTGTTTCGGGGGGTCTTGGAACATCGCTGGGTATGGATAGTTTTGATTGCAAGTGGTTTGAAGAAAATCCATGGGGGCAAAGGGGAGTTAGAGCCTAGTTGCAGAGCGCGCACAGAGTGATTTGGGAATGAGGCCTAAATTATTCTGTCTCACTTTTTCTGGTTTTGCTTTTTGGCTGTTTGGGGGTGTTAAACTTGTTTTTGCCTTGGTTGACGGGTCTGGGGGCATTGCTGGGAAGGTCTAATACTGGATAAAAGTGTTTTTGGAGAAAATCCATGGTTAAAATGTTTTCTCTTTGCAGAGTTTTCGCTCACTTTTGTGTTTTCGGGGGCCTGCTTTTGGGGGTTCCTTGTGTTTGATTGGGGGCTGGGGGGTCTTGGAGCATCTCTGGATATGGATAGTTTTGATTGCAAGTGGTTTGAAGAAAATCCATGGGGGCAAAGGGGAGTTAGAGCCTAGTTGCAGAGCGCGCACAGAGTGATTTGGGAATGAGGCCTAAATTATTCTGTCTCACTTTTTCTGGTTTTGCTTTTTGGCTGTTTGGGGGTGTTAAACTTGTTTTTGCCTTGGTTGACGGGTCTGGGGGCATTGCTTGGAAGGTCTAATACCAGATAAAAGTGTTTCGGAGAAAATCCATGGTGAAAAAGTTTTTCACTTTGCAGAGTTTTCGCTCACTTTCATGTTTTCAGGGGCCTGCTTGGGGGTTGCTGGTGTTTGGGGGGGGGTTGGGGGTCTTGGGGCATCGCTGGGTATGGATAGTTTTGATTGCAAGTGGTTTGAAGAAAATCCATTGTGGCAAAGGAGAGTTAGGGCCTAGCTGCAGAGCGCGCACGGAGTGATTTGGGAATGAGGCCTAAATTATTCTAAGTCTCACTTTTTCTGGTTTTGCTTTTTGGCTGTTTGGGGGTGGTAAACTTGTTTTCACCTTGGTTGACGGGTGTGGGGGCATTGCTGGGAAGGTCTAATACCGGATAAAAGTGTTTTGGAGAAAATCCATTGTAAAATATTTTTTAACTTTGCAGAGTTTTCGCTCACTTTCGTGTTTTCGGGGGCCTGCTTTTGGGGGTTCCTGGTGTTTGGGGGGGGGTTGGGGGTCTTGGAGCATTGCTGGGTATGGATAGTTTTGATTGCAAGTGGTTTGAAGAAAATCCATGGTGGCAAAGGGGAGTTAGGGTCTACTTGCAGAGCGCGCACAGAGTGATTTGGGAATGAGGCCTAAATTATTCTGTCTCACTTTTTCCGGGTTTGCTTTTTGGCTGTTTGGGGGTGTTAAACTTGTTTTCGCCTTGGTTGACGGGTCTGGGGGTATTGCTGGGAAGGTCTAATACTTGATAAAAGTGTTTTGGAGAAAATCCATTGTTAAAAAAAGTTTTTCACTTTGCAGAGTTTTCGCTCACTTTTGTGTTTTTGGGGCCTGCTTTTGGGGGTTCCTGGTGTTTGATTGGGGGCTGGGGGTCTTGGAGCATCGTTGGGTATGGATAGTTTTGATTGCAAGTGATTTGAAGAAAATCCATGGTGGCAAAGGGGAGTTACGGCCTAGCTGCAGAGCGCGCACAGAGTGATTTGGGAATGACGCCTAAATTATTCTAAGTTTCACTTTTTCCGTTTTTGCTTTTTGGCTGTTTGGGGGTGTTAAACTTGTTTTCGCCTGGGTTGACGGGTCTGGGGGCATTGCTGGGAAGGTCTAATACCGGATAAAAGTGTTTTGGAGAAAATCCATGGTGAAAAAGTTTTTCACTTTGCAGAGTTTTTTCTCACTGTTGTGTTTTTGGGGGCTTGCTTTTGGGGGTTCCTGGTGTTTGGGGGGGGTCTTCGACATCGCTGGGTATGGATAGATTTGATTGCAAGTGGTTTGAAGAAAATCCATGGGGGCAAAGGGGAGTTAGAGCCTAGCTGCAGAGCGCGCACGGAGTGATTTGGGAATGAGGCCTAAATTATTCTGTCTCCCTTTTTCAGGTTTTGCTTTTTGGCTGTGTGGGGGTGTTAAACTTGTTTTTGCCTTGGTTGACGGGTCTGGGGGCATTGCTGGGATGGTCTAATACTGGATAAAAGTGTTTTTGGAGAAAATCCATGGTTAAAATTTTTTCTCTTTGCAGAGTTTTCGCTCACTTTTGTGTTTTCGGGGGCCTGCTTTTGGGGGTTCCTGGTGTTTGATTGGGGGCTGGGGAGTCTTGGAGCATCGCTGGGTATGGATAGTTTTGCTTGCAAGTGGTTTGAAGACAATCCATGCTGGCAAAGGGGAGTTAGAGCCTAGCTACAGAGCGCGCACAGAGTGATTTGGGAATGAGGCCTAAATTATTCTAAGTCTCACTTTTTCCGGTTTTGATTTTTGGCTGTTTGGGGGTGTTAAACTTGTTTTCGCCTGGGTTGACGGGTCTGGGGGCATTGCTGGGAAGGTCTAATACCGGATAAAAGTGTTTCAGAGAAAATCCATGGTGAAAAAACTTTTCACTTTGCAGAGTTTTCGCTCACTTTCATGTTTTCCGGGGCCTGCTTGGGTGTTCCTGGTGTTTGGGGGGGATTTGGGGGGTTTGGGGGTTTTGGGGCATCGCTGGGTATGGATAGTTTTGATTGCAAGTGGTTTGAAGAAAATCCATGGTGGCAAAGGGGAGTTAGGGCCTAGCTGCAGAGCGCGCACGGAGTGATTTGGGAATGAGGCCTAAATTATTCTAAGTCTCACTTTTTCCGGTTTTGCTTTTTGGCTGTTTGGAGGTGTTAAACTTGTTTTCACCTTGGTTGACGGGTCTGTGGTCATTGCTGGGAAGGTCTAATACCGGATAAAAGTGTTTTGGAGAAAATCCATTGTAAAAAAGTTTTGCACTTTGCAGAGTTTTCGCTCACTTTCGTGTTTTCGGGGGCCTGCTTTTGGGGGTTCCTGGTGTTTGGGGGGGGGGTCTTGGAGCATCGCTGGGTATGGATAGTTTTGATTGCAAGTGCTTTGAAGAAAATCTATGGTGGCAAAGGGGAGTTAGGGTCTACTTGCAGAGCGCGCACAGAGTGATTTGGAAATGAGGCCTAAATTATTCTGTCTCACTTTTTCCGGTTTTGCTTTTTTGCTGTTTGGGGGTGTTAAACTTGCTTTCGCCTTGGTTGACGGGTCTGGGGGTATTGCTGGGAAGGTCTAATACCGGATATAAGTGTTTTTGGAGAAAATCCATGGTTAAAAAGTTTTTCACTTTGCAAAGTTTTTGATCACTTTTGTGTTTTCGGGGGCCTGCTTTTGGGGGTTGCTGGTGTTTGATTGGGGGCTGGGGGGGTCTTGGAGCATCGCTGGGTATGGATAGATTTGATTGCAAGGGGTTTGAAGACAATCCATGGTGGCAAAGGGGAGTTAGAACCTAGATGCAGAGCGCACTTGGAGTGATTTGGGAATGAGGCCTAAATTATTCTAAGTCTCACTTTTTCCGGTTTTGCTTTTTGGCGGTTTGGGGGTGTTAACTTGTTTTCGCCTTGGTTGACGGGTCTGGGGGCATTGCTGGGAAGGTCTAATACCGGATAAAAGGGTTTTGGAGAAAATCCATGGTGAAAAAGTTTTTCACTTTGCAGAGTTTTTTCTCACTATTGTGTTTTTGGGGGCTTGCTTTTGGGGGTTCCTGGTGTTTCGGGGGGTCTTGGAACATCGCTGGGTATGGATAGTTTTGATTGCAAGTGGTTTGAAGAAAATCCATTGTGGCAAAGGGGAGTTAGGGCCTAGCTGCAGAGCGCGCACGGAGTGATTTGGGAATGAGGCCTAAATTATTCTAAGTCTCACTTTTTCCGGTTTTGCTTTTTGGCGGTTTGGGGGTGTTAACTTGTTTTCGCCTTGGTTGACGGGTCTGGGGGCATTGCTGGGAAGGTCTAATACCGGATAAAAGTGTTTTGGAGAAAATCCATTGTTAAAAAGTTTTTCACTTTGCAGAGTTTTCGCTCACTTTTGTGTTTTCGGGGGCCTGCTTTTGGGGGTTCCTGGTGTTTGATTGGGGGCTGGGGAGTCTTGGCGCATCGCTGGGTATGGATAGTTTTGCTTGCAAGTGGTTTGAAGACAATCCATGCTGGCAAAGAGGAGTTAGAGCCTAGCTACAGAGCGCGCACAGAGTGATTTGGGAATGAGGCCTAAATTATTCTAAGTCTCACTTTTTCCGGTTTTGATTTTTGGCTGTTTGGGGGTGTTAAACTTGTTTTCGCCTGGGTTGACGGGTCTGGGGGCATTGCTGGGAAGGTCTAATACCGGATAAAAGTGTTTCGGAGAAAATCCATGGTGAAAAAACGTTTCACTTTGCAGAGTTTTCGCTCACTTTCATGTTTTCCGGGGCCTGCTTGGGTGTTCCTGGTGTTTGGGGGAATTTGGGGGGTTTGGGGGTCTTGGGGCATCGCTGGGTATGGATAGTTTTGATTGCAAGTGGTTTGAAGAAAATCCATGGTGGCAAAGGGGAGTTAGGGCCTAGCTGCAGAGCGCGCACGGAGTGATTTGGGAATGAGGCCTAAATTATTCTAAGTCTCACTTTTTCCGGTTTTGCTTTTTGGCTGTTTGGAGGTGGTAAACTTGTTTTCACCTTGGTTGACGGGTATGGGGTCATTGCTGGGAAGGTCTAATACCGGATAAAAGTGTTTTGGAGAAAATCCATTGTAAAAAAGTTTTTCACTTTGCAGAGTTTTCGCTCACTTTCGTGTTTTCGGGGGCCTGCTTTTGGGGGTTCCTGGTGTTTGGGGGGGGGTCTTGGAGCATCGCTGGGTATGGATAGTTTTGATTGCAAGTGGTTTGAAGAAAATCTATGGTGGCAAAGGGGAGTTAGGGTCTACTTGCAGAGCGCGCACAGAGTGATTTGGAAATGAGGCCTAAATTATTCTGTCTCACTTTTTCCGGTTTTGCTTTTTTGCTGTTTGGGGGTGTTAAACTTGCTTTCGCCTTGGTTGACGGATCTGGGGGTATTGCTGGGAAGGTCTAATACCGGATATAAGTGTTTTTGGAGAAAATCCATGGTTAAAAAGTTTTTCACTTTGCAGAGTTTTTGATCACTTTTGTGTTTTCGGGGGCCTGCTTTTGGGGGTTGCTGGTGTTTGATTGGGGGCTGGGGGGGTCTTGGAGCATTGCTGGGTATGGATAGATTTGATTGCAAGGGGTTTGAAGACAATCCATGGTGGCAAAGGGGAGTTAGAACCTAGATGCAGAGCGCACTTGGAGTGATTTGGGAATGAGGCCTAAATTATTCTAAGTCTCACTTTTTCCGGTTTAGCTTTTTGGCGGTTTGGGGGTGTTAACTTGTTTTCGCCTTGGTTGACGGGTCTGGGGGCATTGCTGGGACGGTCTAATACTGGATAAAAGTGTTTTTTGAGAAAATCCATGGTTAAAATGTTTTCACTCTGCAGAGTTTTCGCTCACTTTTGTGTTTTTGGGGGCCTGCTTGGTGGGGTTCCTGGTGTTTGGGGGGGGTTGGGTGGTCTTGGAGCATCGCTGGGTATGGATAGTTTTGATTGCAAGTGGTTTGAAGAAAATCCATGGTGGCAAAGGGGAGTTAGGGCCCAGCTGCAGAGCGCGCACGGAGTGATTTGGGAATGAGGCCTAAATTATTCTGTCTCACTTTTTCCGGTTTTGCTTTTTGGCTGTTTGGGGGTGTTAAACTTGGTTTTGCCTGGGTTGACGGGTCTGGGGGCATTGCTGGGAAGGTCTAATACCAGATAAAAGTGTTTTGGAGAAAATCCATGGTGAAAAAGTTTTTCCCTTTGCAGAGTTTTTGCTCATTTTCGTTTTTTCGGGGGCCTGCTTGGGGGGCTCCTGGTGTTTTGGGGGTTGGGGGGTCTTGGAACATCGCTGGGTATGGATAGTTTTGATTGCAAGTGGTTTGAAGAAAATCCATGGTGGCAAAGGGGAGTTAGGGCCTAGCTGCAGAGCGCGCACGGAGTGATTTGGGAATGAGGCCTAAATTATTCTAAGTCTCACTTTTTCCGGTTTTGCTTTTTGGCTATTTGGGGGTGTTAAACTTGTTTTCGCCTGGGTTGACGGGTCTAGGGGCATTGCTGGGAAGGTCTAATACCGGATAAAAGGGTTTTGGAGAAAATCCATGGTGAAAAAGTTTTTCACTTTGCAGAGTTTTTTCTCACTATTGTGTTTTTGGGGGCTTGCTTTTGGGGGTTCCTGGTGTTTCGGGGGGTCTTGGAACATCGCTGGGTATGGATAGTTTTGATTGCAAGTGGTTTGAAGAAAATCCATGGGGGCAAAGGGGAGTTAGAGCCTAGTTGCAGAGCGCGCACAGAGTGATTTGGGAATGAGGCCTAAATTATTCTGTCTCACTTTTTCTGGTTTTGCTTTTTGGCTGTTTGGGGGTGTTAAACTTGTTTTTGCCTTGGTTGACGGGTCTGGGGCATTGCTGGGAAGGTCTAATACTGGATAAAAGTGTTTTTGGAGAAAATCCATGGTTAAAATGTTTTCTCTTTGCAGAGTTTTCGCTCACTTTTGTGTTTTCGGGGGCCTGCTTTTGGGGGTTCCCTGTGTTTGATTGGGGGCTGGGGGGTCTTGGAGCATCTCTGGATATGGATAGTTTTGATTGCAAGTGGTTTGAAGACAATCCATGCTGGCAAAGGGGAGTTAGAGCCTAGCTACAGAGCGCCCACGGAGTGATTTGGGAATGAGGCCTAAATTATTCTAAGTCTCACTTTTTCCGGTTTTGCTTTTTGGCTGTTTGGGGGTGTTAAACTTGTTTTCGGCTGGGTTGACGGGTCTGGGGGCATTGCTGGGAAGGTCTAATACCGGATAAAAGTGTTTTGGAGAAAATCCATGGTGAAAAAGTTTTTCACTTTGCAGAGTTTTTTCTCACTGTTGTGTTTTTGGGGGCTTGCTTTTGGGGGTTCCTGGTGTTTGGGGGGGGTCTTTGACATCGCTGGGTATGGATAGATTTGATTGCAAGTGGTTTGAAGAAAATCCATGGGGGCAAAGGGGAGTTAGAGCCTAGCTGCAGAGCGCGCACGGAGTGATTTGGGAATGAGGCCTAAATTATTCTGTCTCCCTTTTTCAGGTTTTGCTTTTTGGCTGTGTGGGGGTGTTAAACTTGTTTTTGCCTTGGTTGACGGGTCTGGGGGCATTGCTGGGATGGTCTAATACTGGATAAAAGTGTTTTTGGAGAAAATCCATGGTTAAAATTTTTTCTCTTTGCAGAGTTTTCGCTCACTTTTGTGTTTTCGGGGGCCTGCTTTTGGGGGTTCCTGGTGTTTGATTGGGGGCTGGGGAGTCTTGGAGCATCGCTGGGTATGGATAGTTTTGCTTGCAAGTGGTTTGAAGACAATCCATGCTGGCAAAGGGGAGTTAGAGCCTAGATACAGAGCGCGCACAGAGTGATTTGGGAATGAGGCCTAAATTATTCTAAGTCTCACTTTTTCCGGTTTTGATTTTTGGCTGTTTGGGGGTGTTAAACTTGTTTTCGCCTGGGTGGACGGGTCTGGGGGCATTGCTGGGAAGGTCTAATACCGGATAAAAGTGTTTCGGAGAAAATCCATGGTGAAAAAACTTTTCACTTTGCAGAGTTTTCGCTCACTTTCATGTTTTCCGGGGCCTGCTTGGGTGTTCCTGGTGTTTGGGGGGGATTTGGGGGGTTTGGGGGTTTTGGGGCATCGCTGGGTATGGATAGTTTTGATTGCAAGTGGTTTGAAGAAAATCCATGGTGGCAAAGGGGAGTTAGGGCCTAGCTGCAGAGCGCGCACGGAGTGATTTGGGAATGAGGCCTAAATTATTCTAAGTCTCACTTTTTCCGGTTTTGCTTTTTGGCTGTTTGGAGGTGTTAAACTTGTTTTCACCTTGGTTGACGGGTCTGTGGTCATTGCTGGGAAGGTCTAATACCGGATAAAAGTGTTTTGGAGAAAATCCATTGTAAAAAAGTTTTGCACTTTGCAGAGTTTTCGCTCACTTTCGTGTTTTCGGGGGCCTGCTTTTGGGGGTTCCTGGTGTTTGGGGGGGGTCTTGGAGCATCGCTGGGTATGGATAGTTTTGATTGCAAGTGCTTTGAAGAAAATCTATGGTGGCAAAGGGGAGTTAGGGTCTACTTGCAGAGCGCGCACAGAGTGATTTGGAAATGAGGCCTAAATTATTCTGTCTCACTTTTTCCGGTTTTGCTTTTTTGCTGTTTGGGGGTGTTAAACTTGCTTTCGCCTTGGTTGACGGGTCTGGGGGTATTGCTGGGAAGGTCTAATACCGGATATAAGTGTTTTTGGAGAAAATCCATGGTTAAAAAGTTTTTCACTTTGCAAAGTTTTTGATCACTTTTGTGTTTTCGGGGGCCTGCTTTTGGGGGTTGCTGGTGTTTGATTGGGGGCTGGGGGGGTCTTGGAGCATCGCTGGGTATGGATAGATTTGATTGCAAGGGGTTTGAAGACAATCCATGGTGGCAAAGGGGAGTTAGAACCTAGATGCAGAGCGCACTTGGAGTGATTTGGGAATGAGGCCTAAATTATTCTAAGTCTCACTTTTTCCGGTTTTGCTTTTTGGCGGTTTGGGGGTGTTAACTTGTTTTCGCCTTGGTTGACGGGTCTGGGGGCATTGCTGGGAAGGTCTAATACCGGATAAAAGGGTTTTGGAGAAAATCCATGGTGAAAAAGTTTTTCACTTTGCAGAGTTTTTTCTCACTATTGTGTTTTTGGGGGCTTGCTTTTGGGGGTTCCTGGTGTTTCGGGGGGTCTTGGAACATCGCTGGGTATGGATAGTTTTGATTGCAAGTGGTTTGAAGAAAATCCATTGTGGCAAAGGGGAGTTAGGGCCTAGCTGCAGAGCGCGCACGGAGTGATTTGGGAATGAGGCCTAAATTATTCTAAGTCTCACTTTTTCTGGTTTTGCTTTTTGGCTGTTTGGGGGTGGTAAACTTGTTTTCACCTTGGTTGACGGGTCTGGGGGCATTGCTGGGAAGGTCTAATACCGGATAAAAGTGTTTTGGAGAAAATCCATTGTTAAAAAGTTTTTCACTTTGCAGAGTTTTCGCTCACTTTTGTGTTTTCGGGGGCCTGCTTTTGGGGGTTCCTGGTGTTTGATTGGGGGCTGGGGAGTCTTGGCGCATCGCTGGGTATGGATAGTTTTGCTTGCAAGTGGTTTGAAGACAATCCATGCTGGCAAAGAGGAGTTAGAGCCTAGCTACAGAGCGCGCACAGAGTGATTTGGGAATGAGGCCTAAATTATTCTAAGTCTCACTTTTTCCGGTTTTGATTTTTGGCTGTTTGGGGGTGTTAAACTTGTTTTCGCCTGGGTTGACGGGTCTGGGGGCATTGCTGGGAAGGTCTAATACCGGATAAAAGTGTTTCGGAGAAAATCCATGGTGAAAACGTTTCACTTTGCAGAGTTTTCGCTCACTTTCATGTTTTCCGGGGCCTGCTTGGGTGTTCCTGGTGTTTGGGGGAATTTGGGGGGTTTGGGGGTCTTGGGGCATCGCTGGGTATGGATAGTTTTGATTGCAAGTGGTTTGAAGAAAATCCATGGTGGCAAAGGGGAGTTAGGGCCTAGCTGCAGAGCGCGCACGGAGTGATTTGGGAATGAGGCCTAAATTATTCTAAGTCTCACTTTTTCCGGTTTTGCTTTTTGGCTGTTTGGAGGTGGTAAACTTGTTTTCACCTTGGTTGACGGGTATGGGGTCATTGCTGGGAAGGTCTAATACCGGATAAAAGTGTTTTGGAGAAAATCCATTGTAAAAAAGTTTTTCACTTTGCAGAGTTTTCGCTCACTTTCGTGTTTTCGGGGGCCTGCTTTTGGGGGTTCCTGGTGTTTGGGGGGGGGTCTTGGAGCATCGCTGGGTATGGATAGTTTTGATTGCAAGTGGTTTGAAGAAAATCTATGGTGGCAAAGGGGAGTTAGGGTCTACTTGCAGAGCGCGCACAGAGTGATTTGGAAATGAGGCCTAAATTATTCTGTCTCACTTTTTCCGGTTTTGCTTTTTTGCTGTTTGGGGGTGTTAAACTTGCTTTCGCCTTGGTTGACGGATCTGGGGGTATTGCTGGGAAGGTCTAATACCGGATATAAGTGTTTTTGGAGAAAATCCATGGTTAAAAAGTTTTTCACTTTGCAGAGTTTTTGATCACTTTTGTGTTTTCGGGGGCCTGCTTTTGGGGGTTGCTGGTGTTTGATTGGGGGCTGGGGGGGTCTTGGAGCATTGCTGGGTATGGATAGATTTGATTGCAAGGGGTTTGAAGACAATCCATGGTGGCAAAGGGGAGTTAGAACCTAGATGCAGAGCGCACTTGGAGTGATTTGGGAATGAGGCCTAAATTATTCTAAGTCTCACTTTTTCCGGTTTTGCTTTTTGGCGGTTTGGGGGTGTTAACTTGTTTTCGCCTTGGTTGACGGGTCTGGGGGCATTGCTGGGACGGTCTAATACTGGATAAAAGTGTTTTTTGAGAAAATCCATGGTTAAAATGTTTTCACTCTGCAGAGTTTTCGCTCACTTTTGTGTTTTTGGGGGCCTGCTTGGTGGGGTTCCTGGTGTTTGGGGGGGGTTGGGTGGTCTTGGAGCATCGCTGGGTATGGATAGTTTTGATTGCAAGTGGTTTGAAGAAAATCCATGGTGGCAAAGGGGAGTTAGGGCCCAGCTGCAGAGCGCGCACGGAGTGATTTGGGAATGAGGCCTAAATTATTCTGTCTCACTTTTTCCGGTTTTGCTTTTTGGCTGTTTGGGGGTGTTAAACTTGGTTTTGCCTGGGTTGACGGGTCTGGGGGCATTGCTGGGAAGGTCTAATACCAGATAAAAGTGTTTTGGAGAAAATCCATGGTGAAAAAGTTTTTCCCTTTGCAGAGTTTTTGCTCACTTTCGTTTTTTCGGGGGCCTGCTTGGGGGGCTCCTGGTGTTTTGGGGGTTGGGGGGTCTTGGAACATCGCTGGGTATGGATAGTTTTGATTGCAAGTGGTTTGAAGAAAATCCATGGTGGCAAAGGGGAGTTAGGGCCTAGCTGCAGAGCGCGCACGGAGTGATTTGGGAATGAGGCCTAAATTATTCTAAGTCTCACTTTTTCCGGTTTTGCTTTTTGGCTATTTGGGGGTGTTAAACTTGTTTTCGCCTGGGTTGACGGGTCTAGGGGCATTGCTGGGAAGGTCTAATACCGGATAAAAGGGTTTTGGAGAAAATCCATGGTGAAAAAGTTTTTCACTTTGCAGAGTTTTTTCTCACTATTGTGTTTTTGGGGGCTTGCTTTTGGGGGTTCCTGGTGTTTCGGGGGGTCTTGGAACATCGCTGGGTATGGATAGTTTTGATTGCAAGTGGTTTGAAGAAAATCCATGGGGGCAAAGGGGAGTTAGAGCCTAGTTGCAGAGCGCGCACAGAGTGATTTGGGAATGAGGCCTAAATTATTCTGTCTCACTTTTTCTGGTTTTGCTGTTTGGCTGTTTGGGGGTGTTAAACTTGTTTTTGCCTTGGTTGACGGGTCTGGGGGCATTGCTGGGAAGGTCTAATACTGGATAAAAGTGTTTTTGGAGAAAATCCATGGTTAAAATGTTTTCTCTTTGCAGAGTTTTCGCTTACTTTTGTGTTTTCGGGGGCCTGCTTTTGGGGGTTCCCTGTGTTTGATTGGGGGCTGGGGGGTCTTGGAGCATCTCTGGATATGGATAGTTTTGATTGCAAGTGGTTTGAAGACAATCCATGCTGGCAAAGGGGAGTTAGAGCCTAGCTACAGAGCGCGCACGGAGTGATTTGGGAATGAGGCCTAAATTATTCTAAGTCTCACTTTTTCCGGTTTTGCTTTTTGGCTGTTTGGGGGTGTTAAACTTGTTTTCGCCTGGGTTGACGGGTCTGGGGGCATTGCTGGGAAGGTCTAATACCGGATAAAAGTGTTTTGGAGAAAATCCATGGTGAAAAAGTTTTTCACTTTGCAGAGTTTTTTCTCACTGTTGTGTTTTTGGGGGCTTGCTTTTGGGGGTTCCTGGTGTTTGGGGGGGTCTTTGACATCGCTGGGTATGGATAGATTTGATTGCAAGTGGTTTGAAGAAAATCCATGGGGGCAAAGGGGAGTTAGAGCCTAGCTGCAGAGCGCGCACGGAGTGATTTGGGAATGAGGCCTACATTATTCTGTCTCCCTTTTTCAGGTTTTGCTTTTTGGCTGTGTGGGGGTGTTAAACTTGTTTTTGCCTTGGTTGACGGGTCTGGGGGCATTGCTGGGATGGTCTAATACTGGATAAAAGTGTTTTTGGAGAAAATCCATGGTTAAAATTTTTTCTCTTTGCAGAGTTTTCGCTCACTTTTGTGTTTTCGGGGGCCTGCTTTTGGGGGTTCCTGGTGTTTGATTGGGGGCTGGGGAGTCTTGGAGCATCGCTGGGTATGGATAGTTTTGCTTGCAAGTGGTTTGAAGACAATCCATGCTGGCAAAGGGGAGTTAGAGCCTAGATACAGAGCGCGCACAGAGTGATTTGGGAATGAGGCCTAAATTATTCTAAGTCTCACTTTTTCCGGTTTTGATTTTTGGCTGTTTGGGGGTGTTAAACTTGTTTTCGCCTGGGTTGACGGGTCTGGGGGCATTGCTGGGAAGGTCTAATACCGGATAAAAGTGTTTCGGAGAAAATCCATGGTGAAAAAACTTTTCACTTTGCAGAGTTTTCGCTCACTTTCATGTTTTCCGGGGCCTGCTTGGGTGTTCCTGGTGTTTGGGGGGGATTTGGGGGGTTTGGGGGTTTTGGGGCATCGCTGGGTATGGATAGTTTTGATTGCAAGTGGTTTGAAGAAAATCCATGGTGGCAAAGGGGAGTTAGGGCCTAGCTGCAGAGCGCGCACGGAGTGATTTGGGAATGAGGCCTAAATTATTCTAAGTCTCACTTTTTCCGGTTTTGCTTTTTGGCTGTTTGGAGGTGTTAAACTTGTTTTCACCTTGGTTGACGGGTCTGTGGGCATTGCTGGGAAGGTCTAATACCGGATAAAAGTGTTTTGGAGAAAATCCATTGTAAAAAAGTTTTGCACTTTGCAGAGTTTTCGCTCACTTTCGTGTTTTCGGGGGCCTGCTTTTGGGGGTTCCTGGTGTTTGGGGGGGGGGTCTTGGAGCATCGCTGGGTATGGATAGTTTTGATTGCAAGTGCTTTGAAGAAAATCTATGGTGGCAAAAGGGAGTTAGGGTCTACTTGCAGAGCGCGCACAGAGTGATTTGGAAATGAGGCCTAAATTATTCTGTCTCACTTTTTCCGGTTTTGCTTTTTTGCTGTTTGGGGGTGTTAAACTTGCTTTCGCCTTGGTTGACGGGTCTGGGGGTATTGCTGGGAAGGTCTAATACCGGATATAAGTGTTTTTGGAGAAAATCCATGGTTAAAAAGTTTTTCACTTTGCAAAGTTTTTGATCACTTTTGTGTTTTCGGGGGCCTGCTTTTGGGGGTTGCTGGTGTTTGATTGGGGGCTGGGGGGGTCTTGGAGCATCGCTGGGTATGGATAGATTTGATTGCAAGGGGTTTGAAGACAATCCATGGTGGCAAAGGGGAGTTAGAACCTAGATGCAGAGCGCACTTGGAGTGATTTGGGAATGAGGCCTAAATTATTCTAAGTCTCACTTTTTCCGGTTTTGCTTTTTGGCGGTTTGGGGGTGTTAACTTGTTTTCGCCTTGGTTGACGGGTCTGGGGGCATTGCTGGGAAGGTCTAATACCGGATAAAAGGGTTTTGGAGAAAATCCATGGTGAAAAAGTTTTTCACTTTGCAGAGTTTTTTCTCACTATTGTGTTTTTGGGGGCTTGCTTTTGGGGGTTCCTGGTGTTTCGGGGGGTCTTGGAACATCGCTGGGTATGGATAGTTTTGATTGCAAGTGGTTTGAAGAAAATCCATTGTGGCAAAGGGGAGTTAGGGCCTAGCTGCAGAGCGCGCACGGAGTGATTTGGGAATGAGGCCTAAATTATTCTAAGTCTCACTTTTTCTGGTTTTGCTTTTTGGCTGTTTGGGGGTGGTAAACTTGTTTTCACCTTGGTTGACGGGTCTGGGGGCATTGCTGGGAAGGTCTAATACCGGATAAAAGTGTTTTGGAGAAAATCCATTGTTAAAAAGTTTTTCACTTTGCAGAGTTTTCGCTCACTTTTGTGTTTTCGGGGGCCTGCTTTTGGGGGTTCCTGGTGTTTGATTGGGGGCTGGGGAGTCTTGGCGCATCGCTGGGTATGGATAGTTTTGCTTGCAAGTGGTTTGAAGACAATCCATGCTGGCAAAGAGGAGTTAGAGCCTAGCTACAGAGCGCGCACAGAGTGATTTGGGAATGAGGCCTAAATTATTCTAAGTCTCACTTTTTCCGGTTTTGATTTTTGGCTGTTTGGGGGTGTTAAACTTGTTTTCGCCTGGGTTGACGGGTCTGGGGGCATTGCTGGGAAGGTCTAATACCGGATAAAAGTGTTTCGGAGAAAATCCATGGTGAAAAAACGTTTCACTTTGCAGAGTTTTCGCTCACTTTCCATGTTTTCCGGGGCCTGCTTGGGTGTTCCTGGTGTTTGGGGGAATTTGGGGGGTTTGGGGGTCTTGGGGCATCGCTGGGTATGGATAGTTTTGATTGCAAGTGGTTTGAAGAAAATCCATGGTGGCAAAGGGGAGTTAGGGCCTAGCTGCAGAGCGCGCACGGAGTGATTTGGGAATGAGGCCTAAATTATTCTAAGTCTCACTTTTTCCGGTTTTGCTTTTTGGCTGTTTGGAGGTGGTAAACTTGTTTTCACCTTGGTTGACGGGTATGGGGTCATTGCTGGGAAGGTCTAATACCGGATAAAAGTGTTTTGGAGAAAATCCATTGTAAAAAAGTTTTTCACTTTGCAGAGTTTTCGCTCACTTTCGTGTTTTCGGGGGCCTGCTTTTGGGGGTTCCTGGTGTTTGGGGGGGGGTCTTGGAGCATCGCTGGGTATGGATAGTTTTGATTGCAAGTGGTTTGAAGAAAATCTATGGTGGCAAAGGGGAGTTAGGGTCTACTTGCAGAGCGCGCACAGAGTGATTTGGAAATGAGGCCTAAATTATTCTGTCTCACTTTTTCCGGTTTTGCTTTTTTGCTGTTTGGGGGTGTTAAACTTGCTTTCGCCTTGGTTGACGGATCTGGGGGTATTGCTGGGAAGGTCTAATACCGGATATAAGTGTTTTTGGAGAAAATCCATGGTTAAAAAGTTTTTCACTTTGCAGAGTTTTTGATCACTTTTGTGTTTTCGGGGGCCTGCTTTTGGGGGTTGCTGGTGTTTGATTGGGGGCTGGGGGGGTCTTGGAGCATTGCTGGGTATGGATAGATTTGATTGCAAGGGGTTTGAAGACAATCCATGGTGGCAAAGGGGAGTTAGAACCTAGATGCAGAGCGCACTTGGAGTGATTTGGGAATGAGGCCTAAATTATTCTAAGTCTCACTTTTTCCGGTTTTGCTTTTTGGCGGTTTGGGGGTGTTAACTTGTTTTCGCCTTGGTTGACGGGTCTGGGGGCATTGCTGGGACGGTCTAATACTGGATAAAAGTGTTTTTTGAGAAAATCCATGGTTAAAATGTTTTCACTCTGCAGAGTTTTCGCTCACTTTTGTGTTTTTGGGGGCCTGCTTGGTGGGGTTCCTGGTGTTTGGGGGGGGTTGGGTGGTCTTGGAGCATCGCTGGGTATGGATAGTTTTGATTGCAAGTGGTTTGAAGAAAATCCATGGTGGCAAAGGGGAGTTAGGGCCCAGCTGCAGAGCGCGCACGGAGTGATTTGGGAATGAGGCCTAAATTATTCTGTCTCACTTTTTCCGGTTTTGCTTTTTGGCTGTTTGGGGGTGTTAAACTTGGTTTTGCCTGGGTTGACGGGTCTGGGGGCATTGCTGGGAAGGTCTAATACCAGATAAAAGTGTTTTGGAGAAAATCCATGGTGAAAAAGTTTTTCCCTTTGCAGAGTTTTTGCTCACTTTCGTTTTTTCGGGGGCCTGCTTGGGGGGCTCCTGGTGTTTTGGGGGTTGGGGGGTCTTGGAACATCGCTGGGTATGGATAGTTTTGATTGCAAGTGGTTTGAAGAAAATCCATGGTGGCAAAGGGGAGTTAGGGCCTAGCTGCAGAGCGCGCACGGAGTGATTTGGGAATGAGGCCTAAATTATTCTAAGTCTCACTTTTTCCGGTTTTGCTTTTTGGCTATTTGGGGGTGTTAAACTTGTTTTCGCCTGGGTTGACGGGTCTAGGGGCATTGCTGGGAAGGTCTAATACCGGATAAAAGGGTTTTGGAGAAAATCCATGGTGAAAAAGTTTTTCACTTTGCAGAGTTTTTTCTCACTATTGTGTTTTTGGGGGCTTGCTTTTGGGGGTTCCTGGTGTTTCGGGGGGTCTTGGAACATCGCTGGGTATGGATAGTTTTGATTGCAAGTGGTTTGAAGAAAATCCATGGGGGCAAAGGGGAGTTAGAGCCTAGTTGCAGAGCGCGCACAGAGTGATTTGGGAATGAGGCCTAAATTATTCTGTCTCACTTTTTCTGGTTTTGCTTTTTGGCTGTTTGGGGGTGTTAAACTTGTTTTTGCCTTGGTTGACGGGTCTGGGGGCATTGCTGGGAAGGTCTAATACTGGATAAAAGTGTTTTTGGAGAAAATCCATGGTTAAAATGTTTTCTCTTTGCAGAGTTTTCGCTCACTTTTGTGTTTTCGGGGGCCTGCTTTTGGGGGTTCCCTGTGTTTGATTGGGGGCTGGGGGGTCTTGGAGCATCTCTGGATATGGATAGTTTTGATTGCAAGTGGTTTGAAGACAATCCATGCTGGCAAAGGGGAGTTAGAGCCTAGCTACAGAGCGCGCACGGAGTGATTTGGGAATGAGGCCTAAATTATTCTAAGTCTCACTTTTTCCGGTTTTGCTTTTTGGCTGTTTGGGGGTGTTAAACTTGTTTTCGCCTGGGTTGACGGGTCTGGGGGCATTGCTGGGAAGGTCTAATACCGGATAAAAGTGTTTTGGAGAAAATCCATGGTGAAAAAGTTTTTCACTTTGCAGAGTTTTTTCTCACTGTTGTGTTTTTGGGGGCTTGCTTTTGGGGGTTCCTGGTGTTTGGGGGGGGTCTTTGACATCGCTGGGTATGGATAGATTTGATTGCAAGTGGTTTGAAGAAAATCCATGGGGGCAAAGGGGAGTTAGAGCCTAGCTGCAGAGCGCGCACGGAGTGATTTGGGAATGAGGCCTAAATTATTCTGTCTCCCTTTTTCAGGTTTTGCTTTTTGGCTGTGTGGGGGTGTTAAACTTGTTTTTGCCTTGGTTGACGGGTCTGGGGGCATTGCTGGGATGGTCTAATACTGGATAAAAGTGTTTTTGGAGAAAATCCATGGTTAAAATTTTTTCTCTTTGCAGAGTTTTCGCTCACTTTTGTGTTTTCGGGGGCCTGCTTTTGGGGGTTCCTGGTGTTTGATTGGGGGCTGGGGAGTCTTGGAGCATCGCTGGGTATGGATAGTTTTGCTTGCAAGTGGTTTGAAGACAATCCATGCTGGCAAAGGGGAGTTAGAGCCTAGATACAGAGCGCGCACAGAGTGATTTGGGAATGAGGCCTAAATTATTCTAAGTCTCACTTTTTCCGGTTTTGATTTTTGGCTGTTTGGGGGTGTTAAACTTGTTTTCGCCTGGGTTGACGGGTCTGGGGGCATTGCTGGGAAGGTCTAATACCGGATAAAAGTGTTTCGGAGAAAATCCATGGTGAAAAAACTTTTCACTTTGCAGAGTTTTCGCTCACTTTCATGTTTTCCGGGGCCTGCTTGGGTGTTCCTGGTGTTTGGGGGGGATTTGGGGGGTTTGGGGGTTTTGGGGCATCGCTGGGTATGGATAGTTTTGATTGCAAGTGGTTTGAAGAAAATCCATGGTGGCAAAGGGGAGTTAGGGCCTAGCTGCAGAGCGCGCACGGAGTGATTTGGGAATGAGGCCTAAATTATTCTAAGTCTCACTTTTTCCGGTTTTGCTTTTTGGCTGTTTGGAGGTGTTAAACTTGTTTTCACCTTGGTTGACGGGTCTGTGGGCATTGCTGGGAAGGTCTAATACCGGATAAAAGTGTTTTGGAGAAAATCCATTGTAAAAAAGTTTTGCACTTTGCAGAGTTTTCGCTCACTTTCGTGTTTTCGGGGGCCTGCTTTTGGGGGTTCCTGGTGTTTGGGGGGGGGGGTCTTGGAGCATCGCTGGGTATGGATAGTTTTGATTGCAAGTGCTTTGAAGAAAATCTATGGTGGCAAAGGGGAGTTAGGGTCTACTTGCAGAGCGCGCACAGAGTGATTTGGAAATGAGGCCTAAATTATTCTGTCTCACTTTTTCCGGTTTTGCTTTTTTGCTGTTTGGGGGTGTTAAACTTGCTTTCGCCTTGGTTGACGGGTCTGGGGGTATTGCTGGGAAGGTCTAATACCGGATATAAGTGTTTTTGGAGAAAATCCATGGTTAAAAAGTTTTTCACTTTGCAGAGTTTTTGATCACTTTTGTGTTTTCGGGGGCCTGCTTTTGGGGGTTGCTGGTGTTTGATTGGGGGCTGGGGGGGTCTTGGAGCATCGCTGGGTATGGATAGATTTGATTGCAAGGGGTTTGAAGACAATCCATGGTGGCAAAGGGGAGTTAGAACCTAGATGCAGAGCGCACTTGGAGTGATTTGGGAATGAGGCCTAAATTATTCTAAGTCTCACTTTTTCCGGTTTTGCTTTTTGGCGGTTTGGGGGTGTTAACTTGTTTTCGCCTTGGTTGACGGGTCTGGGGGCATTGCTGGGAAGGTCTAATACCGGATAAAAGGGTTTTGGAGAAAATCCATGGTGAAAAAGTTTTTCACTTTGCAGACTTTTTTCTCACTATTGTGTTTTTGGGGGCTTGCTTTTGGGGGTTCCTGGTGTTTCGGGGGGTCTTGGAACATCGCTGGGTATGGATAGTTTTGATTGCAAGTGGTTTGAAGAAAATCCATTGTGGCAAAGGGGAGTTAGGGCCTAGCTGCAGAGCGCGCACGGAGTGATTTGGGAATGAGGCCTAAATTATTCTAAGTCTCACTTTTTCTGGTTTTGCTTTTTGGCTGTTTGGGGGTGGTAAACTTGTTTTCACCTTGGTTGACGGGTCTGGGGGCATTGCTGGGAAGGTCTAATACCGGATAAAAGTGTTTTGGAGAAAATCCATTGTTAAAAAGTTTTTCACTTTGCAGAGTTTTCGCTCACTTTTGTGTTTTCGGGGGCCTGCTTTTGGGGGTTCCTGGTGTTTGATTGGGGGCTGGGGAGTCTTGGCGCATCGCTGGGTATGGATAGTTTTGCTTGCAAGTGGTTTGAAGACAATCCATGCTGGCAAAGAGGAGTTAGAGCCTAGCTACAGAGCGCGCACAGAGTGATTTTGGAATGAGGCCTAAATTATTCTAAGTCTCACTTTTTCCGGTTTTGATTTTTGGCTGTTTGGGGGTGTTAAACTTGTTTTCGCCTGGGTTGACGGGTCTGGGGGCATTGCTGGGAAGGTCTAATACCGGATAAAAGTGTTTCGGAGAAAATCCATGGTGAAAAAACGTTTCACTTTGCAGAGTTTTCGCTCACTTTCATGTTTTCCGGGGCCTGCTTGGGTGTTCCTGGTGTTTGGGGGAATTTGGGGGGTTTGGGGGTCTTGGGGCATCGCTGGGTATGGATAGTTTTGATTGCAAGTGGTTTGAAGAAAATCCATGGTGGCAAAGGGGAGTTAGGGCCTAGCTGCAGAGCGCGCACGGAGTGATTTGGGAATGAGGCCTAAATTATTCTAAGTCTCACTTTTTCCGGTTTTGCTTTTTGGCTGTTTGGAGGTGGTAAACTTGTTTTCACCTTGGTTGACGGGTATGGGGTCATTGCTGGGAAGGTCTAATACCGGATAAAAGTGTTTTGGAGAAAATCCATTGTAAAAAAGTTTTTCACTTTGCAGAGTTTTCGCTCACTTTCATGTTTTCGGGGGCCTGCTTTTGGGGGTTCCTGGTGTTTGGGGGGGGTCTTGGAGCATCGCTGGGTATGGATAGTTTTGATTGCAAGTGGTTTGAAGAAAATCTATGGTGGCAAAGGGGAGTTAGGGTCTACTTGCAGAGCGCGCACAGAGTGATTTGGAAATGAGGCCTAAATTATTCTGTCTCACTTTTTCCGGTTTTGCTTTTTTGCTGTTTGGGGGTGTTAAACTTGCTTTCGCCTTGGTTGACGGATCTGGGGGTATTGCTGGGAAGGTCTAATACCGGATATAAGTGTTTTTGGAGAAAATCCATGGTTAAAAAGTTTTTCACTTTGCAGAGTTTTTGATCACTTTTGTGTTTTCGGGGGCCTGCTTTTGGGGGTTGCTGGTGTTTGATTGGGGGCTGGGGGGGTCTTGGAGCATTGCTGGGTATGGATAGATTTGATTGCAAGGGGTTTGAAGACAATCCATGGTGGCAAAGGGGAGTTAGAACCTAGATGCAGAGCGCACTTGGAGTGATTTGGGAATGAGGCCTAAATTATTCTAAGTCTCACTTTTTCCGGTTTTGCTTTTTGGCGGTTTGGGGGTGTTAACTTGTTTTCGCCTTGGTTGACGGGTCTGGGGGCATTGCTGGGACGGTCTAATACTGGATAAAAGTGTTTTTTGAGAAAATCCATGGTTAAAATGTTTTCACTCTGCAGAGTTTTCGCTCACTTTTGTGTTTTTGGGGGCCTGCTTGGTGGGGTTCCTGGTGTTTGGGGGGGGTTGGGTGGTCTTGGAGCATCGCTGGGTATGGATAGTTTTGATTGCAAGTGGTTTGAAGAAAATCCATGGTGGCAAAGGGGAGTTAGGGCCCAGCTGCAGAGCGCGCACGGAGTGATTTGGGAATGAGGCCTAAATTATTCTGTCTCACTTTTTCCGGTTTTGCTTTTTGGCTGTTTGGGGGTGTTAAACTTGTTTTTGCCTGGGTTGACGGGTCTGGGGGCATTGCTGGGAAGGTCTAATACCAGATAAAAGTGTTTTGGAGGAAATCCATGGTGAAAAAGTTTTTCCCTTTGCAGAGTTTTTGCTCACTTTCGTTTTTTCGGGGGCCTGCTTGAGGGCTCCTGGTGTTTTGGGGGTTGGGGGGTCTTGGAACATCGCTGGGTATGGATAGTTTTGATTGCAAGTGGTTTGAAGAAAATCCATGGTGGCAAAGGGGTGTTAGGGCCTAGCTGCAGAGTGCGTACAGAGTGATTTGGGAATGAGGCCTAAATTATTCTAAGTCTCACTTTTTCCGGTTTTGCTTTTTGGCTATTTGGGGGTGTTAAACTTGTTTTCGCCTGGGTTGACGGGTCTAGGGGCATTGCTGGGAAGGTCTAATACCGGATAAAAGGGTTTTGGAGAAAATCCATGGTGAAAAAGTTTTTCACTTTGCAGAGTTTTTTCTCACTATTGTGTTTTTGGGGGCTTGCTTTTGGGGGTTCCTGGTGTTTCGGGGGGTCTTGGAACATCGCTGGGTATGGATAGTTTTGATTGCAAGTGGTTTGAAGAAAATCCATGGGGGCAAAGGGGAGTTAGAGCCTAGTTGCAGAGCGCGCACAGAGTGATTTGGGAATGAGGCCTAAATTATTCTGTCTCACTTTTTCTGGTTTTGCTTTTTGGCTGTTTGGGGGTGTTAAACTTGTTTTTGCCTTGGTTGACGGGTCTGGGGGCATTGCTGGGAAGGTCTAATACTGGATAAAAGTGTTTTTGGAGAAAATCCATGGTTAAAATGTTTTCTCTTTGCAGAGTTTTGGCTCACTTTTGTGTTTTCGGGGGCCTGCTTTTGGGGGTTCCCTGTGTTTGATTGGGGGCTGGGGGGTCTTGGAGCATCTCTGGATATGGATAGTTTTGATTGCAAGTGGTTTGAAGACAATCCATGCTGGCAAAGGGGAGTTAGAGCCTAGCTACAGAGCGCGCACGGAGTGATTTGGGAATGAGGCCTAAATTATTCTAAGTCTCACTTTTTCCGGTTTTGCTTTTTGGCTGTTTGGGGGTGGTAAACTTGTTTTCGCCTGGGTTGACGGGTCTGGGGGCATTGCTGGGAAGGTCTAATACCAGATAAAAGTGTTTCGGAGAAAATCCATGGTGAAAAAGTTTTTCACTTTGCAGAGTTTTCGCTCACTTTCATGTTTTCAGGGGCCTGCTTGGGGGTTCCTGGTGTTTGGGGGGGGGGTCTTGGAGCATCGCTGGGTATGGATAGTTTTGATTGCAAGTGCTTTGAAGAAAATCTATGGTGGCAAAGCGGAGTTAGGGTCTACTTGCAGAGCGCGCACAGAGTGATTTGGAAATGAGGCCTAAATTATTCTGTCTCACTTTTTCCGGTTTTGCTTTTTTGCTGTTTGGGGGTGTTAAACTTGCTTTTGCCTTGGTTGACGGGTCTGGGGGTATTGCTGGGAAGGTCTAATACCGGATATAAGTGTTTTTGGAGAAAATCCATGGTTAAAAAGTTTTTCACTTTGCAGAGTTTTTTCTCACTTTTGTGTTTTTGGGGGCTTGCTTTTGTGGGTTCCTAGTGTTTGGGGGGTAGGGGGTCTTGGAGCATCGCTGGATATGGATAGTTTTGATTGCAAGTGGTTTGAAGAAAAGCCATGGTGGCAAAGGGGAGTTAGAGCCTAGCTGCAGAGAGCGCAGGGAGTGATTTGGGAATGAGGCCTAATTTATTCTGTCTCATGTTTTCTGGTTTTGCTTTTTGGCTGTTTGGGGGTGTTAAACTTGTTTTGGCCTTGGTTGACGGGTCTGGGGGCATTGCTGGGAAGGTCTAATACCGGATAAAAGTGTTTTGGAGAAAATCCATTGTAAAATATTTTTTAACTTTGCAGAGTTTTCGCTCACTTTCGTGTTTTTGGGGGCCTGCTTTTGGGGGTTCCTGGTGTTTGGGGGGGGGGGGGTTGGGGGTCTTGGAGCATTGCTGGGTATGGATAGTTTTGATTGCAAGTGGTTTGAAGAAAATCCATGGTGGCAATGGGGAGTTAGGGTCTACTTGCAGAGCGCGCACAGAGTGATTTGGGAATGAGGCCTAAATTATTCTGTCTCACTTTTTCCGGGTTTGCTTTTTGGCTGTTTGGGGGTGTTAAACTTGTTTTCGCCTTGGTTGACGGGTCTGGGGGTATTGCTGGGAAGGTCTAATACTTGATAAAAGTGTTTTGGAGAAAATCCATTGTTAAAAAAAGTTTTTCACTTTGCAGAGTTTTCGCTCACTTTTGTGTTTTTGGGGCCTGCTTTTGGGGGTTCCTGGTGTTTGATTGGGGGCTGGGGGGTCTTGGAGCATCGCTGGGTATGGATAGTTTTGATTGCAAGTGATTTGAAGAAAATCCATGGTGGCAAAGAGGAGTTAGGGCCTAGCTGCAGAGCGCGCACAGAGTGATTTGGGAATGACGCCTAAATTATTCTAAGTTTCACTTTTTCCGTTTTTGCTTTTTGGCTGTTTGGGGGTGTTAAACTTGTTTTCGCCTGGGTTGACGGGTCTGGGGGCATTGCTGGGAAGGTCTAATACCGGATAAAAGTGTTTTGGAGAAAATCCATGGTGAAAAAGTTTTTCACTTTGCAGAGTTTTTTCTCACTGTTGTGTTTTTGGGGGCTTGCTTTTGGGGGTTCCTGGTGTTTGGGGGGGGTCTTTGACATCGCTGGGTATGGATAGTTTTGATTGCAAGTGATTTGAAGAAAATCCATGGTGGCAAAGGGGAGTTAGGGCCTAGCTGCAGAGCGCGCACAGAGTGATTTGGGAATGACGCCTAAATTATTCTGTCTCCCTTTTTCAGGTTTTGCTTTTTGGCTGTGTGGGGGTGTTAAACTTGTTTTTGCCTTGGTTGACGGGTCTGGGGGCATTGCTGGGATGGTCTAATACTGGATAAAAGTGTTTTTGGAGAAAATCTATGGTTAAAAATTGTTCTCTTTGCAGAGTTTTCGCTCACTTTTGTGTTTTCGGGGGCCTGCTTTTGGGGGTTCCTGGTGTTTGATTGGGGGCTGGGGAGTCTTGGAGCATCGCTGGGTATGGATAGTTTTGCTTGCAAGTGGTTTGAAGACAATCCATGCTGGCAAAGGGGAGTTAGAGCCTAGCTACAGAGCGCGCACAGAGTGATTTGGGAATGAGGCCTAAATTATTCTAAGTCTCACTTTTTCCGGTTTTGATTTTTGGCTGTTTGGGGGTGTTAAACTTGTTTTCGCCTGGGTTGACGGGTCTGGGGGCATTGCTGGGAAGGTCTAATACCGGATAAAAGGGTTTCGGAGAAAATCCATGGTGAAAAAACTTTTCACTTTGCAGAGTTTTCGCTCACTTTCATGTTTTCCGGGGCCTGCTTGGGTGTTCCTGGTGTTTGGGGGGGATTTGGGGGGTTTGGGGGTTTTGGGGCATCGCTGGGTATGGATAGTTTTGATTGCAAGTGGTTTGAAGAAAATCCATGGTGGCAAAGGGGAGTTAGGGCCCAGCTGCAGAGCGCGCACGGAGTGATTTGGGAATGAGGCCTAAATTATTCTGTCTCACTTTTTCCGGTTTTGCTTTTTGGCTGTTTGGGGGTGTTAAACTTGTTTTTGCCTGGGTTGACGGGTCTGGGGGCATTGCTGGGAAGGTCTAATACCAGATAAAAGTGTTTTGGAGAAAATCCATGGTGAAAAAGTTTTTCACTTTGCAGCGTTTTTTCTCACTGTTGTGTTTTTGGGGGCTTGCTTTTGGGGGTTCCTGGTGTTTGGGGGGGGTCTTTGACATCGCTGGGTATGGATAGTTTTGATTGCAAGTGATTTGAAGAAAATCCATGGTGGCAAAGGGGAGTTAGGGCCTAGCTGCAGAGCGCGCACAGAGTGATTTGGGAATGACGCCTAAATTATTCTGTCTCCCTTTTTCAGGTTTTGCTTTTTGGCTGTGTGGGGGTGTTAAACTTGTTTTTGCCTTGGTTGACGGGTCTGGGGGCATTGCTGGGATGGTCTAATACTGGATAAAAGTGTTTTTGGAGAAAATCTATGGTTAAAAATTTTTCTCTTTGCAGAGTTTTCGCTCACTTTTGTGTTTTCGGGGGCCTGCTTTTGGGGGTTCCTGGTGTTTGATTGGGGGCTGGGGAGTCTTGGAGCATCGCTGGGTATGGATAGTTTTGCTTGCAAGCGGTTTGAAGACAATCCATGCTGGCAAAGGGGAGTTAGAGCCTAGCTACAGAGCGCGCACAGAGTGATTTGGGAATGAGGCCTAAATTATTCTAAGTCTCACTTTTTCCGGTTTTGATTTTTGGCTGTTTGGGGGTGTTAAACTTGTTTTCGCCTGGGTTGACGGGTCTGGGGGCATTGCTGGGAAGGTCTAATACCGGATAAAAGTGTTTCGGAGAAAATCCATGGTGAAAAAACTTTTCACTTTGCAGAGTTTTCGCTCACTTTCATGTTTTCCGGGGCCTGCTTGGGTGTTCCTGGTGTTTGGGGGGGATTTGGGGGGTTTGGGGGTTTTGGGGCATCGCTGGGTATGGATAGTTTTGATTGCAAGTGGTTTGAAGAAAATCCATGGTGGCAAAGGGGAGTTAGGCCCCAGCTGCAGAGCGCGCACGGAGTGATTTGGGAATGAGGCCTAAATTATTCTGTCTCACTTTTTCCGGTTTTGCTTTTTGGCTGTTTGGGGGTGTTAAACTTGTTTTTGCCTGGGTTGACGGGTCTGGGGGCATTGCTGGGAAGGTCTAATACCAGATAAAAGTGTTTTGGAGAAAATCCATGGTGAAAAAGTTTTTCCCTTTGCAGAGTTTTTGCTCACTTTCGTTTTTTCGGGGGCCTGCTTGGGGGGCTCCTGGTGTTTTGGGGGTTGGGGGGTCTTGGAACATCGCTGGGTATGGATAGTTTTGATTGCAAGTGGTTTGAAGAAAATCCATGGGGGCAAAGGGGAGTTAGAGCCTAGTTGCAGAGCGCGCACAGAGTGATTTGGGAATGAGGCCTAAATTATTCTGTCTCACTTTTTCTGGTTTTGCTTTTTGGCTGTTTGGGGGTGTTAAACTTGTTTTTGCCTTGGTTGACGGGTCTGGGGGCATTGCTGGGAAGGTCTAATACTGGATAAAAGTGTTTTTGGAGAAAATCCATGGTTAAAATGTTTTCTCTTTGCAGAGTTTTCGCTCACTTTTGTGTTTTCGGGGGCCTGCTTTTGGGGGTTCCCTGTGTTTGATTGGGGGCTGGGGGGTCTTGGAGCATCTCTGGATATGGATAGTTTTGATTGCAAGTGGTTTGAAGACAATCCATGCTGGCAAAGGGGAGTTAGAGCCTAGCTACAGAGCGCGCACGGAGTGATTTGGGAATGAGGCCTAAATTATTCTAAGTCTCACTTTTTCCGGTTTTGCTTTTTGGCTGTTTGGGGGTGTTAAACTTGTTTTCGCCTGGGTTGACGGGTCTGGGGGCATTGCTGGGAAGGTCTAATACCAGATAAAAGTGTTTCGGAGAAAATCCATGGTGAAAAAGTTTTTCACTTTGCAGAGTTTTCGCTCACTTTCATGTTTTCAGGGGCCTGCTTGGGGGTTCCTGGTGTTTGGGGGGGGGGGTTGGGGGTCTTGGGGCATCGCTGGGTATGGATAGTTTTGATTGCAAGTGGTTTGAAGAAAATCCATTGTGGCAAAGGGGAGTTAGGGCCTAGCTGCAGTGCGCGCACAGAGTGATTTGGGAATGACGCCTAAATTATTCTAAGTTTCACTTTTTCCGGTTTTGCTTTTTGGCTGTTTGGAGGTGTTAAACTTGTTTTCACCTTGGTTGACGGGTCTGTGGTCATTGCTGGGAAGGTCTAATACCGGATAAAAGTGTTTTGGAGAAAATCCATTGTAAAAAAGTTTTGCACTTTGCAGAGTTTTCGCTCACGTTCGTGTTTTCGGGGGCCTGCTTTTGGGGGTTCCTGGTGTTTGGGGGGGGTCTTGGAGCATCGCTGGGTATGGATAGTTTTGATTGCAAGTGCTTTGAAGAAAATCTATGGTGGCAAAGGGGAGTTAGGGTCTACTTGCAGAGCGCGCACAGAGTGATTTGGAAATGAGGCCTAAATTATTCTGTTTCACTTTTTCCGGTTTTGCTTTTTTGCTGTTTGGGGGTGTTAAACTTGCTTTCGCCTTGGTTGACGGGTCTGGGGGTATTGCTGGGAAGGTCTAATACCGGATATAAGTGTTTTTGGAGAAAATCCATGGTTAAAAAGTTTTTCACTTTGCAGAGTTTTTTTACACTTTTGTGTTTTTGGGGGCTTGCTTTTGTGGGTTCCTAGTGTTTGGGGGGGTGGGGGGTCTTGGAGCATCGCTGGATATGGATAGTTTTGATTGCAAGTGGTTTGAAGAAAAGCCATGGTGGCAAAGGGGAGTTAGAGCCTAGCTGCAGAGAGCGCAGGGAGTGATTTGGGAATGAGGCCTAATTTATTCTGTCTCATGTTTTCTGGTTTTGCTTTTTGGCTGTTTGGGGGTGTTAAACTTGTTTTGGCCTTGGTTGACGGGTCTGGGGGCATTGCTGGGAAGGCCTAATACCGGATAAAAGTGTTTTGGAGAAAATCCATTGTAAAATATGTTTTAACTTTGCAGAGTTTTCGCTCACTTTCGTGTTTTCGGGGGCCTGCTTTTGGGGGTTCCTGGTGTTTGGGGGGGGGGGGTTGGGGGTCTTGGAGCATTGCTGGGTATGGATAGTTTTGATTGCAAGTGGTTTGAAGAAAATCCATGGTGGCAAAGGGGAGTTAGGGTCTACTTGCAGAGCGCGCACAGAGTGATTTGGGAATGAGGCCTAAATTATTCTGTCTCACTTTTTCCGGGTTTGCTTTTTGGCTGTTTGGGGGTGTTAAACTTGTTTTCGCCTTGGTTGACGGGTCTGGGGGTATTGCTGGGACGGTCTAATACTTGATAAAAGTGTTTTGGAGAAAATCCATTGTTAAAAAAAGTTTTTCACTTTGCAGAGTTTTCGCTCACTTTTGTGTTTTTGGGGCCTGCTTTTGGGGGTTCCTGGTGTTTGATTGGGGGCTGGGGGGTCTTGGAGCATCGCTGGGTATGGATAGTTTTGATTGCAAGTGATTTGAAGAAAATCCATGGTGGCAAAGGGGAGTTAGGGCCTAGCTGCAGAGCGCGCACAGAGTGATTTGGGAATGACGCCTAAATTATTCTGTTTCACTTTTTCCGTTTTTGCTTTTTGGCTGTTTGGGGGTGTTAAACTTGTTTTCGCCTGGGTTGACGGGTCTGGGGGCATTGCTGGGAAGGTCTAATACCGGATAAAAGGGTTTTGGAGAAAATCCATGGTGAAAAAGTTTTTCACTTTGCAGAGTTTTTTCTCACTGTTGTGTTTTTGGGGGCTTGCTTTTGGGGGTTCCTGGTGTTTGGGGGGGGTCTTTGACATCGCTGGGTATGGATAGTTTTGATTGCAAGTGATTTGAAGAAAATCCATGGTGGCAAAGGGGAGTTAGGGCCTAGCTGCAGAGCGCGCACAGAGTGATTTGGGAATGACGCCTAAATTATTCTGTCTCCCTTTTTCAGGTTTTGCTTTTTGGCTGTGTGGGGGTGTTAAACTTGTTTTTGCCTTGGTTGACGGGTCTGGGGGCATTGCTGGGATGGTCTAATACTGGATAAAAGTGTTTTTGGAGAAAATCTATGGTTAAAAAATTTTCTCTTTGCAGAGTTTTCGCTCACTTTTGTGTTTTCGGGGGCCTGCTTTTGGGGGTTCCTGGTGTTTGATTGGGGGCTGGGGAGTCTTGGAGCATCGCTGGGTATGGATAGTTTTGCTTGCAAGTGGTTTGAAGACAATCCATGCTGGCAAAGGGGAGTTAGAGCCTAGCTACAGAGCGCGCACAGAGTGATTTGGGAATGAGGCCTAAATTATTCTAAGTCTCACTTTTTCCGGTTTTGATTTTTGGCTGTTTGGGGGTGTTAAACTTGTTTTCGCCTGGGTTGACGGGTCTGGGGGCATTGCTGGGAAGGTCTAATACCGGATAAAAGTGTTTCGGAGAAAATCCATGGTGAAAAAACTTTTCACTTTGCAGAGTTTTCGCTCACTTTCATGTTTTCCGGGGCCTGCTTGAGTGTTCCTGGTGTTTGGGGGGGATTTGGGGGGTTTGGGGGTTTTGGGGCATCGCTGGGTATGGATAGTTTTGATTGCAAGTGGTTTGAAGAAAATCCATGGTGGCAAAGGGGAGTTAGGGCCTAGCTGCAGAGCGCGCACGGAGTGATTTGGGAATGAGGCCTAAATTATTCTAAGTCTCACTTTTTCCGGTTTTGCTTTTTGGCTGTTTGGAGGTGTTAAACTTGTTTTCACCTTGGTTGACGGGTCTGTGGTCATTGCTGGGAAGGTCTAATACCGGATAAAAGTGTTTTGGAGAAAATCCATTGTAAAAAAGTTTTGCACTTTGCAGAGTTTTCGCTCACTTTCGTGTTTTTGGGGGCCTGCTTTTGGGGGTTCCTGGTGTTTGGGGGGGGGTCTTGGAGCATCGCTGGGTATGGATAGTTTTGATTGCAAGTGCTTTGAAGAAAATCTATGGTGGCAAAGGGGAGTTAGGGTCTACTTGCAGAGCGCGCACAGAGTGATTTGGAAATGAGGCCTAAATTATTCTGTCTCACTTTTTCCGGTTTTGCTTTTTTGCTGTTTGGGGGTGTTAAACTTGCTTTCGCCTTGGTTGACGGGTCTGGGGGTATTGCTGGGAAGGTCTAATACCTGATATAAGTGTTTTTGGAGAAAATCCATGGTTAAAAAGTTTTTCACTTTGCAGAGTTTTTGATCACTTTTGTGTTTTCGGGGGCCTGCTTTTGGGGGTTGCTGGTGTTTGATTGGGGGCTGGGGGGGTCTTGGAGCATCGCTGGGTATGGATAGATTTGATTGCAAGGGGTTTGAAGACAATCCATGGTGGCAAAGGGGAGTTAGAACCTAGATGCAGAGCGCACTTGGAGTGATTTGGGAATGAGGCCTAAATTATTCTAAGTCTCACTTTTTCCGGTTTTGCTTTTTGGTGGTTTGGGGGTGTTAACTTGTTTTCGCCTTGGTTGACGGGTCTGGGGGCATTGCTGGGAAGGTCTAATACCGGATAAAAGGGTTTTGGAGAAAATCCATGGTGAAAAAGTTTTTCACTTTGCAGAGTTTTTTCTCACTATTGTGTTTTTGGGGGCTTGCTTTTGGGGGTTCCTGGTGTTTCGGGGGGTCTTGGAACATCGCTGGGTATGGATAGTTTTGATTGCAAGTGGTTTGAAGAAAATCCATGGGGGCAAAGGGGAGTTAGAGCCTAGTTGCAGAGCGCGCACAGAGTGATTTGGGAATGAGGCCTAAATTATTCTGTCTCACTTTTTCTGGTTTTGCTTTTTGGCTGTTTGGGGGTGTTAAACTTGTTTTTGCCTTGGTTGACGGGTCTGGGGGCATTGCTGGGAAGGTCTAATACTGGATAAAAGTGTTTTTGGAGAAAATCCATGGTTAAAATGTTTTCTCTTTGCAGAGTTTTCGCTCACTTTTGTGTTTTCGGGGGCCTGCTTTTGGGGGTTCCTTGTGTTTGATTGGGGGCTGGGGGGTCTTGGAGCATCTCTGGATATGGATAGTTTTGATTGCAAGTGGTTTGAAGACAATCCATGCTGGCAAAGGGGAGTTAGAGCCTAGCTACAGAGCGCGCACGGAGTGATTTGGGAATGAGGCCTAAATTATTCTAAGTCTCACTTTTTCCGGTTTTGCTTTTTGGCTGTTTGGGGGTGTTAAACTTGTTTTCGCCTGGGTTGACGGGTCTGGGGGCATTGCTGGGAAGGTCTAATACCAGATAAAAGTGTTTCGGAGAAAATCCATGGTGAAAAAGTTTTTCACTTTGCAGAGTTTTCGCTCACTTTCATGTTTTCAGGGGCCTGCTTGGGGGTTGCTGGTGTTTGGGGGGGGTTGGGGGTCTTGGGGCATCGCTGGGTATGGATAGTTTTGATTGCAAGTGGTTTGAAGAAAATCCATTGTGGCAAAGGGGAGTTAGGGCCTAGCTGCAGAGCGCGCACGGAGTGATTTGGGAATGAGGCCTAAATTATTCTAAGTCTCACTTTTTCTGGTTTTGCTTTTTGGCTGTTTGGGGGTGGTAAACTTGTTTTCACCTTGGTTGACGGGTGTGGGGGCATTGCTGGGAAGGTCTAATACCGGATAAAAGTGTTTTGGAGAAAATCCATTGTAAAATATTTTTTAACTTTGCAGAGTTTTCGCTCACTTTCGTGTTTTCGGGGGCCTGCTTTTGGGGGTTCCTGGTGTTTGGGGGGGGTTGGGGGTCTTGGAGCATTGCTGGGTATGGATAGTTTTGATTGCAAGTGGTTTGAAGAAAATCCATGGTGGCAAAGGGGAGTTAGGGTCTACTTGCAGAGCGCGCACAGAGTGATTTGGGAATGAGGCCTAAATTATTCTGTCTCACTTTTTCCGGGTTTGCTTTTTGGCTGTTTGGGGGTGTTAAACTTGTTTTCGCCTTGGTTGACGGGTCTGGGGGTATTGCTGGGAAGGTCTAATACTTGATAAAAGTGTTTTGGAGAAAATCCATTGTTAAAAAAAGTTTTTCACTTTGCAGAGTTTTCGCTCACTTTTGTGTTTTTGGGGCCTGCTTTTGGGGGTTCCTGGTGTTTGATTGGGGGCTGGGGAGTCTTGGAGCATCGCTGGGTATGGATAGTTTTGCTTGCAAGTGGTTTGAAGACAATCCATGCTGGCAAAGGGGAGTTAGAGCCTAGCTACAGAGCGCGCACAGAGTGATTTGGGAATGAGGCCTAAATTATTCTAAGTCTCACTTTTTCCGGTTTTGATTTTTGGCTGTTTGGGGGTGTTAAACTTGTTTTCGCCTGGGTTGACGGGTCTGGGGGCATTGCTGGGAAGGTCTAATACCGGATAAAAGTGTTTCGGAGAAAATCCATGGTGAAAAAACTTTTCACTTTGCAGAGTTTTCGCTCACTTTCATGTTTTCCGGGGCCTGCTTGGGTGTTCCTGGTGTTTGGGGGGGATTTGGGGGGTTTGGGGGTTTTGGGGCATCGCTGGGTATGGATAGTTTTGATTGCAAGTGGTTTGAAGAAAATCCATGGTGGCAAAGGGGAGTTAGGGCCTAGCTGCAGAGCGCGCACGGAGTGATTTGGGAATGAGGCCTAAATTATTCTAAGTCTCACTTTTTCCGGTTTTGCTTTTTGGCTGTTTGGAGGTGTTAAACTTGTTTTCACCTTGGTTGACGGGTCTGTGGTCATTGCTGGGAAGGTCTAATACCGGATAAAAGTGTTTTGGAGAAAATCCATTGTAAAAAAGTTTTTCACTTTGCAGAGTTTTCGCTCACTTTCGTGTTTTCGGGGGCCTGCTTTTGGGGGTTCCTGGTGTTTGGGGGGGGGGGGGTCTTGGAGCATCGCTGGGTATGGATAGTTTTGATTGCAAGTGCTTTGAAGAAAATCTATGGTGGCAAAGGGGAGTTAGGGTCTACTTGCAGAGCGCGCACAGAGTGATTTGGAAATGAGGCCTAAATTATTCTGTCTCACTTTTTCCGGTTTTGCTTTTTTGCTGTTTGGGGGTGTTAAACTTGCTTTCGCCTTGGTTGACGGGTCTGGGGGTATTGCTGGGAAGGTCTAATACCGGATATAAGTGTTTTTGGAGAAAATCCATGGTTAAAAAGTTTTTCACTTTGCAGAGTTTTTGATGACTTTTGTGTTTTCGGGGGCCTGCTTTTGGGGGTTGCTGGTGTTTGATTGGGGGCTGGGGGGGTCTTGGAGCATCGCTGGGTATGGATAGATTTGATTGCAAGGGGTTTGAAGACAATCCATGGTGGCAAAGGGGAGTTAGAACCTAGATGCAGAGCGCACTTGGAGTGATTTGGGAATGAGGCCTAAATTATTCTAAGTCTCACTTTTTCCGGTTTTGCTTTTTGGCGGTTTGGGGGTGTTAACTTGTTTTCGCCTTGGTTGACGGGTCTGGGGGCATTGCTGGGAAGGTCTAATACCGGATAAAAGGGTTTTGGAGAAAATCCATGGTGAAAAAGTTTTTCACTTTGCAGAGTTTTTTCTCACTATTGTGTTTTTGGGGGCTTGCTTTTGGGGGTTCCTGGTGTTTCGGGGGGTCTTGGAACATCACTGGGTATGGATAGTTTTGATTGCAAGTGGTTTGAAGAAAATCCATGGGGGCAAAGGGGAGTTAGAGCCTAGTTGCAGAGCGCGCACAGAGTGATTTGGGAATGAGGCCTAAATTATTCTGTCTCACTTTTTCTGGTTTTGCTTTTTGGCTGTTTGGGGGTGTTAAACTTGTTTTTGCCTTGGTTGACAGGTCTGGGGGCATTGCTAGGAAGGTCTAATACTGGATAAAAGTGTTTTTGGAGAAAATCCATGGTTAAAATGTTTTCTCTTTGCAGAGTTTTTGCTCACTTTTGTGTTTTCGGGGGCCTGCTTTTGGGGGTTCCTTGTGTTTGATTGGGGGCTGGGGGGTCTTGGAGCATCTCTGGATATGGATAGTTTTGATTGCAAGTGGTTTGAAGACAATCCGTGCTGGCAAAGGGGAGTTAGAGCCTAGCTACAGAGCACGCACGGAGTGATTTGGGAATGAGGCCTAAATTATTCTAAGTCTCACTTTTTCCGGTTTTGCTTTTTGGCTGTTTGGGGGTGTTAAACTTGTTTTCGCCTGGGTTGACGGGTCTGGGGGCATTGCTGGGAAGGTCTAATACCAGATAAAAGTGTTTCGGAGAAAATCCATGGTGAAAAAGTTTTTCACTTTGCAGAGTTTTCGCTCACTTTCATGTTTTCAGGGGCCTGCTTGGGGGTTCCTGGTGTTTGGGGGGGTTTGGGGTCTTGGGGCATCGCTGGGTATGGATAGTTTTGATTGCAAGTGGTTTGAAGAAAATCCATTGTGGCAAAGGGGAGTTAGGGCCTAGCTGCAGAGCGCGCACGGAGTGATTTGGGAATGAGGCCTAAATTATTCTAAGTCTCACTTTTTCTGGTTTTGCTTTTTGGCTGTTTGGGGGTGGTAAACTTGTTTTCACCTTGGTTGACGGGTCTGGGGGCATTGCTGGGAAGTGTTTTGGAGAAAATCCATTGTTAAAAAGTTTTTCACTTTGCAGAGTTTTCGCTCACTTTTGTGTTTTCGGGGGCCTGCTTTTGGGGGTTCCTGGTGTTTGATTGGGCGCTGGGGAGTCTTGGCGCATCGCTGGGTATGGATAGTTTTGCTTGCAAGTGGTTTGAAGACAATCCATGCTGGCAAAGAGGAGTTAGAGCCTAGCTACAGAGCGTGCACAGAGTGATTTGGGAATGAGGCCTAAATTATTCTAAGTCTCACTTTTTCCGGTTTTGATTTTTGGCTGTTTGGGGGTGTTAAACTTGTTTTCGCCTGGGTTGACGGGTCTGGGGGCATTGCTGGGAAGGTCTAATACCGGATAAAAGTGTTTCGGAGAAAATCCATGGTGAAAAAACGTTTCACTTTGCAGAGTTTTCGCTCACTTTCATGTTTTCCGGGGCCTGCTTGGGTGTTCCTGGTGTTTGGGGGAATTTGGGGGGTTTGGGGGTCTTGGGGCATCGCTGGGTATGGATAGTTTTGATTGCAAGTGGTTTGAAGAAAATCCATGGTGGCAAAGGGGAGTTAGGGCCTAGCTGCAGAGCGCGCACGGAGTGATTTGGGAATGAGGCCTAAATTATTCTAAGTCTCACTTTTTCCGGTTTTGCTTTTTGGCTGTTTGGAGGTGGTAAACTTGTTTTCACCTTGGTTGACGGGTATGGGGTCATTGCTGGGAAGGTCTAATACCGGATAAAAGTGTTTAGGAGAAAATCCATTGTAAAAAAGTTTTTCACTTTGCAGAGTTTTCGCTCACTTTCGTGTTTTCGGGGGCCTGCTTTTGGGGGTTCCTGGTGTTTGGGGGGGGTCTTGGAGCATCGCTGGGTATGGATAGTTTTGATTGCAAGTGGTTTGAAGAAAATCTATGGTGGCAAAGGGGAGTTAGGGTCTACTTGCAGAGCGCGCACAGAGTGATTTGGAAATGAGGCCTAAATTATTCTGTCTCACTTTTTCCGGTTTTGCTTTTTTGCTGTTTGGGGGTGTTAAACTTGCTTTCGCCTTGGTTGACGGATCTGGGGGTATTGCTGGGAAGGTCTAATACCGGATATAAGTGTTTTTGGAGAAAATCCATGGTTAAAAAGTTTTTCACTTTGCAGAGTTTTTGATCACTTTTGTGTTTTCGGGGGCCTGCTTTTGGGGGTTGCTGGTGTTTGATTGGGGGCTGGGGGGGTCTTGGAGCATTGCTGGGTATGGATAGATTTGATTGCAAGGGGTTTGAAGACAATCCATGGTGGCAAAGGGGAGTTAGAACCCAGATGCAGAGCGCACTTGGAGTGATTTGGGAATGAGGCCTAAATTATTCTAAGTCTCACTTTTTCCGGTTTTGCTTTTTGGCGGTTTGGGGGTGTTAACTTGTTTTCGCCTTGGTTGACGGGTCTGGGGGCATTGCTGGGACGGTCTAATACTGGATAAAAGTGTTTTTTGAGAAAATCCATGGTTAAAATGTTTTCACTCTGCAGAGTTTTCGCTCACTTTTGTGTTTTTGGGGGCCTGCTTGGTGGGGTTCCTGGTGTTTGGGGGGGGGGGGGGTGGGTGGTCTTGGAGCATCGCTGGGTATGGATAGTTTTGATTGCAAGTGGTTTGAAGAAAATCCATGGTGGCAAAGGGGAGTTAGGGCCCAGCTGCAGAGCGCGCACAGAGTGATTTGGGAATGAGGCCTAAATTATTCGGTCTCACTTTTTCCGGTTTTGCTTTTTGGCTGTTTGGGGGTGTTAAACTTGTTTTTGCCTGGGTTGACGGGTCTGGGGGCATTGCTGGGAAGGTCTAATACCAGATAAAAGTGTTTTGGAGAAAATCCATGGTGAAAAAGTTTTTCCCTTTGCAGAGTTTTTGCTCACTTTCGTTTTTTCGGGGGCCTGCTTGGGGGGCTCCTGGTGTTTTGGGGGTTGGGGGGTCTTGGAACATCGCTGGGTATGGATAGTTTTGATTGCAAGTGGTTTGAAGAAAATCCATGGTGGCAAAGGGGTGTTAGGGCCTAGCTGCAGAGTGCGCACAGAGTGATTTGGGAATGAGGCCTAAATTATTCTAAGTCTCACTTTTTCCGGTTTTGCTTTTTGGCTATTTGGGGGTGTTAAACTTGTTTTCGCCTGGGTTGACGGGTCTAGGGGCATTGCTGGGAAGGTCTAATACCGGATAAAAGGGTTTTGGAGAAAATCCATGGTGAAAAAGTTTTTCACTTTGCAGAGTTTTTTCTCACTATTGTGTTTTTGGGGGCTTGCTTTTGGGGGTTCCTGGTGTTTCGGGGGGTCTTGGAACATCGCTGGGTATGGATAGTTTTGATTGCAAGTGGTTTGAAGAAAATCCATGGGGGCAAACGGCAAAGGGGAGTTAGAGCCTAGTTGCAGAGCGCGCACAGAGTGATTTGGGAATGAGGCCTAAATTATTCTGTCTCACTTTTTCTGGTTTTGCTTTTTGGCTGTTTGGGGGTGTTAAACTTGTTTTTGCCTTGGTTGACGGGTCTGGGGGCATTGCTGGGAAGGTCTAATACTGGATAAAAGTGTTTTTGGAGAAAATCCATGGTTAAAATGTTTTCTCTTTGCAGAGTTTTCGCTCACTTTTGTGTTTTCGGGGGCCTGCTTTTGGGGGTTCCCTGTGTTTGATTGGGGGCTGGGGGGTCTTGGAGCATCTCTGGATATGGATAGTTTTGATTGCAAGTGGTTTGAAGACAATCCATGCTGGCAAAGGGGAGTTAGAGCCTAGCTACAGAGCGCGCACGGAGTGATTTGGGAATGAGGCCTAAATTATTCTAAGTCTCACTTTTTCCGGTTTTGCTTTTTGGCTGTTTGGGGGTGTTAAACTTGTTTTCGCCTGGGTTGACGGGTCTGGGGGCATTGCTGGGAAGGTCTAATACCGGATAAAAGTGTTTTGGAGAAAATCCATGGTGAAAAAGTTTTTCACTTTGCAGAGTTTTTTCTCACTGTTGTGTTTTTGGGGGCTTGCTTTTGGGGGTTCCTGGTGTTTGGGGGGGGTCTTTGACATCGCTGGGTATGGATAGATTTGATTGCAAGTGGTTTGAAGAAAATCCATGGGGGCAAAGGGGAGTTAGAGCCTAGCTGCAGAGCGCGCACGGAGTGATTTGGGAATGAGGCCTAAATTATTCTGTCTCCCTTTTTCAGGTTTTGCTTTTTGGCTGTGTGGGGGTGTTAAACTTGTTTTTGCCTTGGTTGACGGGTCTGGGGGCATTGCTGGGATGGTCTAATACTGGATAAAAGTGTTTTTGGAGAAAATCCATGGTTAAAATTTTTTCTCTTTGCAGAGTTTTCGCTCACTTTTGTGTTTTCGGGGGCCTGCTTTTGGGGGTTCCTGGTGTTTGGGGGGGGTCTTTGACATCGCTGGGTATGGATAGTTTTGATTGCAAGTGATTTGAAGAAAATCCATGGTGGCAAAGGGGAGTTAGGGCCTAGCTGCAGAGCGCGCACAGAGTGATTTGGGAATGACGCCTAAATTATTCTGTCTCCCTTTTTCAGGTTTTGCTTTTTGGCTGTGTGGGGGTGTTAAACTTGTTTTTGCCTTGGTTGACGGGTCTGGGGGCATTGCTGGGATGGTCTAATACTGGATAAAAGTGTTTTTGGAGAAAATCTATGGTTAAAAATTTTTCTCTTTGCAGAGTTTTCGCTCACTTTTGTGTTTTCGGGGGCCTGCTTTTGGGGGTTCCTGGTGTTTGATTGGGGGCTGGGGAGTCTTGGAGCATCGCTGGGTATGGATAGTTTTGCTTGCAAGTGGTTTGAAGACAATCCATGCTGGCAAAGGGGAGTTAGAGCCTAGCTACAGAGCGCGCACAGAGTGATTTGGGAATGAGGCCTAAATTATTCTAAGTCTCACTTTTTCCGGTTTTGATTTTTGGCTGTTTGGGGGTGTTAAACTTGTTTTCGCCTGGGTTGACGGGTCTGGGGGCATTGCTGGGAAGGTCTAATACCGGATAAAAGGGTTTCGGAGAAAATCCATGGTGAAAAAACTTTTCACTTTGCAGAGTTTTCGCTCACTTTCATGTTTTCCGGGGCCTGCTTGGGTGTTCCTGGTGTTTGGGGGGGATTTGGGGGGTTTGGGGGTTTTGGGGCATCGCTGGGTATGGATAGTTTTGATTGCAAGTGGTTTGAAGAAAATCCATGGTGGCAAAGGGGAGTTAGGGCCCAGCTGCAGAGCGCGCACGGAGTGATTTGGGAATGAGGCCTAAATTATTCTGTCTCACTTTTTCCGGTTTTGCTTTTTGGCTGTTTGGGGGTGTTAAACTTGTTTTTGCCTGGGTTGACGGGTCTGGGGGCATTGCTGGGAAGGTCTAATACCAGATAAAAGTGTTTTGGAGAAAATCCATGGTGAAAAAGTTTTTCACTTTGCAGAGTTTTTTCTCACTGTTGTGTTTTTGGGGGCTTGCTTTTGGGGGTTCCTGGTGTTTGGGGGGGGTCTTTGACATCGCTGGGTATGGATAGTTTTGATTGCAAGTGATTTGAAGAAAATCCATGGTGGCAAAGGGGAGTTAGGGCCTAGCTGCAGAGCGCGCACAGAGTGATTTGGGAATGAGGCCTAAATTATTCTGTCTCCCTTTTTCAGGTTTTGCTTTTTGGCTGTGTGGGGGTGTTAAACTTGTTTTTGCCTTGGTTGACGGGTCTGGGGGCATTGCTGGGATGGTCTAATACTGGATAAAAGTGTTTTTGGAGAAAATCTATGGTTAAAAATTTTTCTCTTTGCAGAGTTTTCGCTCACTTTTGTGTTTTCGGGGGCCTGCTTTTGGGGGTTCCTGGTGTTTGATTGGGGGCTGGGGAGTCTTGGAGCATCGCTGGGTATGGATAGTTTTGCTTGCAAGCGGTTTGAAGACAATCCATGCTGGCAAAGGGGAGTTAGAGCCTAGCTACAGAGCGCGCACAGAGTGATTTGGGAATGAGGCCTAAATTATTCTAAGTCTCACTTTTTCCGGTTTTGATTTTTGGCTGTTTGGGGGTGTTAAACTTGTTTTCGCCTGGGTTGACGGGTCTGGGGGCATTGCTGGGAAGGTCTAATACCGGATAAAAGTGTTTTGGAGAAAATCCATTGTTAAAAAAAGTTTTTCACTTTGCAGAGTTTTCGCTCACTTTTGTGTTTTTGGGGCCTGCTTTTGGGGGTTCCTGGTGTTTGATTGGGGGCTGGGGGGTCTTGGAGCATCGCTGGGTATGGATAGTTTTGATTGCAAGTGATTTGAAGAAAATCCATGGTGGCAAAGGGGAGTTAGGGCCTAGCTGCAGAGCGCGCACAGAGTGATTTGGGAATGACGCCTAAATTATTCTGTTTCACTTTTTCCGTTTTTGCTTTTTGGCTGTTTGGGGGTGTTAAACTTGTTTTCGCCTGGGTTGACGGGTCTGGGGGCATTGCTGGGAAGGTCTAATACCGGATAAAAGTGTTTTGGAGAAAATCCATGGTGAAAAAGTTTTTCACTTTGCAGAGTTTTTTCTCACTGTTGTGTTTTTGGGGGCTTGCTTTTGGGGGTTCCTGGTGTTTGGGGGGGGGTCTTTGACATCGCTGGGTATGGATAGTTTTGATTGCAAGTGATTTGAAGAAAATCCATGGTGGCAAAGGGGAGTTAGGGCCTAGCTGCAGAGCGCGCACAGAGTGATTTGGGAATGACGCCTAAATTATTCTGTCTCCCTTTTTCAGGTTTTGCTTTTTGGCTGTGTGGGGGTGTTAAACTTGTTTTTGCCTTGGTTGACGGGTCTGGGGGCATTGCTGGGATGGTCTAATACTGGATAAAAGTGTTTTTGGAGAAAATCTATGGTTAAAAAATTTTCTCTTTGCAGAGTTTTCGCTCACTTTTGTGTTTTCGGGGGCCTGCTTTTGGGGGTTCCTGGTGTTTGATTGGGGGCTGGGGAGTCTTGGAGCATCGCTGGGTATGGATAGTTTTGCTTGCAAGTGGTTTGAAGACAATCCATGCTGGCAAAGGGGAGTTAGAGCCTAGCTACAGAGCGCGCACAGAGTGATTTGGGAATGAGGCCTAAATTATTCTAAGTCTCACTTTTTCCGGTTTTGATTTTTGGCTGTTTGGGGGTGTTAAACTTGTTTTCGCCTGGGTTGACGGGTCTGGGGGCATTGCTGGGAAGGTCTAATACCGGATAAAAGTGTTTCGGAGAAAATCCATGGTGAAAAAACTTTTCACTTTGCAGAGTTTTCGCTCACTTTCATGTTTTCCGGGGCCTGCTTGAGTGTTCCTGGTGTTTGGGGGGGATTTGGGGGGTTTGGGGGTTTTGGGGCATCGCTGGGTATGGATAGTTTTGATTGCAAGTGGTTTGAAGAAAATCCATGGTGGCAAAGGGGAGTTAGGGCCTAGCTGCAGAGCGCGCACGGAGTGATTTGGGAATGAGGCCTAAATTATTCTAAGTCTCACTTTTTCCGGTTTTGCTTTTTGGCTGTTTGGAGGTGTTAAACTTGTTTTCACCTTGGTTGACGGGTCTGTGGTCATTGCTGGGAAGGTCTAATACCGGATAAAAGTGTTTTGGAGAAAATCCATTGTAAAAAAGTTTTGCACTTTGCAGAGTTTTCGCTCACTTTCGTGTTTTTGGGGGCCTGCTTTTGGGGGTTCCTGGTGTTTGGGGGGGGGTCTTGGAGCATCGCTGGGTATGGATAGTTTTGATTGCAAGTGCTTTGAAGAAAATCTATGGTGGCAAAGGGGAGTTAGGGTCTACTTGCAGAGCGCGCACAGAGTGATTTGGAAATGAGGCCTAAATTATTCTGTCTCACTTTTTCCGGTTTTGCTTTTTTGCTGTTTGGGGGTGTTAAACTTGCTTTCGCCTTGGTTGACGGGTCTGGGGGTATTGCTGGGAAGGTCTAATACCTGATATAAGTGTTTTTGGAGAAAATCCATGGTTAAAAAGTTTTTCACTTTGCAGAGTTTTTGATCACTTTTGTGTTTTCGGGGGCCTGCTTTTGGGGGTTGCTGGTGTTTGATTGGGGGCTGGGGGGGTCTTGGAGCATCGCTGGGTATGGATAGATTTGATTGCAAGGGGTTTGAAGACAATCCATGGTGGCAAAGGGGAGTTAGAACCTAGATGCAGAGCGCACTTGGAGTGATTTGGGAATGAGGCCTAAATTATTCTAAGTCTCACTTTTTCCGGTTTTGCTTTTTGGTGGTTTGGGGGTGTTAACTTGTTTTCGCCTTGGTTGACGGGTCTGGGGGCATTGCTGGGAAGGTCTAATACCGGATAAAAGGGTTTTGGAGAAAATCCATGGTGAAAAAGTTTTTCACTTTGCAGAGTTTTTTCTCACTATTGTGTTTTTGGGGGCTTGCTTTTGGGGGTTCCTGGTGTTTCGGGGGGTCTTGGAACATCGCTGGGTATGGATAGTTTTGATTGCAAGTGGTTTGAAGAAAATCCATGGGGGCAAAGGGGAGTTAGAGCCTAGTTGCAGAGCGCGCACAGAGTGATTTGGGAATGAGGCCTAAATTATTCTGTCTCACTTTTTCTGGTTTTGCTTTTTGGCTGTTTGGGGGTGTTAAACTTGTTTTTGCCTTGGTTGACGGGTCTGGGGGCATTGCTGGGAAGGTCTAATACTGGATAAAAGTGTTTTTGGAGAAAATCCATGGTTAAAATGTTTTCTCTTTGCAGAGTTTTCGCTCACTTTTGTGTTTTCGGGGGCCTGCTTTTGGGGGTTCCTTGTGTTTGATTGGGGGCTGGGGGGTCTTGGAGCATCTCTGGATATGGATAGTTTTGATTGCAAGTGGTTTGAAGACAATCCATGCTGGCAAAGGGGAGTTAGAGCCTAGCTACAGAGCGCGCACGGAGTGATTTGGGAATGAGGCCTAAATTATTCTAAGTCTCACTTTTTCCGGTTTTGCTTTTTGGCTGTTTGGGGGTGTTAAACTTGTTTTCGCCTGGGTTGACGGGTCTGGGGGCATTGCTGGGAAGGTCTAATACCAGATAAAAGTGTTTCGGAGAAAATCCATGGTGAAAAAGTTTTTCACTTTGCAGAGTTTTCGCTCACTTTCATGTTTTCAGGGGCCTGCTTGGGGGTTGCTGGTGTTTGGGGGGGGTTGGGGGTCTTGGGGCATCGCTGGGTATGGATAGTTTTGATTGCAAGTGGTTTGAAGAAAATCCATTGTGGCAAAGGGGAGTTAGGGCCTAGCTGCAGAGCGCGCACGGAGTGATTTGGGAATGAGGCCTAAATTATTCTAAGTCTCACTTTTTCTGGTTTTGCTTTTTGGCTGTTTGGGGGTGGTAAACTTGTTTTCACCTTGGTTGACGGGTGTGGGGGCATTGCTGGGAAGGTCTAATACCGGATAAAAGTGTTTTGGAGAAAATCCATTGTAAAATATTTTTTAACTTTGCAGAGTTTTCGCTCACTTTCGTGTTTTCGGGGGCCTGCTTTTGGGGGTTCCTGGTGTTTGGGGGGGGTTGGGGGTCTTGGAGCATTGCTGGGTATGGATAGTTTTGATTGCAAGTGGTTTGAAGAAAATCCATGGTGGCAAAGGGGAGTTAGGGTCTACTTGCAGAGCGCGCACAGAGTGATTTGGGAATGAGGCCTAAATTATTCTGTCTCACTTTTTCTGGGTTTGCTTTTTGGCTGTTTGGGGGTGTTAAACTTGTTTTCGCCTTGGTTGACGGGTCTGGGGGTATTGCTGGGAAGGTCTAATACTTGATAAAAGTGTTTTGGAGAAAATCCATTGTTAAAAAAAGTTTTTCACTTTGCAGAGTTTTCGCTCACTTTTGTGTTTTTGGGGCCTGCTTTTGGGGGTTCCTGGTGTTTGATTGGGGGCTGGGGAGTCTTGGAGCATCGCTGGGTATGGATAGTTTTGCTTGCAAGTGGTTTGAAGACAATCCATGCTGGCAAAGGGGAGTTAGAGCCTAGCTACAGAGCGCGCACAGAGTGATTTGGGAATGAGGCCTAAATTATTCTAAGTCTCACTTTTTCCGGTTTTGATTTTTGGCTGTTTGGGGGTGTTAAACTTGTTTTCGCCTGGGTTGACGGGTCTGGGGGCATTGCTGGGAAGGTCTAATACCGGATAAAAGTGTTTCGGAGAAAATCCATGGTGAAAAAACTTTTCACTTTGCAGAGTTTTCGCTCACTTTCATGTTTTCCGGGGCCTGCTTGGGTGTTCCTGGTGTTTGGGGGGGATTTGGGGGGTTTGGGGGTTTTGGGGCATCGCTGGGTATGGATAGTTTTGATTGCAAGTGGTTTGAAGAAAATCCATGGTGGCAAAGGGGAGTTAGGGCCTAGCTGCAGAGCGCGCACGGAGTGATTTGGGAATGAGGCCTAAATTATTCTAAGTCTCACTTTTTCCGGTTTTGCTTTTTGGCTGTTTGGAGGTGTTAAACTTGTTTTCACCTTGGTTGACGGGTCTGTGGTCATTGCTGGGAAGGTCTAATACCGGATAAAAGTGTTTTGGAGAAAATCCATTGTAAAAAAGTTTTTTACTTTGCAGAGTTTTCGCTCACTTTCGTGTTTTCGGGGGCCTGCTTTTGGGGGTTCCTGGTGTTTGGGGGGGGGGGGGTCTTGGAGCATCGCTGGGTATGGATAGTTTTGATTGCAAGTGCTTTGAAGAAAATCTATGGTGGCAAAGGGGAGTTAGGGTCTACTTGCAGAGCGCGCACAGAGTGATTTGGAAATGAGGCCTAAATTATTCTGTCTCACTTTTTCCGGTTTTGCTTTTTTGCTGTTTGGGGGTGTTAAACTTGCTTTCGCCTTGGTTGACGGGTCTGGGGGTATTGCTGGGAAGGTCTAATACCGGATATAAGTGTTTTTGGAGAAAATCCATGGTTAAAAAGTTTTTCACTTTGCAGAGTTTTTGATCACTTTTGTGTTTTCGGGGGCCTGCTTTTGGGGGTTGCTGGTGTTTGATTGGGGGCTGGGGGGGTCTTGGAGCATCGCTGGGTATGGATAGATTTGATTGCAAGGGGTTTGAAGACAATCCATGGTGGCAAAGGGGAGTTAGAACCTAGATGCAGAGCGCACTTGGAGTGATTTGGGAATGAGGCCTAAATTATTCTAAGTCTCACTTTTTCCGGTTTTGCTTTTTGGCGGTTTGGGGGTGTTAACTTGTTTTCGCCTTGGTTGACGGGTCTGGGGGCATTGCTGGGAAGGTCTAATACCGGATAAAAGGGTTTTGGAGAAAATCCATGGTGAAAAAGTTTTTCACTTTGCAGAGTTTTTTCTCACTATTGTGTTTTTGGGGGCTTGCTTTTGGGGGTTCCTGGTGTTTCGGGGGGTCTTGGAACATCACTGGGTATGGATAGTTTTGATTGCAAGTGCTTTGAAGAAAATCTATGGTGGCAAAGGGGAGTTAGGGTCTACTTGCAGAGCGCGCACAGAGTGATTTGGGAATGAGGCCTAAATTATTCTGTCTCACTTTTTCTGGTTTTGCTTTTTGGCTGTTTGGGGGTGTTAAACTTGTTTTTGCCTTGGTTGACAGGTCTGGGGGCATTGCTAGGAAGGTCTAATACTGGATAAAAGTGTTTTTGGAGAAAATCCATGGTTAAAATGTTTTCTCTTTGCAGAGTTTTTGCTCACTTTTGTGTTTTCGGGGGCCTGCTTTTGGGGGTTCCTTGTGTTTGATTGGGGGCTGGGGGGTCTTGGAGCATCTCTGGATATGGATAGTTTTGATTGCAAGTGGTTTGAAGACAATCCGTGCTGGCAAAGGGGAGTTAGAGCCTAGCTACAGAGCACGCACGGAGTGATTTGGGAATGAGGCCTAAATTATTCTAAGTCTCACTTTTTCCGGTTTTGCTTTTTGGCTGTTTGGGGGTGTTAAACTTGTTTTCGCCTGGGTTGACGGGTCTGGGGGCATTGCTGGGAAGGTCTAATACCAGATAAAAGTGTTTCGGAGAAAATCCATGGTGAAAAAGTTTTTCACTTTGCAGAGTTTTCGCTCACTTTCATGTTTTCAGGGGCCTGCTTGGGGGTTCCTGGTGTTTGGGGGGGTTTGGGGTCTTGGGGCATCGCTGGGTATGGATAGTTTTGATTGCAAGTGGTTTGAAGAAAATCCATTGTGGCAAAGGGGAGTTAGGGCCTAGCTGCAGAGCGCGCACGGAGTGATTTGGGAATGAGGCCTAAATTATTCTAAGTCTCACTTTTTCTGGTTTTGCTTTTTGGCTGTTTGGGGGTGGTAAACTTGTTTTCACCTTGGTTGACGGGTCTGGGGGCATTGCTGGGAAGTGTTTTGGAGAAAATCCATTGTTAAAAAGTTTTTCACTTTGCAGAGTTTTCGCTCACTTTTGTGTTTTCGGGGGCCTGCTTTTGGGGGTTCCTGGTGTTTGATTGGGCGCTGGGGAGTCTTGGCGCATCGCTGGGTATGGATAGTTTTGCTTGCAAGTGGTTTGAAGACAATCCATGCTGGCAAAGAGGAGTTAGAGCCTAGCTACAGAGCGTGCACAGAGTGATTTGGGAATGAGGCCTAAATTATTCTAAGTCTCACTTTTTCCGGTTTTGATTTTTGGCTGTTTGGGGGTGTTAAACTTGTTTTCGCCTGGGTTGACGGGTCTGGGGGCATTGCTGGGAAGGTCTAATACCGGATAAAAGTGTTTCGGAGAAAATCCATGGTGAAAAAACGTTTCACTTTGCAGAGTTTTCGCTCACTTTCATGTTTTCCGGGGCCTGCTTGGGTGTTCCTGGTGTTTGGGGGAATTTGGGGGGTTTGGGGGTCTTGGGGCATCGCTGGGTATGGATAGTTTTGATTGCAAGTGGTTTGAAGAAAATCCATGGTGGCAAAGGGGAGTTAGGGCCTAGCTGCAGAGCGCGCACGGAGTGATTTGGGAATGAGGCCTAAATTATTCTAAGTCTCACTTTTTCCGGTTTTGCTTTTTGGCTGTTTGGAGGTGGTAAACTTGTTTTCACCTTGGTTGACGGGTATGGGGTCATTGCTGGGAAGGTCTAATACCGGATAAAAGTGTTTAGGAGAAAATCCATTGTAAAAAAGTTTTTCACTTTGCAGAGTTTTCGCTCACTTTCGTGTTTTCGGGGGCCTGCTTTTGGGGGTTCCTGGTGTTTGGGGGGGGTCTTGGAGCATCGCTGGGTATGGATAGTTTTGATTGCAAGTGGTTTGAAGAAAATCTATGGTGGCAAAGGGGAGTTAGGGTCTACTTGCAGAGCGCGCACAGAGTGATTTGGAAATGAGGCCTAAATTATTCTGTCTCACTTTTTCCGGTTTTGCTTTTTTGCTGTTTGGGGGTGTTAAACTTGCTTTCGCCTTGGTTGACGGATCTGGGGGTATTGCTGGGAAGGTCTAATACCGGATATAAGTGTTTTTGGAGAAAATCCATGGTTAAAAAGTTTTTCACTTTGCAGAGTTTTTGATCACTTTTGTGTTTTCGGGGGCCTGCTTTTGGGGGTTGCTGGTGTTTGATTGGGGGCTGGGGGGGTCTTGGAGCATTGCTGGGTATGGATAGATTTGATTGCAAGGGGTTTGAAGACAATCCATGGTGGCAAAGGGGAGTTAGAACCTAGATGCAGAGCGCACTTGGAGTGATTTGGGAATGAGGCCTAAATTATTCTAAGTCTCACTTTTTCCGGTTTTGCTTTTTGGCGGTTTGGGGGTGTTAACTTGTTTTCGCCTTGGTTGACGGGTCTGGGGGCATTGCTGGGACGGTCTAATACTGGATAAAAGTGTTTTTTGAGAAAATCCATGGTTAAAATGTTTTCACTCTGCAGAGTTTTCGCTCACTTTTGTGTTTTTGGGGGCCTGCTTGGTGGGGTTCCTGGTGTTTGGGGGGGGGGGTGGGTGGTCTTGGAGCATCGCTGGGTATGGATAGTTTTGATTGCAAGTGGTTTGAAGAAAATCCATGGTGGCAAAGGGGAGTTAGGGCCCAGCTGCAGAGCGCGCACAGAGTGATTTGGGAATGAGGCCTAAATTATTCGGTCTCACTTTTTCCGGTTTTGCTTTTTGGCTGTTTGGGGGTGTTAAACTTGTTTTTGCCTGGGTTGACGGGTCTGGGGGCATTGCTGGGAAGGTCTAATACCAGATAAAAGTGTTTTGGAGAAAATCCATGGTGAAAAAGTTTTTCCCTTTGCAGAGTTTTTGCTCACTTTCGTTTTTTCGGGGGCCTGCTTGGGGGGCTCCTGGTGTTTTGGGGGTTGGGGGGTCTTGGAACATCGCTGGGTATGGATAGTTTTGATTGCAAGTGGTTTGAAGAAAATCCATGGTGGCAAAGGGGTGTTAGGGCCTAGCTGCAGAGTGCGCACAGAGTGATTTGGGAATGAGGCCTAAATTATTCTAAGTCTCACTTTTTCCGGTTTTGCTTTTTGGCTATTTGGGGGTGTTAAACTTGTTTTCGCCTGGGTTGACGGGTCTAGGGGCATTGCTGGGAAGGTCTAATACCGGATAAAAGGGTTTTGGAGAAAATCCATGGTGAAAAAGTTTTTCACTTTGCAGAGTTTTTTCTCACTATTGTGTTTTTGGGGGCTTGCTTTTGGGGGTTCCTGGTGTTTCGGGGGGTCTTGGAACATCGCTGGGTATGGATAGTTTTGATTGCAAGTGGTTTGAAGAAAATCCATGGGGGCAAACGGCAAAGGGGAGTTAGAGCCTAGTTGCAGAGCGCGCACAGAGTGATTTGGGAATGAGGCCTAAATTATTCTGTCTCACTTTTTCTGGTTTTGCTTTTTGGCTGTTTGGGGGTGTTAAACTTGTTTTTGCCTTGGTTGACGGGTCTGGGGGCATTGCTGGGAAGGTCTAATACTGGATAAAAGTGTTTTTGGAGAAAATCCATGGTTAAAATGTTTTCTCTTTGCAGAGTTTTCGCTCACTTTTGTGTTTTCGGGGGCCTGCTTTTGGGGGTTCCCTGTGTTTGATTGGGGGCTGGGGGGTCTTGGAGCATCTCTGGATATGGATAGTTTTGATTGCAAGTGGTTTGAAGACAATCCATGCTGGCAAAGGGGAGTTAGAGCCTAGCTACAGAGCGCGCACGGAGTGATTTGGGAATGAGGCCTAAATTATTCTAAGTCTCACTTTTTCCGGTTTTGCTTTTTGGCTGTTTGGGGGTGTTAAACTTGTTTTCGCCTGGGTTGACGGGTCTGGGGGCATTGCTGGGAAGGTCTAATACCGGATAAAAGTGTTTTGGAGAAAATCCATGGTGAAAAAGTTTTTCACTTTGCAGAGTTTTTTCTCACTGTTGTGTTTTTGGGGGCTTGCTTTTGGGGGTTCCTGGTGTTTGGGGGGGGTCTTTGACATCGCTGGGTATGGATAGATTTGATTGCAAGTGGTTTGAAGAAAATCCATGGGGGCAAAGGGGAGTTAGAGCCTAGCTGCAGAGCGCGCACGGAGTGATTTGGGAATGAGGCCTAAATTATTCTGTCTCCCTTTTTCAGGTTTTGCTTTTTGGCTGTGTGGGGGTGTTAAACTTGTTTTTGCCTTGGTTGACGGGTCTGGGGGCATTGCTGGGATGGTCTAATACTGGATAAAAGTGTTTTTGGAGAAAATCCATGGTTAAAATTTTTTCTCTTTGCAGAGTTTTCGCTCACTTTTGTGTTTTCGGGGGCCTGCTTTTGGGGGTTCCTGGTGTTTGATTGGGGGCTGGGGAGTCTTGGAGCATCACTGGGTATGGATAGTTTTGCTTGCAAGTGGTTTGAAGACAATCCATGCTGGCAAAGGGGAGTTAGAGCCTAGATACAGAGCGCGCACAGAGTGATTTGGGAATGAGGCCTAAATTATTCTAAGTCTCACTTTTTCCGGTTTTGATTTTTGGCTGTTTGGGGGTGTTAAACTTGTTTTCGCCTGGGTTGACGGGTCTGGGGGCATTGCTGGGAAGGTCTAATACCGGATAAAAGTGTTTCGGAGAAAATCCATGGTGAAAAAACTTTTCACTTTGCAGAGTTTTCGCTCACTTTCATGTTTTCCGGGGCCTGCTTGGGTGTTCCTGGTGTTTGGGGGGGGATTTGGGGGGTTTGGGGGTTTTGGGGCATCGCTGGGTATGGATAGTTTTGATTGCAAGTGGTTTGAAGAAAATCCATGGTGGCAAAGGGGAGTTAGGGCCTAGCTGCAGAGCGCGCACGGAGTGATTTGGGAATGAGGCCTAAATTATTCTAAGTCTCACTTTTTCTGGTTTTGCTTTTTGGCTGTTTGGGGGTGGTAAACTTGTTTTCACCTTGGTTGACGGGTCTGGGGGCATTGCTGGGAAGGTCTAATACCGGATAAAAGTGTTTTGGAGAAAATCCATTGTTAAAAAGTTTTTCACTTTGCAGAGTTTTCGCTCACTTTTGTGTTTTCGGGGGCCTGCTTTTGGGGGTTCCTGGTGTTTGATTGGGGGCTGGGGAGTCTTGGCGCATCGCTGGGTATGGATAGTTTTGCTTGCAAGTGGTTTGAAGACCATCCATGCTGGCAAAGAGGAGTTAGAGCCTAGCTACAGAGCGCGCACAGAGTGATTTGGGAATGAGGCCTAAATTATTCTAAGTCTCACTTTTTCCGGTTTTGATTTTTGGCTGTTTGGGGGTGTTAAACTTGTTTTCGCCTGGGTTGACAGGTCTGGGGGCATTGCTGGGAAGGTCTAATACCGGATAAAAGTGTTTCGGAGAAAATCCATGGTGAAAAAAAGTTTCACTTTGCAGAGTTTTCGCTCACTTTCATGTTTTCCGGGGCCTGCTTGGGTGTTCCTGGTGTTTGGGGGAATTTGGGGGGTTTGGGGGTCTTGGGGCATCGCTGGGTATGGATAGTTTTGATTGCAAGTGGTTTGAAGAAAATCCATGGTGGCAAAGGGGAGTTAGGGCCTAGCTGCAGAGCGCGCACGGAGTGATTTGGGAATGAGGCCTAAATTATTCTAAGTCTCACTTTTTCCGGTTTTGCTTTTTGGCTGTTTGGAGGTGGTAAACTTGTTTTCACCTTGGTTGACGGGTATGGGGTCATTGCTGGGAAGGTCTAATACCGGATAAAAGTGTTTTGGAGAAAATCCATTGTAAAAAAGTTTTTCACTTTGCAGAGTTTTCGCTCACTTTCGTGTTTTCGGGGGCCTGCTTTTGGGGGTTCCTGGTGTTTGGGGGGGTCTTGGAGCATCGCTGGGTATGGATAGTTTTGATTGCAAGTGGTTTGAAGAAAATCTATGGTGGTAAAGGGGAGTTAGGGTCTACTTGCAGAGCGCGCACAGAGTGATTTGGAAATGAGGCCTAAATTATTCTGTCTCACTTTTTCCGGTTTTGCTTTTTTGCTGTTTGGGGGTGTTAAACTTGCTTTCGCCTTGGTTGACGGATCTGGGGGTATTGCTGGGAAGGTCTAATACCGGATATAAGTGTTTTTGGAGAAAATCCATGGTTAAAAAGTTTTTCACTTTGCAGAGTTTTTGATCACTTTTGTGTTTTCGGGGGCCTGCTTTTGGGGGTTGCTGGTGTTTGATTGGGGGCTGGGGGGGTCTTGGAGCATTGCTGGGTATGGATAGATTTGATTGCAAGGGGTTTGAAGACAATCCATGGTGGCAAAGGGGAGTTAGAACCTAGATGCAGAGCGCACTTGGAGTGATTTGGGAATGAGGCCTAAATTATTCTAAGTCTCACTTTTTCCGGTTTTGCTTTTTGGCGGTTTGGGGGTGTTAACTTGTTTTCGCCTTGGTTGACGGGTCTGGGGGCATTGCTGGGACGGTCTAATACTGGATAAAAGTGTTTTTTGAGAAAATCCATGGTTAAAATGTTTTCACTCTGCAGAGTTTTCGCTCACTTTTGTGTTTTTGGGGGCCTGCTTGGTGGGGTTCCTGGTGTTTGGGGGGGGTTGGGTGGTCTTGGAGCATCGCTGGGTATGGATAGTTTTGATTGCAAGTGGTTTGAAGAAAATCCATGGTGGCAAAGGGGAGTTAGGGCCCAGCTGCAGAGCGCGCACGGAGTGATTTGGGAATGAGGCCTAAATTATTCTGTCTCACTTTTTCCGGTTTTGCTTTTTGGCTGTTTGGGGGTGTTAAACTTGTTTTTGCCTGGGTTGACGGGTCTGGGGGCATTGCTGGGAAGGTCTAATACCAGATAAAAGTGTTTTGGAGAAAATCCATGGTGAAAAAGTTTTTCCCTTTGCAGAGTTTTTGCTCACTTTCGTTTTTTCGGGGGCCTGCTTGGGGGGCTCCTGGTGTTTTGGGGGTTGGGGGGTCTTGGAACATCGCTGGGTATGGATAGTTTTGATTGCAAGTGGTTTGAAGAAAATCCATGGTGGCAAAGGGGTGTTAGGGCCTAGCTGCAGAGTGCGCACAAAGTGATTTGGGAATGAGGCCTAAATTATTCTAAGTCTCACTTTTTCCGGTTTTGCTTTTTGGCTATTTGGGGGTGTTAAACTTGTTTTCGCCTGGGTTGACGGGTCTAGGGGCATTGCTGGGAAGGTCTAATACCGGATAAAAGGGTTTTGGAGAAAATCCATGGTGAAAAAGTTTTTAACTTTGCAGAGTTTTTTCTCACTATTGTGTTTTTGGGGGCTTGCTTTTGGGGGTTCCTGGTGTTTCGGGGGGTCTTGGAACATCGCTGGGTATGGATAGTTTTGATTGCAAGTGGTTTGAAGAAAATCCATGGGGGCAAAGGGGAGTTAGAGCCTAGTTGCAGAGCACGCACAGAGTGATTTGGGAATGAGGCCTAAATTATTCTGTCTCACTTTTTCTGGTTTTGCTTTTTGGCTGTTTGGGGGTGTTAAACTTGTTTTTGCCTTGGTTGACGGGTCTGGGGGCATTGCTGGGAAGGTCTATTACTGGATAAAAGTGTTTTTGGAGAAAATCCATGGTTAAAATGTTTTCTCTTTGCAGAGTTTTCGCTCACTTTTGTGTTTTCGGGGGCCTGCTTTTGGGGGTTCCCTGTGTCTGATTGGGGGCTGGGGGGTCTTGGAGCATCTCTGGATATGGATAGTTTTGATTGCAAGTGGTTTGAAGACAATCCATGCTGGCAAAGGGGAGTTAGAGCCTAGCTACAGAGCGCGCACGGAGTGATTTGGGAATGAGGCCTAAATTATTCTAAGTCTCACTTTTTCCGGTTTTGCTTTTTGGCTGTTTGGGGGTGTTAAACTTGTTTTCGCCTGGGTTGACGGGTCTGGGGGCATTGCTGGGAAGGTCTAATACCAGATAAAAGTGTTTCGGAGAAAATCCATGGTGAAAAAGTTTTTCACTTTGCAGAGTTTTCGCTCACTTTCATGTTTTCAGGGGCCTGCTTGGGGGTTCCTGGTGTTTGGGGGGGGGGGGGGGGTGGGGGTCTTGGGGCATCGCTGGGTATGGATAGTTTTGATTGCAAGTGGTTTGAAGAAAATCCATTGTGGCAAAGGGGAGTTAGGGCCTAGCTGCAGAGCGCGCACGGAGTGATTTGGGAATGAGGCCTAAATTATTCTAAGTCTCACTTTTTCTGGTTTTGCTTTTTGGCTGTTTGGGGGTGGTAAACTTGTTTTCACCTTGGTTGACGGGTCTGGGGGCATTGCTGGGAAGGTCTAATACCGGATAAAAGTGTTTTGGAGAAAATTCATTGTAAAATATTTTTTAACTTTGCAGAGTTTTCGCTCACTTTCGTGTTTTCGGGGGCCTGCTTTTGGGGGTTCCTGGTGTTTGGGGGGGGGTTGGGGGTCTTGGAGCATTGCCGGGTATGGATAGTTTTGATTGCAAGTGGTTTGAAGAAAATCCATGGTGGCAAAGGGGAGTTAGGGTCTACTTGCAGAGCGCGCACAGAGTGATTTGGGAATGAGGCCTAAATTATTCTGTCTCACTTTTTCCGGGTTTGCTTTTTGGCTGTTTGGGGGTGTTAAACTTGTTTTCGCCTTGGTTGACGGGTCTGGGGGTATTGCTGGGAAGGTCTAATACTTGATAAAAGTGTTTTGGAGAAAATCCATTGTTAAAAAGTTTTTCACTTTGCAGAGTTTTCGCTCACTTTTGTGTTTTTGGGGCCTGCTTTTGGGGGTTCCTGGTGTTTGATTGGGGGCTGGGGGGTCTTGGAGCATCGCTGGGTATGGATAGCTTTGATTGCAAGTGATTTGAAGAAAATCCATGGTGGCAAAGGGGAGTTAGGGCCTAGCTGCAGAGCGCGCACAGAGTGATTTGGGAATGACGCCTAAATTATTCTAAATTTCACTTTTTCCGGTTTTGCTTTTTGGCTGTTTGGGGGTGTTAAACTTGTTTTCACCTCGGTTGACGGGTCTGGGGGCATTGCTGGGAAGGTCTAATACTGGATAAAAGTGTTTTTGGAGAAAATCCATGGTTAAAATGTTTTCACTTTGCAGAGTTTTCGCTCACTTTTGTGTTTTTGGGGGCCTGCTTTTGGGGGTTGCTGGTGTTTGATTGGGGGCTGGGGGGTCGTGGAGCATCGCTGGGTATGGATAGTCTTGATTGCAAGTGGTTTGAAGAAAATCCATGGTGGCAAAGGGGAGTTAGGGCCTAGCTGCAGAGCGCTCACCGAGTGATTTGGGAATGTGGCCTAAATTATTCTAAGTCTCACTTTTTCCGGTTTTGCTTTTTGGCTGTTTGGGGGTGTTAAACTTGTTTTCGCCTGGGTTGACGGGTCTGGGGGCATTGCTGGGAAGGTCTAATACTGGATAAAAGTGTTTTTGGAGAAAATCCATGGTTAAAATGTTTTCTCTTTGCAGAGTTTTCGCTCACTTTTGTGTTTTCGGGGGCCTGCTTTTGGGGGTTCCCTGTGTCTGATTGGGGGCTGGGGGGTCTTGGAGCATCTCTGGATATGGATAGTTTTGATTGCAAGTGGTTTGAAGACAATCCATGCTGGCAAAGGGGAGTTAGAGCCTAGCTACAGAGCGCGCACGGAGTGATTTGGGAATGAGGCCTAAATTATTCTAAGTCTCACTTTTTCCGGTTTTGCTTTTTGGCTGTTTGGGGGTGTTAAACTTGTTTTCGCCTGGGTTGACGGGTCTGGGGGCATTGCTGGGAAGGTCTAATACCAGATAAAAGTGTTTCGGAGAAAATCCATGGTGAAAAAGTTTTTCACTTTGCAGAGTTTTCGCTCACTTTCATGTTTTCAGGGGCCTGCTTGGGGGTTCCTGGTGTTTGGGGGGGGGGGGGGGGTGGGGGTCTTGGGGCATCGCTGGGTATGGATAGTTTTGATTGCAAGTGGTTTGAAGAAAATCCATTGTGGCAAAGGGGAGTTAGGGCCTAGCTGCAGAGCGCGCACGGAGTGATTTGGGAATGAGGCCTAAATTATTCTAAGTCTCACTTTTTCTGGTTTTGCTTTTTGGCTGTTTGGGGGTGGTAAACTTGTTTTCACCTTGGTTGACGGGTCTGGGGGCATTGCTGGGAAGGTCTAATACCGGATAAAAGTGTTTTGGAGAAAATTCATTGTAAAATATTTTTTAACTTTGCAGAGTTTTCGCTCACTTTCGTGTTTTCGGGGGCCTGCTTTTGGGGGTTCCTGGTGTTTGGGGGGGGGTTGGGGGTCTTGGAGCATTGCCGGGTATGGATAGTTTTGATTGCAAGTGGTTTGAAGAAAATCCATGGTGGCAAAGGGGAGTTAGGGTCTACTTGCAGAGCGCGCACAGAGTGATTTGGGAATGAGGCCTAAATTATTCTGTCTCACTTTTTCCGGGTTTGCTTTTTGGCTGTTTGGGGGTGTTAAACTTGTTTTCGCCTTGGTTGACGGGTCTGGGGGTATTGCTGGGAAGGTCTAATACTTGATAAAAGTGTTTTGGAGAAAATCCATTGTTAAAAAGTTTTTCACTTTGCAGAGTTTTCGCTCACTTTTGTGTTTTTGGGGCCTGCTTTTGGGGGTTCCTGGTGTTTGATTGGGGGCTGGGGGGTCTTGGAGCATCGCTGGGTATGGATAGCTTTGATTGCAAGTGATTTGAAGAAAATCCATGGTGGCAAAGGGGAGTTAGGGCCTAGCTGCAGAGCGCGCACAGAGTGATTTGGGAATGACGCCTAAATTATTCTAAATTTCACTTTTTCCGGTTTTGCTTTTTGGCTGTTTGGGGGTGTTAAACTTGTTTTCACCTCGGTTGACGGGTCTGGGGGCATTGCTGGGAAGGTCTAATACTGGATAAAAGTGTTTTTGGAGAAAATCCATGGTTAAAATGTTTTCACTTTGCAGAGTTTTCGCTCACTTTTGTGTTTTTGGGGGCCTGCTTTTGGGGGTTGCTGGTGTTTGATTGGGGGCTGGGGGGTCGTGGAGCATCGCTGGGTATGGATAGTCTTGATTGCAAGTGGTTTGAAGAAAATCCATGGTGGCAAAGGGGAGTTAGGGCCTAGCTGCAGAGCGCTCACCGAGTGATTTGGGAATGTGGCCTAAATTATTCTCTCACTTTTTCCAGTTTTGCTTTTTGGCTGTTTGGGGGTGGTAAACTTGTTTTCACCTTGGTTGACGGGTCTGGGGGCATTGCTGGGAAGGTCTAATACCGGATAAAAGTGTTTTGGAGAAAATCCATTGTAAAAAAGTTTTTCACTTTGCAGAGTTTTCGCTCACTTTTGTGTTTTCGGGGGCCTGCTTTTGGGGGTTCCTGGTGTTTGGGGGGGGGGTTGGGGGTCTTGGAGCATTGCTGGGTATGGATAGTTTTGATTGCAAGTGGTTTGAAGAAAATCCATGGTGGCAAAGGGGAGTTAGGGCCTAGCTTTAGAGCGCGCACGGAGTGTTTTGGGAATGAAGCCTAAATTATTCTGTCTCACTTTTTCCGGTTTTGCTTTTTGGCTGTTTGGGGGTGTTAATCTTGTTTTCACCTTGGTTGACGGGTCTGGGGGCATTGCTGGGAAGGTCTAATACCGGATAAATTTGTTTTGGGAGAAAATCCATGGTGAAAAAGTTTTTCACTTTGCAGAGTTTTTTCTCACTTTTGTGTTTTTGGGGGCTTGCTTTTGGGGGTTCCTAGTGTTTGGGGGGGGTGGGGGGTCTTGGAGCATCGCTGGATATGGATAGTTTAATTGCAAGTGGTTTGAAGAAAATCCATGGTGGCAAAGGGGAGTTAGAGCCTAGCTGCAGAGCGCGCAGGGAGTGATTTGGGAATGAGGCCTAAATTATTCTAAGTCTCACTTTTTCCGGTTTTGCTTTTTGGCTGTTTGGGGGTGTTAAACTTGTTTTGGCCTTGGTTGACGGGTCTGGGGGCATTGCTGGGAAGGTCTAATACTGGATAAACGTGTTTTTGGAGAAAATCCATGGTTAAAATGTTTTCTCTTTGCAGAGTTTTCACTCACTTTTGTGTTTTCGGGGGCCTGCTTTTGGGGGTTCCTTTTGTTTGATTGGGGACTGGGGGGTCTTGGAGCTTCTCTGGATATGGATAGTTTTGATTGCAAGTGGTTTGAAGACAATCCATGCTGGCAAAGGGGAGTTAGAGCCTAGCTACAGAGCGCGCACGGAGTGATTTGGGAATGAGGCCTAAATTATTCTAAGTCTCACTTTTTCCGGTTTTGCTTTTTGGCTGTTTGGGGGTGTTAAACTTGTTTTTGCATGGGTTGACTGATCTGGAGACATTGCTGGGAAGGTCTAATACCGGATAAAAGTGTTTCGGAGAAAATCCATGGTAAAAAAGTTTTTCACTTTGCAGAGTTTTCGCTCACTTTCAAGTTTTCAGGGGCCTGCTTGGGGGTTCCTGGTGTTTGGGGGGGTTTGGGGGTCTTGGGGCATCGCTGGGTATGGATAGTTTTGATTGCAAGTGGTTTGAAGAAAATCCATTGTGGCAAAGGGGAGTTAGGGCCTAGCTGCAGAGCGCGCACAGAGTGATTTGGAAATGAGGCCTAAATTATTCTGTCTCACTTTTTCCAGTTTTGCTTTTTGGCTGTTTGGGGGTGGTAAACTTGTTTTCACCTTGGTTGACGGGTCTGGGGGCATTGCTGGGAAGGTCTAATACCGGATAAAAGTGTTTTGGAGAAAATCCATTGTAAAAAAGTTTTTCACTTTGCAGAGTTTTCGCTCACTTTTGTGTTTTCGGGGGCCTGCTTTTGGGGGTTCCTGGTGTTTGATTGGGGGCTGGGGGGTCGTGGAGCATCGCTGGGTATGGATAGTCTTGATTGCAAGTGGTTTGAAGAAAATCCATGGTGGCAAAGGGGAGTTAGGGCCTAGCTGCAGAGCGCTCACCGAGTGATTTGGGAATGTGGCCTAAATTATTCTCTCACTTTTTCCAGTTTTGCTTTTTGGCTGTTTGGGGGTGGTAACTTGTTTTCACCTTGGTTGACGGGTCTGGGGGCATTGCTGGGAAGGTCTAATACCGGATAAAAGTGTTTTGGAGAAAATCCATTGTAAAAAAGTTTTTCACTTTGCAGAGTTTTCGCTCACTTTTGTGTTTTCGGGGGCCTGCTTTTGGGGGTTCCTGGTGTTTGGGGGGGGGGGTTGGGGGTCTTGGAGCATTGCTGGGTATGGATAGTTTTGATTGCAAGTGGTTTGAAGAAAATCCATGGTAGCAAAGGGGAGTTAGGGCCTAGCTTTAGAGCGCGCACGGAGTGTTTTGGGAATGAAGCCTAAATTATTCTGTCTCACTTTTTCCGGTTTTGCTTTTTGGCTGTTTGGGGGTGTTAATCTTGTTTTCACCTTGGTTGACGGGTCTGGGGGCATTGCTGGGAAGGTCTAATACCGGATAAATGTGTTTTGGGAGAAAATCCATGGTGAAAAAGTTTTTCACTTTGCAGAGTTTTTTCTCACTTTTGTGTTTTTGGGGGCTTGCTTTTGGGGGTTCCTAGTGTTTGGGGGGGGTGGGGGGTCTTGGAGCATCGCTGGATATGGATAGTTTAATTGCAAGTGGTTTGAAGAAAATCCATGGTGGCAAAGGGGAGTTAGAGCCTAGCTGCAGAGCGCGCAGGGAGTGATTTGGGAATGAGGCCTAAATTATTCTAAGTCTCACTTTTTCCGGTTTTGCTTTTTGGCTGTTTGGGGGTGTTAAACTTGTTTTGGCCTTGGTTGACGGGTCTGGGGGCATTGCTGGGAAGGTCTAATACTGGATAAACGTGTTTTTGGAGAAAATCCATGGTTAAAATGTTTTCTCTTTGCAGAGTTTTCACTCACTTTTGTGTTTTCGGGGGCCTGCTTTTGGGGGTTCCTTTTGTTTGATTGGGGACTGGGGGGTCTTGGAGCTTCTCTGGATATGGATAGTTTTGATTGCAAGTGGTTTGAAGACAATCCATGCTGGCAAAGGGGAGTTAGAGCCTAGCTACAGAGCGCGCACGGAGTGATTTGGGAATGAGGCCTAAATTATTCTAAGTCTCACTTTTTCCGGTTTTGCTTTTTGGCTGTTTGGGGGTGTTAAACTTGTTTTTGCATGGGTTGACTGATCTGGAGACATTGCTGGGAAGGTCTAATACCGGATAAAAGTGTTTCGGAGAAAATCCATGGTAAAAAAGTTTTTCACTTTGCAGAGTTTTCGCTCACTTTCAAGTTTTCAGGGGCCTGCTTGGGGGTTCCTGGTGTTTGGGGGGGTTTGGGGGTCTTGGGGCATCGCTGGGTATGGATAGTTTTGATTGCAAGTGGTTTGAAGAAAATCCATTGTGGCAAAGGGGAGTTAGGGCCTAGCTGCAGAGCGCGCACAGAGTGATTTGGGAATGAGGCCTAAATTATTCTGTCTCACTTTTTCAGGTTTTGCTTTTTGGCTGTTTGGGGGTGGTAAACTTGTTTTCACCTTGGTTGACGGGTCTGGGGGCATTGCTGGGAAGGTCTAATACCGGATAAAAGTGTTTTGGAGAAAATCCATTGTAAAAAAGTTTTTCACTTTGCAGAGTTTTCACTCACTTTCGTGTTTTCGGGGGCCTGCTTTTGGGGGTTCCTGGTGTTTGGGGGGGGGGGTTGGGGGTCTTGGAGCATTGCTGGGTATGGATAGTTTTGATTGCAAGTGGTTTGAAGAAAATCCATGGTGGCAAAGGGGAGTTAGGGTCTACTTGCAGAGCGCGCACAGAGTGATTTGGGAATGAGGCCTAAATTATTCTGTCTCACTTTTTCCGGGTTTGCTTTTTGGCTGTTTGGGGGTGTTAAACTTGTTTTCGCCTTGGTTGACGGGTCTGGGGGTATTGCTGGGAAGGTCTAATACCGGATAAAAGTGTTTTGGAGAAAATCCATTGTTAAAAAGTTTTTCACTTTGCAAAGTTTTCGCTAACTTTTGTGTTTTTGGGGCCTGCTTTTGGGGGTTCCTGGTGTTTGATTGGGGGCTGGGGGGTCTTGGAGCATCGCTGGGTATGGATAGTTTTGATTGCAAGTGGTTTGAAGAAAATCCATGGTGGCAAAGGGGAGTTAGGGCCTAGCTGCAGAGCGCTCACCGAGTGATTTGGGAATGAGGCCTAAATTATTCTAAGTCTCACTTTTTCCGGTTTTGCTTTTTGGCGGTTTGGGGGTGTTAAACTTGTTTTTGCATGGGTTGACTGATCTGGAGACATTGCTGGGAAGGTCTAATACCGGATAAAAGTGTTTTGGAGTAAATCTATGGTGAAAAAGTTTTTCACTTTGCAGAGTTTTTGCTCACTTTTGTGTTTTGGGGGCTTGCTTTTGGGGGTTCCTAGTGTTTGGGGGGGTGGGGGGTCTTGGAGCATCGCTGGATATGGATAGTTTTGATTGCAAGTGGTTTGAAGAAAATCCATGGTGGCAAAGGGGAGTTAGAGCCTAGCTGCAGAGCACGCAGGGAGTGATTTGGGAATGAGGCCTAAATTATTCTAAGTCTCACTTTTTCCGGTTTTGCTTTTTGGCTGTTTGGGGGTGTTAACTTGTTTTCGCCTTGGTTGACGGGTCTGGGGGCATTGCTGGGAAGGTCTAATACTGGATAAAAGTGTTTTTGGAGAAAATCCATGGTTAAAATGTTTTCACTTTGCAGAGTTTTCGCTCACTTTTGTGTTTTTGGGGGCCTGCTTTTGGGGGTTGCTGGTGTTTGATTGGGGGCTGGGGGGTCGTGGAGCATCGCTGGGTATGGATAGTCTTGATTGCAAGTGGTTTGAAGAAAATCCATGGTGGCAAAGGGGAGTTAGGGCCTAGCTGCAGAGTGCGCACAGAGTGATTTGGGAATGAGGCCTAAATTATTCTAAGTCTCACTTTTTCCGGTTTTGCTTTTTGGCTATTTGGGGGTGTTAAACTTGTTTTCGCCTGGGTTGACGGGTCTAGGGGCATTGCTGGGAAGGTCTAATACCGGATAAAAGGGTTTTGGAGAAAATCCATGGTGAAAAAGTTTTTCACTTTGCAGAGTTTTTTCTCACTATTGTGTTTTTGGGGGCTTGCTTTTGGGGGTTCCTGGTGTTTGGGGGGGTCTTTGACATCGCTGGGTATGGATAGATTTGATTGCAAGTGGTTTGAAGAAAATCCATGGGGGCAAAGGGGAGTTAGAGCCTAGCTGCAGAGCGCGCACGGAGTGATTTGGGAATGAGGCCTAAATTATTCTGTCTCCCTTTTTCAGGTTTTGCTTTTTGGCTGTGTGGGGGTGTTAAACTTGTTTTTGCCTTGGTTGACGGGTCTGGGGGCATTGCTGGGATGGTCTAATACTGGATAAAAGTGTTTTTGGAGAAAATCCAGAGTTTTCGCTCACTTTTGTGTTTTCGGGGGCCTGCTTTTGGGGGTTCCTGGTGTTTGATTGGGGGCTGGGGAGTCTTGGAGCATCGCTTGGTATGGATAGTTTTGCTTGCAAGTGGTTTGAAGACAATCCATGCTGGCAAAGGGGAGTTAGAGCCTAGCTACAGAGCGCGCACAGAGTGATTTGGGAATGAGGCCTAAATTATTCTAAGTCTCACTTTTTCTGGTTTTGATTTTTGGCTTTTTGGGGGTGTTAAACTTGTTTTCGCCTGGGTTGACGGGTCTGGGGGCATTGCTGGGAAGGTCTAATACCGGATAAAAGTGTTTCGGAGAAAATCCATGGTGAAAAAACTTTTCACTTTGCAGAGTTTTCGCTCACTTTCATGTTTTCCGGGGCCTGCTTGGGTGTTCCTGGTGTTTGGGGGGGATTTGGGGGGTTTGGGGGTTTTGGGGCATCGCTGGGTATGGATAGTTTTGATTGCAAGTGGTTTGAAGAAAATCCATGGTGGCAAAGGGGAGTTAGGGCCTAGCTGCAGAGCGCGCACGGAGTGATTTGGGAATGAGGCCTAAATTATTCTAAGTCTCACTTTTTCCGGTTTTGCTTTTTGGCTGTTTGGAGGTGTTAAACTTGTTTTCACCTTGGTTGACGGGTCTGTGGTCATTGCTGGGAAGGTCTAATACCGGATAAAAGTGTTTTGGAGAAAATCCATTGTAAAAAAGTTTTGCACTTTGCAGAGTTTTCGCTCACGTTCGTGTTTTCGTGGGCCTGCTTTTGGGAGTTCCTGGTGTTTGGGGGGGGGGGGGTCTTGGAGCATCGCTGGGTATGGATAGTTTTGATTGCAAGTGCTTTGAAGAAAATCTATGGTGGCAAAGGGGAGTTAGGGTCTACTTGCAGAGCGCGCACAGAGTGATTTGGAAATGAGGCCTAAATTATTCTGTCTCACTTTTTCCGGTTTTGCTTTTTTGCTGTTTGGGGGTGTTAAACTTGCTTTCGCCTTGGTTGACGGGTCTGGGGGTATTGCTGGGAAGGTCTAATACCGGATATAAGTGTTTTTGGAGAAAATCCATGGTTAAAAAGTTTTTCACTTTGCAGAGTTTTTGATCACTTTTGTGTTTTCGGGGGCCTGCTTTTGTGGGTTGCTGGTGTTTGATTGGGGGCTGGGGGGTCTTGGAGCATCGCTGGGTATGGATAGATTTGATTGCAAGGGGTTTGAAGACAATCCATGGTGGCAAAGGGGAGTTAGAACCTAGATGCAGAGCGCACTTGGAGTGATTTGGGAATGAGGCCTAAATTATTCTAAGTCTCACTTTTTCCGGTTTTGCTTTTTGGCGGTTTGGGGGTGTTAACTTGTTTTCGCCTTGGTTGACGGGTCTGGGGGCATTGCTGGGAAGGTCTAATACCGGATAAAAGGGTTTTGGAGAAAATCCATGGTGAAAAAGTTTTTCACTTTGCAGAGTTTTTTCTCACTATTGTGTTTTTGGGGGCTTGCTTTTGGGGGTTCCTGGTGTTTCGGGGGGTCTTGGAACATCGCTGGGTATGGATAGTTTTGATTGCAAGTGGTTTGAAGAAAATCCATGGGGGCAAAGGGGAGTTAGAGCCTAGTTGCAGAGCGCGCACAGAGTGATTTGGGAATGAGGCCTAAATTATTCTGTCTCACTTTTTCTGGTTTTGCTTTTTGGCTGTTTGGGGGTGTTAAACTTGTTTTTGCCTTGGTTGACAGGTCTGGGAGCATTGCTGGGAAGGCCTAATACTGGATAAAAGTGTTTTTGGAGAAAATCCATGGTTAAAATGTTTTCTCTTTGCAGAGTTTTCGCTCACTTTTGTGTTTTCGGGGGCCTGCTTTTGGGGGTTCCTTGTGTTTGATTGGGGGCTGGGGGGTCTTGGAGCATCTCTGGATATGGATAGTTTTGATTGCAAGTGGTTTGAAGACAATCCGTGCTGGCAAAGGGGAGTTAGAGCCTAGCTACAGAGCACGCACGGAGTGATTTGGGAATGAGGCCTAAATTATTCTAAGTCTCACTTTTTTCGGTTTTGCTTTTTGGCTGTTTGGGGGTGTTAAACTTGTTTTCGCCTGGGTTGACGGGTCTGGGGGCATTGCTGGGAAGGTCTAATACCAGATAAAAGTGTTTCGGAGAAAATCCATGGTGAAAAAGTTTTTCACTTTGCAGAGTTTTCGCTCACTTTCATGTTTTCAGGGGCCTGCTTGGGGGTTCCTGGTGTTTGGGGGGGTTGGGGGTCTTGGGGCATCGCTGGGTATGGATAGTTTTGATTGCAAGTGGTTTGAAGAAAATCCATTGTGGCAAAGGGGAGTTAGGGCCTAGCTGCAGAGCGCGCACGGAGTGATTTGGGAATGAGGCCTAAATTATTCTAAGTCTCACTTTTTCTGGTTTTGCTTTTTGGCTGTTTGGGGGTGGTAAACTTGTTTTCACCTTGGTTGACGGGTCTGGGGGCATTGCTGGGAAGGTCTAATACCGGATAAAAGTGTTTTGGAGAAAATCCATTGTTAAAAAGTTTTTCACTTTGCAGAGTTTTCGCTCACTTTTGTGTTTTCGGGGGCCTGCTTTTGGGGGTTCCTGGTGTTTGATTGGGGGCTGGGGAGTCTTGGCGCATCGCTGGGTATGGATAGTTTTGCTTGCAAGTGGTTTGAAGACAATCCATGCTGGCAAAGAGGAGTTAGAGCCTAGCTACAGAGCGCGCACAGAGTGATTTGGGAATGAGGCCTAAATTATTCTAAGTCTCACTTTTTCCGGTTTTGATTTTTGGCTGTTTGGGGGTGTTAAACTTGTTTCGCCTGGGTTGACGGGTCTGGGGGCATTGCTGGGAAGGTCTAATACCGGATAAAAGTGTTTCGGAGAAAATCCATGGTGAAAAAACGTTTCACTTTGCAGAGTTTTCGCTCACTTTCATGTTTTCCGGGGCCTGCTTGGGTGTTCCTGGTGTTTGGGGGAATTTGGGGGGTTTGGGGGTCTTGGGGCATCGCTGGGTATGGATAGTTTTGATTGCAAGTGGTTTGAAGAAAATCCATGGTGGCAAAGGGGAGTTAGGGCCTAGCTGCAGAGCGCGCACGGAGTGATTTGGGAATGAGGCCTAAATTATTCTAAGTCTCACTTTTTCCGGTTTTGCTTTTTGGCTGTTTGGAGGTGGTAAACTTGTTTTCACCTTGGTTGACGGGTATGGGGTCATTGCTGGGAAGGTCTAATACCGGATAAAAGTGTTTTGGAGAAAATCCATTGTAAAAAAGTTTTTCACTTTGCAGAGTTTTCGCTCACTTTCGTGTTTTCGGGGGCCTGCTTTTGGGGGTTCCTGGTGTTTGGGGGGGGTCTTGGAGCATCGCTGGGTATGGATAGTTTTGATTGCAAGTGGTTTGAAGAAAATCTATGGTGGCAAAGGGGAGTTAGGGTCTACTTGCAGAGCGCGCACAGAGTGATTTGGAAATGAGGCCTAAATTATTCTGTCTCACTTTTTCCGGTTTTGTTTTTTTGCTGTTTGGGGGTGTTAAACTTGCTTTCGCCTTGGTTGACGGATCTGGGGGTATTGCTGGAAAGGTCTAATACCGGATATAAGTGTTTTTGGAGAAAATCCATGGTTAAAAAGTTTTTCACTTTGCAGAGTTTTTGATCACTTTTGTGTTTTCGGGGGCCTGCTTTTGGGGGTTGCTGGTGTTTGATTGGGGGCTGGGGGGGTCTTGGAGCATTGCTGGGTATGGATAGATTTGATTGCAAGGGGTTTGAAGACAATCCATGGTGGCAAAGGGGAGTTAGAACCTAGATGCAGAGCGCACTTGGAGTGATTTGGGAATGAGGCCTAAATTATTCTAAGTCTCACTTTTTCCGGTTTTGCTTTTTGGCGGTTTGGGGGTGTTAACTTGTTTTCGCCTTGGTTGACGGGTCTGGGGGCATTGCTGGGACGGTCTAATACTGGATAAAAGTGTTTTTTGAGAAAATCCATGGTTAAAATGTTTTCACTCTGCAGAGTTTTCGCTCACTTTTGTGTTTTTGGGGGCCTGCTTGGTGGGGTTCCTGGTGTTTGGGGGGGGGTGGGTGGTCTTGGAGCATCGCTGGGTATGGATAGTTTTGATTGCAAGTGGTTTGAAGAAAATCCATGGTTGCAAAGGGGAGTTAGGGCCCAGCTGCAGAGCGCGCACGGAGTGATTTGGGAATGAGGCCTAAATTATTCTGTCTCACTTTTTCCGGTTTTGCTTTTTGGCTGTTTGGGGGTGTTAAACTTGTTTTTGCCTGGGTTGACGGGTCTGGGGGCATTGCTGGGAAGGTCTAATACCAGATAAAAGTGTTTTGGAGAAAATCCATGGTGAAAAAGTTTTTCCCTTTGCAGAGTTTTTGCTCACTTTCATTTTTTCGGGGGCCTGCTTGGGGGGCTCCTGGTGTTTTGGGGGTTGGGGGGTCTTGGAACATCGCTGGGTATGGATAGTTTTGATTGCAAGTGGTTTGAAGAAAATCCATGGTGGCAAAGGGGTGTTAGGGCCTAGCTGCAGAGTGCGCACAGAGTGATTTGGGAATGAGGCCTAAATTATTCTAAGTCTCACTTTTTCCGGTTTTGCTTTTTGGCTATTTGGGGGTGTTAAACTTGTTTTCGCCTGGGTTGACGGGTCTAGGGGCATTGCTGGGAAGGTCTAATACCGGATAAAAGGGTTTTGGAGAAAATCCATGGTGAAAAAGTTTTTCACTTTGCAGAGTTTTTTCTCACTATTGTGTTTTTGGGGGCTTGCTTTTGGGGGTTCCTGGTGTTTCGGGGGGTCTTGGAACATCGCTGGGTATGGATAGTTTTGATTGCAAGTGGTTTGAAGAAAATCCATGGGGGCAAAGGGGAGTTAGAGCCTAGTTGCAGAGCGCGCACAGAGTGATTTGGGAATGAGGCCTAAATTATTCTGTCTCACTTTTTCTGGTTTTGCTTTTTGGCTGTTTGGGGGTGTTAAACTTGTTTTTGCCTTGGTTGACGGGTCTGGGGGCATTGCTGGGAAGGTCTAATACTGGATAAAAGTGTTTTGGGAGAAAATCCATGGTTAAAATGTTTTCTCTTTGCAGAGTTTTCGCTCACTTTTGTGTTTTCGGGGGCCTGCTTTTGGGGGTTCCCTGTGTTTGATTGGGGGCTGGGGGGTCTTGGAGCATCTCTGGATATGGATAGTTTTGATTGCAAGTGGTTTGAAGACAATCCATGCTGGCAAAGGGGAGTTAGAGCCTAGCTACAGAGCGCGCACGGAGTGATTTGGGAATGAGGCCTAAATTATTCTAAGTCTCACTTTTTCCGGTTTTGCTTTTTGGCTGTTTGGGGGTGTTAAACTTGTTTTCGCCTGGGTTGACGGGTCTGGGGGCATTGCTGGGAAGGTCTAATACCGGATAAAAGTGTTTTGGAGAAAATCCATGGTGAAAAAGTTTTTCACTTTGCAGAGTTTTTTCTCACTGTTGTGTTTTTGGGGGCTTGCTTTTGGGGGTTCCTGGTGTTTGGGGGGGTCTTTGACATCGCTGGGTATGGATAGATTTGATTGCAAGTGGTTTGAAGAAAATCCATGGGGGCAAAGGGGAGTTAGAGCCTAGCTGCAGAGCGCACACGGAGTGATTTGGGAATGAGGCCTAAATTATTCTGTCTCCCTTTTTCAGGTTTTGCTTTTTGGCTGTGTGGGGGTGTTAAACTTGTTTTTGCCTTGGTTGACGGGTCTGGGGGCATTGCTGGGATGGTCTAATACTGGATAAAAGTGTTTTTGGAGAAAATCCATGGTTAAAATTTTTTCTCTTTGCAGAGTTTTCGCTCACTTTTGTGTTTTCGGGGGCCTGCTTTTGGGGGTTCCTGGTGTTTGATTGGGGGCTGGGGAGTCTTGGAGCATCGCTGGGTATGGATAGTTTTGCTTGCAAGTGGTTTGAAGACAATCCATGCTGGCAAAGGGGAGTTAGAGCCTAGATACAGAGCGCGCACAGAGTGATTTTGGAATGAGGCCTAAATTATTCTAAGTCTCACTTTTTCCGGTTTTGATTTTTGGCTGTTTGGGGGTGTTAAACTTGTTTTCGCCTGGGTTGACGGGTCTGGGGGCATTGCTGGGAAGGTCTAATACCGGATAAAAGTGTTTCGGAGAAAATCCATGGTGAAAAAACTTTTCACTTTGCAGAGTTTTCGCTCACTTTCATGTTTTCCGGGGCCTGCTTGGGTGTTCCTGGTGTTTGGGGGGGGATTTGGGGGGTTTGGGGGTTTTGGGGCATCGCTGGGTATGGATAGTTTTGATTGCAAGTGGTTTGAAGAAAATCCATGGTGGCAAAGGGGAGTTAGGGCCTAGCTGCAGAGCGCGCACGGAGTGATTTGGGAATGAGGCCTAAATTATTCTAAGTCTCACTTTTTCTGGTTTTGCTTTTTGGCTGTTTGGGGGTGGTAAACTTGTTTTCACCTTGGTTGACGGGTCTGGGGGCATTGCTGGGAAGGTCTAATACTGGATAAAAGTGTTTTGGAGAAAATCCATTGTTAAAAAGTTTTTCACTTTGCAGAGTTTTCGCTCACTTTTGTGTTTTCGGGGGCCTGCTTTTGGGGGTTCCTGGTGTTTGATTGGGGGCTGGGGAGTCTTGGCGCATCGCTGGGTATGGATAGTTTTGCTTGCAAGTGGTTTGAAGACCATCCATGCTGGCAAAGAGGAGTTAGAGCCTAGCTACAGAGCGCGCACAGAGTGATTTGGGAATGAGGCCTAAATTATTCTAAGTCTCACTTTTTCCGGTTTTGATTTTTGGCTGTTTGGGGGTGTTAAACTTGTTTTCGCCTGGGTTGACGGGTCTGGGGGCATTGCTGGGAAGGTCTAATACCGGATAAAAGTGTTTCGGAGAAAATCCATGGTGAAAAAACGTTTCACTTTGCAGAGTTTTCGCTCACTTTCATGTTTTCCGGGGCCTGCTTGGGTGTTCCTGGTGTTTGGGGGAATTTGGGGGGTTTGGGGGTCTTGGGGCATCGCTGGGTATGGATAGTTTTGATTGCAAGTGGTTTGAAGGAAATCCATGGTGGCAAAGGGGAGTTAGGGCCTAGCTGCAGAGCACGCACGGAGTGATTTGGGAATGAGGCCTAAATTATTCTAAGTCTCACTTTTTCCGGTTTTGCTTTTTGGCTGTTTGGAGGTGGTAAACTTGTTTTCACCTTGGTTGACGGGTATGGGGTCATTGCTGGGAAGGTCTAATACCGGATAAAAGTGTTTTGGAGAAAATCCATTGTAAAAAAGTTTTTCACTTTGCAGAGTTTTCGCTCACTTTCGTGTTTTCGGGGGCCTGCTTTTGGGGGTTCCTGGTGTTTGGGGGGGTCTTGGAGCATCGCTGGGTATGGATAGTTTTGATTGCAAGTGGTTTGAAGAAAATCTATGGTGGCAAAGGGGAGTTAGGGTCTACTTGCAGAGCGCGCACAGAGTGATTTGGAAATGAGGCCTAAATTATTCTGTCTCACTTTTTCCGGTTTTGCTTTTTTGCTGTTTGGGGGTGTTAAACTTGCTTTCGCCTTGGTTGACGGATCTGGGGGTATTGCTGGGAAGGTCTAATACCGGATATAAGTGTTTTTGGAGAAAATCCATGGTTAAAAAGTTTTTCACTTTGCAGAGTTTTTGATCACTTTTGTGTTTTCGGGGGCCTGCTTTTGGGGGTTGCTGGTGTTTGATTGGGGGCTGGGGGGGTCTTGGAGCATTGCTGGGTATGGATAGATTTGATTGCAAGGGGTTTGAAGACAATCCATGGTGTCAAAGGGGAGTTAGAACCTAGATGCAGAGCGCACTTGGAGTGATTTGGGAATGAGGCCTAAATTATTCTAAGTCTCACTTTTTCCGGTTTTGCTTTTTGGCGGTTTGGGGGTGTTAACTTGTTTTCGCCTTGGTTGACGGGTCTGGGGGCATTGCTGGGACGGTCTAATACTGGATAAAAGTGTTTTTTGAGAAAATCCATGGTTAAAATGTTTTCACTCTGCAGAGTTTTCGCTCACTTTTGTGTTTTTGGGGGCCTGCTTGGTGGGGTTCCTGGTGTTTGGGGGGGTTGGGTGGTCTTGGAGCATCGCTGGGTATGGATAGTTTTGATTGCAAGTGGTTTGAAGAAAATCCATGGTGGCAAAGGGGAGTTAGGGCCCAGCTGCAGAGCGCGCACGGAGTGATTTGGGAATGAGGCCTAAATTATTCTGTCTCACTTTTTCCGGTTTTGCTTTTTGGCTGTTTGGGGGTGTTAAACTTGTTTTTGCCTGGGTTGACGGGTCTGGGGGCATTGCTGGGAAGGTCTAATACCAGATAAAAGTGTTTTGGAGAAAATCCATGGTGAAAAAGTTTTTCCCTTTGCAGAGTTTTTGCTCACTTTCGTTTTTTCGGGGGCCTGCTTGGGGGGCTCCTGGTGTTTTGGGGGTTGGGGGGTCTTGGAACATCGCTGGGTATGGATAGTTTTGATTGCAAGTGGTTTGAAGAAAATCCATGGTGGCAAAGGGGTGTTAGGGCCTAGCTGCAGAGTGCGCACAAAGTGATTTGGGAATGAGGCCTAAATTATTCTAAGTCTCACTTTTTCCGGTTTTGCTTTTTGGCTATTTGGGGGTGTTAAACTTGTTTTCGCCTGGGTTGACGGGTCTAGGGGCATTGCTGGGAAGGTCTAATACCGGATAAAAGGGTTTTGGAGAAAATCCATGGTGAAAAAGTTTTTAACTTTGCAGAGTTTTTTCTCACTATTGTGTTTTTGGGGGCTTGCTTTTGGGGGTTCCTGGTGTTTCGGGGGGTCTTGGAACATCGCTGGGTATGGATAGTTTTGATTGCAAGTGGTTTGAAGAAAATCCATGGGGGCAAAGGGGAGTTAGAGCCTAGTTGCAGAGCGCGCACAGAGTGATTTGGGAATGAGGCCTAAATTATTCTGTCTCACTTTTTCTGGTTTTGCTTTTTGGCTGCTTGGGGGTGTTAAACTTGTTTTTGCCTTGGTTGACGGGTCTGGGGGCATTGCTGGGAAGGTCTAATACTGGATAAAAGTGTTTTTGGAGAAAATCCATGGTTAAAATGTTTTCTCTTTGCAGAGTTTTCGCTCACTTTTGTGTTTTCGGGGGCCTGCTTTTGGGGGTTCCCTGTGTTTGATTGGGGGCTGGGGGGTCTTGGAGCATCTCTGGATATGGATAGTTTTGATTGCAAGTGGTTTGAAGACAATCCATGCTGGCAAAGGGGAGTTAGAGCCTAGCTACAGAGCGCGCACGGAGTGATTTGGGAATGAGGCCTAAATTATTCTAAGTCTCACTTTTTCCAGTTTTGCTTTTTGGCTGTTTGGGGGTGTTAAACTTGTTTTCGCCTGGGTTGACGGGTCTGGGGGCATTGCTGGGAAGGTCTAATACCAGATAAAAGTGTTTCGGAGAAAATCCATGGTGAAAAAGTTTTTCACTTTGCAGAGTTTTCGCTCACTTTCATGTTTTCAGGGGCCTGCTTGGGGGTTCCTGGTGTTTGGGGGGGGGGGGTTGGGGGTCTTGGGGCATCGCTGGGTATGGATAGTTTTGATTGCAAGTGGTTTGAAGAAAATCCATTGTGGCAAAGGGGAGTTAGGGCCTAGCTGCAGAGCGCGCACGGAGTGATTTGGGAATGAGGCCTAAATTATTCTAAGTCTCACTTTTTCTGGTTTTGCTTTTTGGCTGTTTGGGGGTGGTAAACTTGTTTTCACCTTGGTTGACGGGTCTGGGGGCATTGTTGGGAAGGTCTAATACCGGATAAAAGTGTTTTGGAGAAAATTCATTGTAAAATATTTTTTAACTTTGCAGAGTTTTCGCTCACTTTCGTGTTTTCGGGGGCCTGCTTTTGGGGGTTCCTGGTGTTTGGGGGGGGGTTGGGGGTCTTGGAGCATTGCCGGGTATGGATAGTTTTGATTGCAAGTGGTTTGAAGAAAATCCATGGTGGCAAAGGGGAGTTAGGGTCTACTTGCAGAGCGCGCACAGAGTGATTTGGGAATGAGGCCTAAATTATTCTGTCTCACTTTTTCCGGGTTTGCTTTTTGGCTGTTTGGGGGTGTTAAACTTGTTTTCGCCTTGGTTGACGGGTCTGGGGGTATTGCTGGGAAGGTCTAATACTTGATAAAAGTGTTTTGGAGAAAATCCATTGTTAAAAAGTTTTTCACTTTGCAGAGTTTTCGCTCACTTTTGTGTTTTTGGGGCCTGCTTTTGGGGGTTCCTGGTGTTTGATTGGGGGCTGGGGGGTCTTGGAGCATCGCTGGGTATGGATAGCTTTGATTGCAAGTGATTTGAAGAAAATCCATGGTGGCAAAGGGGAGTTAGGGCCTAGCTGCAGAGCGCGCACAGAGTGATTTGGGAATGACGCCTAAATTATTCTAAATTTCACTTTTTCCGGTTTTGCTTTTTGGCTGTTTGGGGGTGTTAAACTTGTTTTCGCCTCGGTTGACGGGTCTGGGGGCATTGCTGGGAAGGTCTAATACTGGATAAAAGTGTTTTTGGAGAAAATCCATGGTTAAAATGTTTTCACTTTGCAGAGTTTTCGCTCACTTTTGTGTTTTTGGGGGCCTGCTTTTGGGGGTTGCTGGTCTTTGATTGGGGGCTGGGGGGTCGTGGAGCATCGCTGGGTATGGATAGTCTTGATTGCAAGTGGTTTGAAGAAAATCCATGGTGGCAAAGGGGAGTTAGGGCCTAGCTGCAGAGCGCTCACCGAGTGATTTGGGAATGTGGCCTAAATTATTCTCTCACTTTTTCCTGTTTTGCTTTTTGGCTGTTTGGGGGTGGTAAACTTGTTTTCACCTTGGTTGACGGGTCTGGGGGCATTGCTGGGAAGGTCTAATACCGGATAAAAGTGTTTTGGAGAAAATCCATTGTAAAAAAGTTTTTCACTTTGCAGAGTTTTCGCTCACTTTTGTGTTTTCGGGGGCCTGCTTTTGGGGGTTCCTGGTGTTTGGGGGGGGGGGTTGGGGGTCTTGGAGCATTGCTGGGTATGGATAGTTTTGATTGCAAGTGGTTTGAAGAAAATCCATGGTGGCAAAGGGGAGTTAGGGCCTAGCTGTAGAGCACGCACGGAGTGTTTTGGGAATGAAGCCTAAATTATTCTGTCTCACTTTTTCCGGTTTTGCTTTTTGGCTGTTTGGGGGTGTTAATCTTGTTTTCACCTTGGTTGACGGGTCTGGGGGCATTGCTGGGAAGGTCTAATACCGGATAAATGTGTTTTGGGAGAAAATCCATGGTGAAAAAGTTTTTCACTTTGCAGAGTTTTTTCTCACTTTTGTGTTTTTGGGGGCTTGCTTTTGGGGGTTCCTAGTGTTTGGGGGGGTGGGGGGTCTTGGAGCATCGCTGGATATGGATAGTTTTGATTGCAAGTGGTTTGAAGAAAATCCATGGTGGCAAAGGGGAGTTAGAGCCTAGCTGCAGAGCGCGCAGGGAGTGATTTGGGAATGAGGCCTAAATTATTCTAAGTCTCACTTTTTCCGGTTTTGCTTTTTGGCTGTTTGGGGGTGTTAAACTTGTTTTGGCCTTGGTTGACGGGTCTGGGGGCATTGCTGGGAAGGTCTAATACTGGATAAACGTGTTTTTGGAGAAAATCCATGGTTAAAATGTTTTCTCTTTGCAGAGTTTTCACTCACTTTTGTGTTTTCGGGGGCCGGCTTTTGGGGGTTCCTTTTGTTTGATTGGGGACTGGGGGTCTTGGAGCTTCTCTGGATATGGATAGTTTTGATTGCAAGTGGTTTGAAGACAATCCATGCTGGCAAAGGGGAGTTAGAGCCTAGCTACAGAGCGCGCACGGAGTGATTTGGGAATGAGGCCTAAATTATTCTAAGTCTCACTTTTTCCGGTTTTGCTTTTTGGCTGTTTGGGGGTGTTAAACTTGTTTTTGCATGGGTTGACTGATCTGGAGACATTGCTGGGAAGGTCTAATACCGGATAAAAGTGTTTCGGAGAAAATCCATGGTAAAAAAGTTTTTCACTTTGCAGAGTTTTCGCTCACTTTCAAGTTTTCAGGGGCCTGCTTGGGGGTTCCTGGTGTTTGGGGGGGTTTGGGGGTCTTGGGGCATCGCTGGGTATGGATAGTTTTGATTGCAAGTGGTTTGAAGAAAATCCATTGTGGCAAAGGGGAGTTAGGGCCTAGCTGCAGAGCGCGCACGGAGTGATTTGGGAATGAGGCCTAAATTATTCTGTCTCACTTTTTCAGGTTTTGCTTTTTGGCTGTTTGGGGGTGGTAAACTTGTTTTCACCTTGGTTGACGGGTCTGGGGGCATTGCTGGGAAGGTCTAATACCGGATAAAAGTGTTTTGGAGAAAATCCATTGTAAAAAAGTTTTTCACTTTGCAGAGTTTTCGCTCACTTTCGTGTTTTCGGGGGCCTGCTTTTGGGGGTTCCTGGTGTTTGGGGGGGGGGTTGGGGGTCTTGGAGCATTGCTGGGTATGGATAGTTTTGATTGCAAGTGGTTTGAAGAAAATCCATGGTGGCAAAGGGGAGTTAGGGTCTACTTGCAGAGCGCGCACAGAGTGATTTGGGAATGAGGCCTAAATTATTCTGTCTCACTTTTTCCGGGTTTGCTTTTTGGCTGTTTGGGGGTGTTAAACTTGTTTTCGCCTTGGTTGACGGGTCTGGGGGTATTGCTGGGAAGGTCTAATACCGGATAAAAGTGTTTTGGAGAAAATCCATTGTTAAAAAGTTTTTCACTTTGCAAAGTTTTCGCTAACTTTTGTGTTTTTGGGGCCTGCTTTTGGGGGTTCCTGGTGTTTGATTGGGGGCTGGGGGGTCTTGGAGCATCGCTGGGTATGGATAGTTTTGATTGCAAGTGGTTTGAAGAAAATCCATGGTGGCAAAGGGGAGTTAGGGCCTAGCTGCAGAGCGCTCACCGAGTGATTTGGGAATGAGGCCTAAATTATTCTAAGTCTCACTTTTTCCGGTTTTGCTTTTTGGCGGTTTGGGGGTGTTAAACTTGTTTTTGCATGGGTTGACTGATCTGGAGACATTGCTGGGAAGGTCTAATACCGGATAAAAGTGTTTTGGAGTAAATCTATGGTGAAAAAGTTTTTCACTTTGCAGAGTTTTTGCTCACTTTTGTGTTTTGGGGGCTTGCTTTTGGGGGTTCCTGGTGTTTGGGGGGTTGGGGTCTTGGAGCATCGCTGGGTATGGATAGTTTTGATTGCAAGTGGTTTGAAGAAAATCTATGGTGGCAAAGGGGAGTTGGAGCCTAGCTGCAGAGCGCGCACGGAGTGATTTGGGAATGAGGCCTAAATTATTCTGTCTCACTTTTTCTGGTTTTGCTTTTTGGCTGTTTGGGGGTGTTAACTTGTTTTCGCCTTGGTTGACGGGTCTGGGGGCATTGCTGGGAAGGTCTAATACTGGATAAAAGTGTTTTTGGAGAAAATCCATGGTTAAAATGTTTTCACTTTGCAGAGTTTTCGCTCACTTTTGTGTTTTTGGGGGCCTGCTTTTGGGGGTTGCTGGTGTTTGATTGGGGGCTGGGGGTCGTGGAGCATCGCTGGGTATGGATAGTCTTGATTGCAAGTGGTTTGAAGAAAATCCATGGTGGCAAAGGGGAGTTAGGGCCTAGCTGCAGAGTGCGCACAGAGTGATTTGGGAATGAGGCCTAAATTATTCTAAGTCTCACTTTTTCCGGTTTTGGTTTTTGGCTATTTGGGGGTGTTAAACTTGTTTTCGCCTGGGTTGACGGGTCTAGGGGCATTGCTGGGAAGGTCTAATACCGGATAAAAGGGTTTTGGAGAAAATCCATGGTGAAAAAGTTTTTCACTTTGCAGAGTTTTTTCTCACTATTGTGTTTTTGGGGGCTTGCTTTTGGGGGTTCCTGGTGTTTCGGGGGGTCTTTGAACATCGCTGGGTATGGATAGTTTTGATTGCAAGTGGTTTGAAGAAAATCCATGGGGGCAAAGGGGAGTTAGAGCCTGGTTGCAGAGCGCGCACAGAGTGATTTGGGAATGAGGCCTAAATTATTCTGTCTCACTTTTTCTGGTTTTGCTTTTTGGCTGTTTGGGGGTGTTAAACTTGTTTTTGCCTTGGTTGACGGGTCTGGGGGCATTGCTGGGAAGGTCTAATACTGGATAAAAGTGTTTTTGGAGAAAATCCATGGTTAAAATGTTTTCTCTTTGCAGAGTTTTCGCTCACTTTTGTGTTTTCGGGGGCCTGCTTTTGGGGGTTCCCTGTGTTTGATTGGGGGCTGGGGGGTCTTGGAGCATCTCTGGATATGGATAGTTTTGATTGCAAGTGGTTTGAAGACAATCCATGCTGGCAAAGGGGAGTTAGAGCCTAGCTACAGAGCGCGCACGGAGTGATTTGGGAATGAGGCCTAAATTATTCTAAGTCTCACTTTTTCCGGTTTTGCTTTTTGGCTGTTTGGGGGTGTTAAACTTGTTTTCGCCTGGGTTGACGGGTCTGGGGGCATTGCTGGGAAGGTCTAATACCAGATAAAAGTGTTTCGGAGAAAATCCATGGTGAAAAAGTTTTTCACTTTGCAGAGTTTTCGCTCACTTTCATGTTTTCAGGGGCCTGCTTGGGGTTCCTGGTGTTTGGGGGGGGGGTTGGGGGTCTTGGGGCATCGCTGGGTATGGATAGTTTTGATTGCAAGTGGTTTGAAGAAAATCCATTGTGGCAAAGGGGAGTTAGGGTCTACTTGCAGAGCGCGCACAGAGTGATTGGGAATGAGGCCTAAATTATTCTGTCTCACTTTTTCTGGGTTTGCTTTTTGGCTGTTTGGGGGTGGTAAACTTGTTTTCACCTTGGTTGACGGGTCTGGGGGCATTGCTGGGAAGGTCTAATACCGGATAAAAGTGTTTTGGAGAAAATTCATTGTAAAATATTTTTAACTTTGCAGAGTTTTCGCTCACTTTCGTGTTTTCGGGGGCCTGCTTTTGGGGTTCCTGGTGTTTGGGGGGGGGTTGGGGGTCTTGGAGCATTGCCGGGTATAGATAGTTTTGATTGCAAGTGGTTTGAAGAAAATCCATGGTGGCAAAGGGGAGTTAGGGTCTACTTGCAGAGCGCGCACAGAGTGATTTGGGAATGGCCTAAATTATTCTGTCTCACTTTTTCCGGGTTTGCTTTTTGGCTGTTCGGGGTGTTAAACTTGTTTTCGCCTTGGTTGACGGGTCTGGGGGTATTGCTGGGAAGGTCTAATACTTGATAAAAGTGTTTTGGAGAAAATCCATTGTTAAAAAGTTTTTCACTTGCAGAGTTTTCGCTCACTTTTGTGTTTTTGGGGCCTGCTTTTGGGGGTTCCTGGTGTTTGATTGGGGGCTGGGGGGTCTTGGAGCATCGCTGGGTATGGATAGCTTTGATTGCAAGTGATTTGAAGAAAATCCATGGTGGCAAAGGGGAGTTAGGGCCTAGCTGCAGAGCGCGCACAGAGTGATTTGGGAATGACGCCTAAATTATTCTAAATTTCACTTTTTCCGGTTTTGCTTTTTGGCTGTTTGGGGGTGTTAAACTTGTTTTCGCCTCAGTTGACGGGTCTGGGGGCATTGCTGGGAAGGTCTAATACTGGATAAAAGTGTTTTTGGAGAAAATCCATGGTTAAAATGTTTTCACTTTGCAGAGTTTTCGCTCACTTTTGTGTTTTTGGGGGCCTGCTTTTGGGGGTTGCTGGTGTTTGATTGGGGGCTGGGGGGTCGTGGAGCATCGCTGGGTATGGATAGTCTTGATTGCAAGTGGTTTGAAGAAAATCCATGGTGGCAAAGGGGAGTTAGGGCCTAGCTGCAGAGCGCTCACCGAGTGATTTGGGAATGTGGCCTAAATTATTCTCTCACTTTTTCCAGTTTTGCTTTTTGGCTGTTTGGGGGTGGTAAACTTGTTTTCACCTTGGTTGACGGGTCTGGGGGCATTGCTGGGAAGGTCTAATACCGGATAAAAGTGTTTTGGAGAAAATCCATTGTAAAAAAGTTTTTCACTTTGCAGAGTTTTCGCTCACTTTTGTGTTTTCGGGGGCCTGCTTTTGGGGGTTCCTGGTGTTTGGGGGGGGGGGGTTGGGGGTCTTGGAGCATTGCTGGGTATGGATAGTTTTGATTGCAAGTGGTTTGAAGAAAATCCATGGTGGCAAAGGGGAGTTAGGGCCTAGCTGTAGAGCGCGCATGGAGTGTTTTGGGAATGAAGCCTAAATTATTCTGTCTCACTTTTTCCGGTTTTGCTTTTTGGCTGTTTGGGGGTGTTAATCTTGTTTTCACCTTGGTTGACGGGTCTGGGGGCATTGCTGGGAAGGTCTAATACCGGATAAATGTGTTTTGGGAGAAAATCCATGGTGAAAAAGTTTTTCACTTTGCAGATTTTTTTCTCACTTTTGTGTTTTTGGGGGCTTGCTTTTGGGGGTTCCTAGTGTTTGGGGGTGTGGGGGGTCTTGGAGCATCGCTGGATATGGATAGTTTTGATTGCAAGTGGTTTGAAGAAAATCCATGGTGGCAAAGGGGAGTTAGAGCCTAGCTGCAGAGCGCGCAGGGAGTGATTTGGGAATGAGGCCTAAATTATTCTAAGTCTCACTTTTTCCGGTTTTGCTTTTTGGCTGTTTGGGGGTGTTAAACTTGTTTTGGCCTTGGTTGACGGGTCTGGGGGCATTGCTGGGAAGGTCTAATACTGGATAAACGTGTTTTTGGAGAAAATCCATGGTTAAAATGTTTTCTCTTTGCAGAGTTTTCACTCACTTTTGTGTTTTCGGGGGCCTGCTTTTGGGGGTTCCTTGTGTTTGATTGGGGACTGGGGGGTCTTGGAGCTTCTCTGGATATGGATAGTTTTGATTGCAAGTGGTTTGAAGACAATCCATGCTGGCAAAGGGGAGTTAGAGCCTAGCTACAGAGCGCGCACGGAGTGATTTGGGAATGAGGCCTTAATTATTCTAAGTCTCACTTTTTCCGGTTTTGCTTTTTGGCTGTTTAGGGGTGTTAAACTTGTTTTTGCATGGGTTGACTGATCTGGAGACATTGCTGGGAAGGTCTAATACCGGATAAAAGTGTTTCGGAGAAAATCCATGGTAAAAAAGTTTTTCACTTTGCAGAGTTTTCGCTCACTTTCAAGTTTTCAGGGGCCTGCTTGGGGGTTCCTGGTGTTTGGGGGGGTTTGGGGGTCTTGGGGCATCGCTGGGTATGGATAGTTTTGATTGCAAGTGGTTTGAAGAAAATCCATTGTGGCAAAGGGGAGTTAGGGCCTAGCTGCAGAGCGCGCACGGAGTGATTTGGGAATGAGGCCTAAATTATTCTGTCTCACTTTTTCAGGTTTTGCTTTTTGGCTGTTTGGGGGTGGTAAACTTGTTTTCACCTTGGTTGACGGGTCTGGGGGCATTGCTGGGAAGGTCTAATACCGGATAAAAGTGTTTTGGAGAAAATCCATTGTAAAAAAGTTTTTCACTTTGCAGAGTTTTCGCTCACTTTCGTGTTTTCGGGGGCCTGCTTTTGGGGGTTCCTGGTGTTTGGGGGGGGGGGGGTTGGGGGTCTTGGAGCATTGCTGGGTATGGATAGTTTTGATTGCAAGTGGTTTGAAGAAAATCCATGGTGGCAAAGGTGAGTTAGGGTCTACTTGCAGAGCGCGCACAGAGTGATTTGGGAATGAGGCCTAAATTATTCTGTCTCACTTTTTCCGGGTTTGCTTTTTGGCTGTTTGGGGGTGTTAAACTTGTTTTCGCCTTGGTTGACGGGTCTGGGGGTATTGCTGGGAAGGTCTAATACCGGATAAAAGTGTTTTGGAGAAAATCCATTGTTAAAAAGTTTTTCACTTTGCAAAGTTTTCGCTAACTTTTGTGTTTTTGGGGCCTGCTTTTGGGGGTTCCTGGTGTTTGATTGGGGGCTGGGGGGTCTTGGAGCATCGCTGGGTATGGATAGTTTTGATTGCAAGTGGTTTGAAGAAAATCCATGGTGGCAAAGGGGAGTTAGGGCCTAGCTGCAGAGCGCTCACCGAGTGATTTGGGAATGAGGCCTAAATTATTCTAAATCTCACTTTTTCCGGTTTTGCTTTTTGGCGGTTTGGGGGTGTTAAACTTGTTTTTGCATGGGTTGACTGATCTGGAGACATTGCTGGGAAGGTCTAATACCGGATAAAAGTGTTTTGGAGTAAATCTATGGTGAAAAAGTTTTTCACTTTGCAGAGTTTTTGCTCACTTTTGTGTTTTGGGGGCTTGCTTTTGGGGGTTCCTGGTGTTTGGGGGGTTGGGGTCTTGGAGCATCGCTGGGTATGGATAGTTTTGATTGCAAGTGGTTTGAAGAAAATCTATGGTGGCAAAGGGGAGTTGGAGCCTAGCTGCAGAGCGCGCACGGAGTGATTTGGGAATGAGGCCTAAATTATTCTGTCTCACTTTTTCTGGTTTTGCTTTTTGGCTGTTTGGGGGTGTTAACTTGTTTTCGCCTTGGTTGACGGGTCTGGGGGCATTGCTGGGAAGGTCTAATACTGGATAAAAGTGTTTTTGGAGAAAATCCATGGTTAAAATGTTTTCACTTTGCAGAGTTTTCGCTCACTTTTGTGTTTTTGGGGGCCTGCTTTTGGGGGTTGCTGGTGTTTGATTGGGGGCTGGGGGGTCGTGGAGCATCGCTGGGTATGGATAGTCTTGATTGCAAGTGGTTTGAAGAAAATCCATGGTGGCAAAGGGGAGTTAGGGCCTAGCTGCAGAGTGCGCACAGAGTGATTTGGGAATGAGGCCTAAATTATTCTAAGTCTCACTTTTTCCGGTTTTGCTTTTTGGCTATTTGGGGGTGTTAAACTTGTTTTCGCCTGGGTTGACGGGTCTAGGGGCATTGCTGGGAAGGTCTAATACCGGATAAAAGGGTTTTGGAGAAAATCCATGGTGAAAAAGTTTTTCACTTTGCAGAGTTTTTTCTCACTATTGTGTTTTTGGGGGCTTGCTTTTGGGGGTTCCTGGTGTTTCGGGGGGTCTTGGAACATCGCTGGGTATGGATAGTTTTGATTGCAAGTGGTTTGAAGAAAATCCATGGGGGCAAAGGGGAGTTAGAGCCTGGTTGCAGAGCGCGCACAGAGTGATTTGGGAATGAGGCCTAAATTATTCTGTCTCACTTTTTCTGGTTTTGCTTTTTGGCTGTTTGGGGGTGTTAAACTTGTTTTTGCCTTGGTTGACGGGTCTGGGGGCATTGCTGGGAAGGTCTAATACTGGATAAAAGTGTTTTTGGAGAAAATCCATGGTTAAAATGTTTTCTCTTTGCAGAGTTTTCGCTCACTTTTGTGTTTTCGGGGGCCTGCTTTTGGGGGTTCCCTGTGTTTGATTGGGGGCTGGGGGGTCTTGGAGCATCTCTGGATATGGATAGTTTTGATTGCAAGTGGTTTGAAGACAATCCATGCTGGCATAGGGGAGTTAGAGCCTAGCTACAGAGCGCGCACGGAGTGATTTGGGAATGAGGCCTAAATTATTCTAAGTCTCACTTTTTCCGGTTTTGCTTTTTGGCTGTTTGGGGGTGTTAAACTTGTTTTCGCCTGGGTTGACGGGTCTGGGGGCATTGCTGGGAAGGTCTAATACCAGATAAAAGTGTTTCGGAGAAAATCCATGGTGAAAAAGTTTTTCACTTTGCAGAGTTTTCGCTCACTTTCATGTTTTCAGGGGCCTGCTTGGGGGTTCCTGGTGTTTGGGGGGGGGGGTTGGGGGTCTTGGGGCATCGCTGGGTATGGATAGTTTTGATTGCAAGTGGTTTGAAGAAAATCCATTGTGGCAAAGGGGAGTTAGGGTCTACTTGCAGAGCGCGCACAGAGTGATTTGGGAATGAGGCCTAAATTATTCTGTCTCACTTTTTCCGGGTTTGCTTTTTGGCTGTTTGGGGGTGGTAAACTTGTTTTCACCTTGGTTGACGGGTCTGGGGGCATTGCTGGGAAGGTCTAATACCGGATAAAAGTGTTTTGGAGAAAATTCATTGTAAAATATTTTTTAACTTTGCAGAGTTTTCGCTCACTTTCGTGTTTTCGGGGGCCTGCTTTTGGGGGTTCCTGGTGTTTGGGGGGGTTGGGGGTCTTGGAGCATTGCCGGGTATGGATATTTTTGATTGCAAGTGGTTTGAAGAAAATCCATGGTGGCAAAGGGGAGTTAGGGTCTACTTGCAGAGCGCGCACAGAGTGATTTGGGAATGAGGCCCAAATTATTCTGTCTCACTTTTTCCGGGTTTGCTTTTTGGCTGTTTGGGGGTGTTAAACTTGTTTTCGCCTTGGTTGACGGGTCTGGGGGTATTGCTGGGAAGGTCTAATACTTGATAAAAGTGTTTTGGAGAAAATCCATTGTTAAAAAGTTTTTCACTTTGCAGAGTTTTCGCTCACTTTTGTGTTTTTGGGGCCTGCTTTTGGGGGTTCCTGGTGTTTGATTGGGGGCTGGGGGGTCTTGGAGCATCGCTGGGTATGGATAGCTTTGATTGCAAGTGATTTGAAGAAAATCCATGGTGGCAAAGGGGAGTTAGGGCCTAGCTGCAGAGCGCGCACAGAGTGATTTGGGAATGACGCCTAAATTATTCTAAATTTCACTTTTTCCGGTTTTGCTTTTTGGCTGTTTGGGGGTGTTAAACTTGTTTTCGCCTCGGTTGACGGGTCTGGGGGCATTGCTGGGAAGGTCTAATACTGGATAAAAGTGTTTTTGGAGAAAATCCATGGTTAAAATGTTTTCACTTTGCAGAGTTTTCGCTCACTTTTGTGTTTTTGGGGGCCTGCTTTTGGGGGTTGCTGGTGTTTGATTGGGGGCTGGGGGGTCGTGGAGCATCGCTGGGTATGGATAGTCTTGATTGCAAGTGGTTTGAAGAAAATCCATGGTGGCAAAGGGGAGTTAGGGCCTAGCTGCAGAGCGCTCACCGAGTGATTTGGGAATGTGGCCTAAATTATTCTCTCACTTTTTCCAGTTTTGCTTTTTGGCTGTTTGGGGGTGGTAAACTTGTTTACACCTTGGTTGACGGGTCTGGGGGCATTGCTGGGAAGGTCTAATACCGGATAAAAGTGTTTTGGAGAAAATCCATTGTAAAAAAGTTTTTCACTTTGCAGAGTTTTCGCTCACTTTTGTGTTTTCGGGGGCCTGCTTTTGGGGGTTCCTGGTGTTTGGGGGGGGGGTTGGGGGTCTTGGAGCATTGCTGGGTATGGATAGTTTTGATTGCAAGTGGTTTGAAGAAAATCCATGGTGGCAAAGGGGAGTTAGGGCCTAGCTGTAGAGCGCGCACGGAGTGTTTTGGGAATGAAGCCTAAATTATTCTGTCTCACTTTTTCCGGTTTTGCTTTTTGGCTGTTTGGGGGTGTTAATCTTGTTTTCACCTTGGTTGACGGGTCTGGGGGCATTGCTGGGAAGGTCTAATACCGGATAAATGTGTTTTGGGAGAAAATCCATGGTGAAAAAGTTTTTCACTTTGCAGATTTTTTTCTCACTTTTGTGTTTTTGGGGGCTTGCTTTTGGGGGTTCCTAGTGTTTGGGGGGGTGGGGGGTCTTGGAGCATCGCTGGATATGGATAGTTTTGATTGCAAGTGGTTTGAAGAAAATCCATGGTGGCAAAGGGGAGTTAGAGCCTAGCTGCAGAGCGCGCAGGGAGTGATTTGGGAATGAGGCCTAAATTATTCTAAGTCTCACTTTTTCCGGTTTTGCTTTTTGGCTGTTTGGGGGTGTTAAACTTGTTTTGGCCTTGGTTGACGGGTCTGGGGGCATTGCTGGGAAGGTCTAATACTGGATAAACGTGTTTTTGGAGAAAATCCATGGTTAAAATGTTTTCTCTTTGCAGAGTTTTCACTCACTTTTGTGTTTTCGGGGGCCTGCTTTTGGGGGTTCCTTGTGTTTGATTGGGGACTGGGGGGTCTTGGAGCTTCTCTGGATATGGATAGTTTTGATTGCAAGTGGTTTGAAGACAATCCATGCTGGCAAAGGGGAGTTAGAGCCTAGCTACAGAGCGCGCACGGAGTGATTTGGGAATGAGGCCTTAATTATTCTAAGTCTCACTTTTTCCGGTTTTGCTTTTTGGCTGTTTGGGGGTGTTAAACTTGTTTTTGCATGGGTTGACTGATCTGGAGACATTGCTGGGAAGGTCTAATACCGGATAAAAGTGTTTCGGAGAAAATCCATGGTAAAAAAGTTTTTCACTTTGCAGAGTTTTCGCTCACTTTCAAGTTTTCAGGGGCCTGCTTGGGGGTTCCTGGTGTTTGGGGGGGTTTGGGGGTCTTGGGGCATCGCTGGGTATGGATAGTTTTGATTGCAAGTGGTTTGAAGAAAATCCATTGTGGCAAAGGGGAGTTAGGGCCTAGCTGCAGAGCGCGCACGGAGTGATTTGGGAATGAGGCCTAAATTATTCTGTCTCACTTTTTCAGGTTTTGCTTTTTGGCTGTTTGGGGGTGGTAAACTTGTTTTCACCTTGGTTGACGGGTCTGGGGGCATTGCTGGGAAGGTCTAATACCGGATAAAAGTGTTTTGGAGAAAATCCATTGTAAAAAAGTTTTTCACTTTGCAGAGTTTTCGCTCACTTTCGTGTTTTCGGGGGCCTGCTTTTGGGGGTTCCTGGTGTTTGGGGGGGGGGTTGGGGGTCTTGGAGCATTGCTGGGTATGGATAGTTTTGATTGCAAGTGGTTTGAAGAAAATCCATGGTGGCAAAGGTGAGTTAGGGTCTACTTGCAGAGCGCGCACAGAGTGATTTGGGAATGAGGCCTAAATTATTCTGTCTCACTTTTTCCGGGTTTGCTTTTTGGCTGTTTGGGGGTGTTAAACTTGTTTTCGCCTTGGTTGACGGGTCTGGGGGTATTGCTGGGAAGGTCTAATACCGGATAAAAGTGTTTTGGAGAAAATCCATTGTTAAAAAGTTTTTCACTTTGCAAAGTTTTCGCTAACTTTTGTGTTTTTGGGGCCTGCTTTTGGGGGTTCCTGGTGTTTGATTGGGGGCTGGGGGGTCTTGGAGCATCGCTGGGTATGGATAGTTTTGATTGCAAGTGGTTTGAAGAAAATCCATGGTGGCAAAGGGGAGATAGGGCCTAGCTGCAGAGCGCTCACCGAGTGATTTGGGAATGAGGCCTAAATTATTCTAAGTCTCACTTTTTCCGGTTTTGCTTTTTGGCGGTTTGGGGGTGTTAAACTTGTTTTTGCATGGGTTGACTGATCTGGAGACATTGCTGGGAAGGTCTAATACCGGATAAAAGTGTTTTGGAGTAAATCTATGGTGAAAAAGTTTTTCACTTTGCAGAGTTTTTGCTCACTTTTGTGTTTTGGGGGCTTGCTTTTGGGGGTTCCTGGTGTTTGGGGGGTTGGGGTCTTGGAGCATCGCTGGGTATGGATAGTTTTGATTGCAAGTGGTTTGAAGAAAATCTATGGTGGCAAAGGGGAGTTGGAGCCTAGCTGCAGAGCGCGCACGGAGTGATTTGGGAATGAGGCCTAAATTATTCTGTCTCACTTTTTCTGGTTTTGCTTTTTGGCTGTTTGGGGGTGTTAACTTGTTTTCGCCTTGGTTGACGGGTCTGGGGGCATTGCTGGGAAGGTCTAATACTGGATAAAAGTGTTTTTGGAGAAAATCCATGGTTAAAATGTTTTCACTTTGCAGAGTTTTCGCTCACTTTTGTGTTTTTGGGGGCCTGCTTTTGGGGGTTGCTGGTGTTTGATTGGGGGCTGGGGGGTCGTGGAGCATCGCTGGGTATGGATAGTCTTGATTGCAAGTGGTTTGAAGAAAATCCATGGTGGCAAAGGGGAGTTAGGGCCTAGCTGCAGAGTGCGCACAGAGTGATTTGGGAATGAGGCCTAAATTATTCTAAGTCTCACTTTTTCCGGTTTTGCTTTTTGGCTATTTGGGGGTGTTAAACTTGTTTTCGCCTGGGTTGACGGGTCTAGGGGCATTGCTGGGAAGGTCTAATACCGGATAAAAGGGTTTTGGAGAAAATCCATGGTGAAAAAGTTTTTCACTTTGCAGAGTTTTTTCTCACTATTGTGTTTTTGGGGGCTTGCTTTTGGGGGTTGCTGGTGTTTCGGGGGGTCTTGGAACATCGCTGGGTATGGATAGTTTTGATTGCAAGTGGTTTGAAGAAAATCCATGGGGGCAAAGGGGAGTTAGAGCCTGGTTGCAGAGCGCGCACAGAGTGATTTGGGAATGAGGCCTAAATTATTCTGTCTCACTTTTTCTGGTTTTGCTTTTTGGCTGTTTGGGGGTGTTAAACTTGTTTTTGCCTTGGTTGACGGGTCTGGGGGCATTGCTGGGAAGGTCTAATACTGGATAAAAGTGTTTTTGGAGAAAATCCATGGTTAAAATGTTTTCTCTTTGCAGAGTTTTCGCTCACTTTTGTGTTTTCGGGGGCCTGCTTTTGGGGGTTCCCTGTGTTTGATTGGGGGCTGGGGGGTCTTGGAGCATCTCTGGATATGGATAGTTTTGATTGCAAGTGGTTTGAAGACAATCCATGCTGGCAAAGGGGAGTTAGAGCCTAGCTACAGAGCGCGCACGGAGTGATTTGGGAATGAGGCCTAAATTATTCTAAGTCTCACTTTTTCCGGTTTTGCTTTTTGGCTGTTTGGGGGTGTTAAACTTGTTTTCGCCTGGGTTGACGGGTCTGGGGGCATTGCTGGGAAGGTCTAATACCAGATAAAAGTGTTTCGGAGAAAATCCATGGTGAAAAAGTTTTTCACTTTGCAGAGTTTTCGCTCACTTTCATGTTTTCAGGGGCCTGCTTGGGGGTTCCTGGTGTTTGGGGGGGGGGGGGTTGGGGGTCTTGGGGCATCGCTGGGTATGGATAGTTTTGATTGCAAGTGGTTTGAAGAAAATCCATTGTGGCAAAGGGGAGTTAGGGCCTAGCTGCAGAGCGCGCACGGAGTGATTTGGGAATGAGGCCTAAATTATTCTAAGTCTCACTTTTTCTGGTTTTGCTTTTTGGCTGTTTGGGGGTGGTAAACTTGTTTTCACCTTGGTTGACGGGTCTGGGGGCATTGCTGGGAAGGTCTAATACCGGATAAAAGTGTTTTGGAGAAAATCCATTGTAAAATATTTTTTAACTTTGCAGAGTTTTCGCTCACTTTCGTGTTTTCGGGGGCCTGCTTTTGGGGGTTCCTGGTGTTTGGGGGGGGGTTGGGGGTCTTGGAGAATTGCCGGGTATGAATAGTTTTGATTGCAAGTGGTTAGAAGAAAATCCATGGTGGCAAAGGGGAGTTAGGGTCTACTTGCAGAGCGCGCACAGAGTGATTTGGGAATGAGGCCTAAATTATTCTGTCTCACTTTTTCAGGTTTTGCTTTTTGGCTGTTTGGGGGTGGTAAACTTGTTTTCACCTTGGTTGACGGGTCTGGGGGCATTGCTGGGAAGGTCTAATACCGGATAAAAGTGTTTTGGAGAAAATCCATTGTAAAAAAGTTTTTCACTTTGCAGAGTTTTCGCTCACTTTCGTGTTTTCGGGGGCCTGCTTTTGGGGGTTCCTAATGTTTGGGGGGGGGGTTGGGGGTCTTGGAGCATTGCTGGGTATGGATAGTTTTGATTGCAAGTGGTTTGAAGAAAATCCATGGTGGCAAAGGGGAGTTAGGGTCTACTTGCAGAGCGCGCACAGAGTGATTTGGGAATGAGGCCTAAATTATCCTGTCTCACTTTTTCCGGGTTTGCTTTTCGGCTGTTTGGGGGTGTTAAACTTGTTTTCGCCTTGGTTGACGGGTCTGGGGGTATTGCTGGGAAGGTCTAATACCGGATAAAAGTGTTTTGGAGAAAATCCATTGTTAAAAAGTTTTTCACTTTGCAAAGTTTTCGCTAACTTTTGTGTTTTTGGGGCCTGCTTTTGGGGGTTCCTGGTGTTTGATTGGGGGCTGGGGGGTCTTGGAGCATCGCTGGGTATGGATAGTTTTGATTGCAAGTGGTTTGAAGAAAATCCATGGTGGCAAAGGGGAGTTAGGGCCTAGCTGCAGAGCGCTCACCGAGTGATTTGGGAATGAGGCCTAAATTATTCTAAATCTCACTTTTTCCGGTTTTGCTTTTTGGCGGTTTGGGGGTGTTAAACTTGTTTTTGCATGGGTTGACTGATCTGGAGACATTGCTGGGAAGGTCTAATACCGGATAAAAGTGTTTTGGAGTAAATCTATGGTGAAAAAGTTTTTCACTTTGCAGAGTTTTTGCTCACTTTTGTGTTTTGGGGGCTTGCTTTTGGGGGTTCCTGGTGTTTGGGGGGTTGGGGTCTTGGAGCATCGCTGGGTATGGATAGTTTTGATTGCAAGTGGTTTGAAGAAAATCTATGGTGGCAAAGGGGAGTTGGAGCCTAGCTGCAGAGCGCGCACGGAGTGATTTGGGAATGAGGCCTAAATTATTCTGTCTCACTTTTTCTGGTTTTGCTTTTTGGCTGTTTGGGGGTGTTAACTTGTTTTCGCCTTGGTTGACGGGTCTGGGGGCATTGCTGGGAAGGTCTAATACTGGATAAAAGTGTTTTTGGAGAAAATCCATGGTTAAAATGTTTTCACTTTGCAGAGTTTTCGCTCACTTTTGTGTTTTTGGGGGCCTGCTTTTGGGGGTTGCTGGTGTTTGATTGGGGGCTGGGGGGTCGTGGAGCATCGCTGGGTATGGATAGTCTTGATTGCAAGTGGTTTGAAGAAAATCCATGGTGGCAAAGGGGAGTTAGGGCCTAGCTGCAGAGCGCTCACCGAGTGATTTGGGAATGTGGCCTAAATTATTCTCTCACTTTTTCCAGTTTTGCTTTTTGGCTGTTTGGGGTGGTAAACTTGTTTTCACCTTGGTTGACGGGTCTGGGGGCATTGCTGGGAAGGTCTAATACCGGATAAAAGTGTTTTGGAGAAAATCCATTGTAAAAAAGTTTTTCACTTTGCAGAGTTTTCGCTCACTTTCGTGTTTTCGGGGGCCTGCTTTTGGGGGTTCCTGGTGTTTGGGGGGGGGGGTTGGGGGTCTTGGAGCATTGCTGGGTATGGATAGTTTTGATTGCAAGTGGTTTGAAGAAAATCCATGGTGGCAAAGGGGAGTTAGGGCCTAGCTGTAGAGCGCGCACGGAGTGTTTTGGGAATGAAGCCTAAATTATTCTGTCTCACTTTTTCCGGTTTTGCTTTTTGGCTGTTTGGGGGTGTTAATCTTGTTTTCACCTTGGTTGACGGGTCTGGGGGCATTGCTGGGAAGGTCTAATACCGGATAAAAGTGTTTTTGGAGAAAATCCATGGTTAAAATGTTTTCACTTTGCAGAGTTTTCGCTCACTTTTGTGTTTTTGGGGGCCTGCTTTTGGGGGTTGCTGGTGTTTGATTGGGGGCTGGGGGGTCGTGGAGCATCGCTGGGTATGGATAGTCTTGATTGCAAGTGGTTTGAAGAAAATCCATGGTGGCAAAGGGGAGTTAGGGCCTAGCTGCAGAGTGCGCACAGAGTGATTTGGGAATGAGGCCTAAATTATTCTAAGTCTCACTTTTTCCGGTTTTGCTTTTTGGCTATTTGGGGGTGTTAAACTTGTTTTCACCTGGGTTGACGGGTCTAGGGGCATTGCTGGGAAGGTCTAATACCGGATAAAAGGGTTTTGGAGAAAATCCATGGTGAAAAAGTTTTTCACTTTGCAGAGTTTTTTCTCACTATTGTGTTTTTGGGGGCTTGCTTTTGGGGGTTCCTGGTGTTTCGGGGGGTCTTGGAACATCGCTGGGTATTGATAGTTTTGATTGCAAGTGGTTTGAAGAAAATCCATGGGGGCAAAGGGGAGTTAGAGCCTAGTTGCAGAGCGCGCACAGAGTGATTTGGGAATGAGGCCTAAATTATTCTGTCTCACGTTTTCTGGTTTTGCTTTTTGGCTGTTTGGGGGTGTTAAACTTGTTTTTGCCTTGGTTGACAGGTCTGGGGGCATTGCTGGGAAGGTCTAATACTGGATAAAAGTGTTTTTGGAGAAAATCCATGGTTAAAATGTTTTCTCTTTGCAGAGTTTTCGCTCACTTTTGTGTTTTCGGGGGCCTGCTTTTGGGGGTTCCTTGTGTTTGATTGGGGACTGGGGGGTCTTGGAGCTTCTCTGGATATGGATAGTTTTGATTGCAAGTGGTTTGAAGACAATCCATGCTGGCAAAGGGGAGTTAGAGCCTAGCTACAGAGCGCGCACGGAGTGATTTGGGAATGAGGCCTAAATTATTCTAAGTCTCACTTTTTCCGGTTTTGCTTTTTGGCTGTTTGGGGGTGTTAAACTTGTTTTTGCATGGGTTGACTGATCTGGAGACATTGCTGGGAAGGTCTAATACCGGATAAAAGTGTTTCGGAGAAAATCCATGGTAAAAAAGTTTTTCACTTTGCAGAGTTTTCGCTCACTTTCAAGTTTTCAGGGGCCTGCTTGGGGGTTCCTGGTGTTTGGGGGGGTTTGGGGGTCTTGGGGCATCGCTGGGTATGGATAGTTTTGATTGCAAGTGGTTTGAAGAAAATCCATTGTGGCAAAGGGGAGTTAGGGCCTAGCTGCAGAGCGCGCACGGAGTGATTTGGGAATGAGGCCTAAATTATTCTGTCTCACTTTTTCAGGTTTTGCTTTTTGGCTGTTTGGGGGTGGTAAACTTGTTTTCACCTTGGTTGACGGGTCTGGGGGCATTGCTGGGAAGGTCTAATACCGGATAAAAGTGTTTTGGAGAAAATCCATTGTAAAAAAGTTTTTCACTTTGCAGAGTTTTCGCTCACTTTCGTGTTTTCGGGGGCCTGCTTTTGGGGGTTCCTGGTGTTTGGGGGGGGGTTGGGGGTCTTGGAGCATTGCTGGGTATGGATAGTTTTGATTGCAAGTGGTTTGAAGAAAATCCATGGTGGCAAAGGGGAGTTAGGGTCTACTTGCAGAGCGCGCACAGAGTGATTTGGGAATGAGGCCTAAATTATTCTGTCTCACTTTTTCCGGGTTTGCTTTTTGGCTGTTTGGGGGTGTTAAACTTGTTTTCGCCTTGGTTGACGGGTCTGGGGGTATTGCTGGGAAGGTCTAATACCGGATAAAAGTGTTTTGGAGAAAATCCATTGTTAAAAAGTTTTTCACTTTGCAAAGTTTTCGCTAACTTTTGTGTTTTTGGGGCCTGCTTTTGGGGGTTCCTGGTGTTTGATTGGGGGCTGGGGGGTCTTGGAGCATCGCTGGGTATGGATAGTTTTGATTGCAAGTGGTTTGAAGAAAATCCATGGTGGCAAAGGGGAGTTAGGGCCTAGCTGCAGAGCGCTCACCGAGTGATTTGGGAATGAGGCCTAAATTATTCTAAGTCTCACTTTTTCCGGTTTTGCTTTTTTGCGGTTTGGGGGTGTTAAACTTGTTTTTGCATGGGTTGACTGATCTGGAGACATTGCTGGGAAGGTCTAATACCGGATAAAAGTGTTTTGGAGTAAATCTATGGTGAAAAAGTTTTTCACTTTGCAGAGTTTTTGCTCACTTTTGTGTTTTGGGGGCTTGCTTTTGGGGGTTCCTGGTGTTTGGGGGGTTGGGGTCTTGGAGCATCGCTGGGTATGGATAGTTTTGATTGCAAGTGGTTTGAAGAAAATCTATGGTGGCAAAGGGGAGTTGGAGCCTAGCTGCAGAGCGCGCACGGAGTGATTTGGGAATGAGGCCTAAATTATTCTGTCTCACTTTTTCTGGTTTTGCTTTTTGGCTGTTTGGGGGTGTTAACTTGTTTTCGCCTTGGTTGACGGGTCTGGGGGTATTGCTGGGAAGGTCTAATACCGGATAAAAGTGTTTTGGAGAAAATCCATTGTTAAAAAGTTTTTCACTTTGCAAAGTTTTCGCTAACTTTTGTGTTTTTGGGGCCTGCTTTTGGGGGTTCCTGGTGTTTGATTGGGGAATGGGGGGTCTTGGAGCATCGCTGGGTATGGATAGTTTTGATTGCAAGTGGTTTGAAGAAAATCCATGGTGGCAAAGGGGAGATAGGGCCTAGCTGCAGAGCGCTCACCGAGTGATTTGGGAATGAGGCCTAAATTATTCTAAGTCTCACTTTTTCCGGTTTTGCTTTTTGGCGGTTTGGGGGTGTTAAACTTGTTTTTGCATGGGTTGACTGATCTGGAGACATTGCTGGGAAGGTCTAATACCGGATAAAAGTGTTTTGGAGTAAATCTATGGTGAAAAAGTTTTTCACTTTGCAGAGTTTTTGCTCACTTTTGTGTTTTGGGGGCTTGCTTTTGGGGGTTCCTGGTGTTTGGGGGGTTGGGGTCTTGGAGCATCGCTGGGTATGGATAGTTTTGATTGCAAGTGGTTTGAAGAAAATCTATGGTGGCAAAGGGGAGTTGGAGCCTAGCTGCAGAGCGCGCACGGAGTGATTTGGGAATGAGGCCTAAATTATTCTGTCTCACTTTTTCTGGTTTTGCTTTTTGGCTGTTTGGGGGTGTTAACTTGTTTTCGCCTTGGTTGACGGGTCTGGGGGCATTGCTGGGAAGGTCTAATACTGGATAAAAGTGTTTTTGGAGAAAATCCATGGTTAAAATGTTTTCACTTTGCAGAGTTTTCGCTCACTTTTGTGTTTTTGGGGGCCTGCTTTTGGGGGTTGCTGGTGTTTGATTGGGGGCTGGGGGGTCGTGGAGCATCGCTGGGTATGGATAGTCTTGATTGCAAGTGGTTTGAAGAAAATCCATGGTGGCAAAGGGGAGTTAGGGCCTAGCTGCAGAGCGCTCACCGAGTGATTTGGGAATGTGGCCTAAATTATTCTCTCACTTTTTCCAGTTTTGCTTTTTGGCTGTTTGGGGGTGTTAAACTTGTTTTCGCCTGGGTTGACGGGTCTGGGGGAATTGCTGGGAAGGTCTAATACCGGATAAAAGTGTTTTTGGAGAAAATCCATGGTGAAAAAGTTTTTCACTTTGCAGAGTTTTGTCTCACTTTTGTGTTTTTGGGGGCTTGCTTTTGGGGGTTCCTTGTGTTTGGGGGGGGGGGTGGGGGGTCTTGGAGCATCACTGGGTATGGATAGTTTTGATTCCAAGTGGTTCGAAGAAAATCCATGGTGGCAAAGGGGAGTTAGGGCCTAGCTGCAGAGTGTGCACGGAGTGATTTGGGAATGAGGCCTAAATTATGCTGTCTCACTTTTTCCGGTTTTGCTTTTTGGCTGTTTGGGGGTGTTAAACTTGTTTTTGCCTGGGTTGACGGGTCTGGGGGCATTGCTGGGAAGGTCTAATACCGGATAAAAGGATTTTGGAGAAAATCCATGGTGAAAAAGTTTGGGTTGACGGGTCTAGGGGCATTGCTGGGAAGGTCTAATACCGGATAAAAGGGTTTTGGAGCAAATCCATGGTGAAAAAGTTTTTCACTTTGCAGAGTTTTTTCTCACTATTGTGTTTTTGGGGGCTTGCTTTTGGGGGTTCCTGGTGTTTCGGGGGGTCTTGGAACATCGCTGGGTATGGATAGTTTTGATTGCAAGTGGTTTGAAGAAAATCCATTGTGGCAAAGGGGAGTTAGGGCCTAGCTGCAGAGCGCGCACGGAGTGATTTGGGAATGAGGCCTAAATTATTCTAAGTCTCACTTTTTCTGGTTTTGCTTTTTGGCTGTTTGGGGGTGGTAAACTTGTTTTCACCTTGGTTGACGGGTCTGGGGGCATTGCTGGGAAGGTCTAATACCGGATAAAAGTGTTTTGGAGAAAATCCATTGTAAAATATTTTTTAACTTTGCAGAGTTTTCGCTCACTTTCGTGTTTTCGGGGGCCTGCTTTTGGGGGTTCCTGGTGTTTGGGGGGGGGGGGTTGGGGGTCTTGGAGAATTGCCGGGTATGGATAGTTTTGATTGCAAGTGGTTAGAAGAAAATCCATGGTGGCAAAGGGGAGTTAGGGTCTACTTGCAGAGCGCGCACAGAGTGATTTGGGAATGAGGCCTAAATTATTCTGTCTCACTTTTTCAGGTTTTGCTTTTTGGCTGTTTGGGGGTGGTAAACTTGTTTTCACCTTGGTTGACGGGTCTGGGGGCATTGCTGGGAAGGTCTAATACCGGATAAAAGTGTTTTGGAGAAAATCCATTGTAAAAAAGTTTTTCACTTTGCAGAGTTTTCGCTCACTTTCGTGTTTTCGGGGGCCTGCTTTTGGGGGTTCCTAATGTTTGGGGGGGGGGGGGGGGGGGTTGGGGGTCTTGGAGCATTGCTGGGTATGGATAGTTTTGATTGCAAGTGGTTTGAAGAAAATCCATGGTGGCAAAGGGGAGTTAGGGTCTACTTGCAGAGCGCGCACAGAGTGATTTGGGAATGAGGCCTAAATTATCCTGTCTCACTTTTTCCGGGTTTGCTTTTCGGCTGTTTGGGGGTGTTAAACTTGTTTTCGCCTTGGTTGACGGGTCTGGGGGTATTGCTGGGAAGGTCTAATACCGGATAAAAGTGTTTTGGAGAAAATCCATTGTTAAAAAGTTTTTCACTTTGCAAAGTTTTCGCTAACTTTTGTGTTTTTGGGGCCTGCTTTTGGGGGTTCCTGGTGTTTGATTGGGGGCTGGGGGGTCTTGGAGCATCGCTGGGTATGGATAGTTTTGATTGCAAGTGGTTTGAAGAAAATCCATGGTGGCAAAGGGGAGTTAGGGCCTAGCTGCAGAGCGCTCACCGAGTGATTTGGGAATGAGGCCTAAATTATTCTAAATCTCACTTTTTCCGGTTTTGCTTTTTGGCGGTTTGGGGGTGTTAAACTTGTTTTTGCATGGGTTGACTGATCTGGAGACATTGCTGGGAAGGTCTAATACCGGATAAAAGTGTTTTGGAGTAAATCTATGGTGAAAAAGTTTTTCACTTTGCAGAGTTTTTGCTCACTTTTGTGTTTTGGGGGCTTGCTTTTGGGGGTTCCTGGTGTTTGGGGGGTTGGGGTCTTGGAGCATCGCTGGGTATGGATAGTTTTGATTGCAAGTGGTTTGAAGAAAATCTATGGTGGCAAAGGGGAGTTGGAGCCTAGCTGCAGAGCGCGCACGGAGTGATTTGGGAATGAGGCCTAAATTATTCTGTCTCACTTTTTCTGGTTTTGCTTTTTGGCTGTTTGGGGGTGTTAACTTGTTTTCGCCTTGGTTGACGGGTCTGGGGGCATTGCTGGGAAGGTCTAATACTGGATAAAAGTGTTTTTGGAGAAAATCCATGGTTAAAATGTTTTCACTTTGCAGAGTTTTCGCTCACTTTTGTGTTTTTGGGGGCCTGCTTTTGGGGGTTGCTGGTGTTTGATTGGGGGCTGGGGGGTCGTGGAGCATCGCTGGGTATGGATAGTCTTGATTGCAAGTGGTTTGAAGAAAATCCATGGTGGCAAAGGGGAGTTAGGGCCTAGCTGCAGAGCGCTCACCGAGTGATTTGGGAATGTGGCCTAAATTATTCTCTCACTTTTTCCAGTTTTGCTTTTTGGCTGTTTGGGGGTGTTAAACTTGTTTTCGCCTGGGTTGACGGGTCTGGGGGAATTGCTGGGAAGGTCTAATACCGGATAAAAGTGTTTTTGGAGAAAATCCATGGTGAAAAAGTTTTTCACTTTGCAGAGTTTTGTCTCACTTTTGTGTTTTTGGGGGCTTGCTTTTGGGGGTTCCTGGTGTTTGGGGGGGGGGGGTGGGGGGTCTTGGAGCATCACTGGGTATGGATAGTTTTGATTCCAAGTGGTTCGAAGAAAATCCATGGTGGCAAAGGGGAGTTAGGGCCTAGCTGCAGAGCGCTCACCGAGTGATTTGGGAATGAGGCCTAAATTATTCTAAGTCTCACTTTTTCCGGTTTTGCTTTTTGGCGGTTTGGGGGTGTTAAACTTGTTTTTGCATGGGTTGACTGATCTGGAGACATTGCTGGGAAGGTCTAATACCGGATAAAAGTGTTTTGGAGTAAATCTATGGTGAAAAAGTTTTTCACTTTGCAGAGTTTTTGCTCACTTTTGTGTTTTGGGGGCTTGCTTTTGGGGGTTCCTGGTGTTTGGGGGGTTGGGGTCTTGGAGCATCGCTGGGTATGGATAGTTTTGATTGCAAGTGGTTTGAAGAAAATCTATGGTGGCAAAGGGGAGTTGGAGCCTAGCTGCAGAGCGCGCACGGAGTGATTTGGGAATGAGGCCTAAATTATTCTGTCTCACTTTTTCTGGTTTTGCTTTTTGGCTGTTTGGGGGTGTTAACTTGTTTTTGCCTTGGTTGACGGGTCTGGGGGTATTGCTGGGAAGGTCTAATACCGGATAAAAGTGTTTTGGAGAAAATCCATTGTTAAAAAGTTTTTCACTTTGCAAAGTTTTCGCTAACTTTTGTGTTTTTGGGGCCTGCTTTTGGGGGTTCCTGGTGTTTGATTGGGGAATGGGGAGTCTTGGAGCATCGCTGGGTATGGATAGTTTTGATTGCAAGTGGTTTGAAGAAAATCCATGGTGGCAAAGGGGAGATAGGGCCTAGCTGCAGAGCGCTCACCGAGTGATTTGGGAATGAGGCCTAAATTATTCTAAGTCTCACTTTTTCCGGTTTTGCTTTTTGGCGGTTTGGGGGTGTTAAACTTGTTTTTGCATGGGTTGACTGATCTGGAGACATTGCTGGGAAGGTCTAATACCGGATAAAAGTGTTTTGGAGTAAATCTATGGTGAAAAAGTTTTTCACTTTGCAGAGTTTTTGCTCACTTTTGTGTTTTGGGGGCTTGCTTTTGGGGGTTCCTGGTGTTTGGGGGGTTGGGGTCTTGGAGCATCGCTGGGTATGGATAGTTTTGATTGCAAGTGGTTTGAAGAAAATCTATGGTGGCAAAGGGGAGTTGGAGCCTAGCTGCAGAGCGCGCACGGAGTGATTTGGGAATGAGGCCTAAATTATTCTGTCTCACTTTTTCTGGTTTTGCTTTTTGGCTGTTTGGGGGTGTTAACTTGTTTTCGCCTTGGTTGACGGGTCTGGGGGCATTGCTGGGAAGGTCTAATACTGGATAAAAGTGTTTTTGGAGAAAATCCATGGTTAAAATGTTTTCACTTTGCAGAGTTTTCGCTCACTTTTGTGTTTTTGGGGGCCTGCTTTTGGGGGTTGCTGGTGTTTGATTGGGGGCTGGGGGGTCGTGGAGCATCGCTGGGTATGGATAGTCTTGATTGCAAGTGGTTTGAAGAAAATCCATGGTGGCAAAGGGGAGTTAGGGCCTAGCTGCAGAGCGCTCACCGAGTGATTTGGGAATGTGGCCTAAATTATTCTCTCACTTTTTCCAGTTTTGCTTTTTGGCTGTTTGGGGGTGTTAAACTTGTTTTCGCCTGGGTTGACGGGTCTGGGGGAATTGCTGGGAAGGTCTAATACCGGATAAAAGTGTTTTTGGAGAAAATCCATGGTGAAAAAGTTTTTCACTTTGCAGAGTTTTGTCTCACTTTTGTGTTTTTGGGGGCTTGCTTTTGGGGGTTCCTGGTGTTTGGGGGGGGGGGTGGGGGGTCTTGGAGCATCACTGGGTATGGATAGTTTTGATTCCAAGTGGTTCGAAGAAAATCCATGGTGGCAAAGGGGAGTTAGGGCCTAGCTGCAGAGTGCGCACGGAGTGATTTGGGAATGAGGCCTAAATTATGCTGTCTCACTTTTTCCGGTTTTGCTTTTTGGCTGTTTGGGGGTGTTAAACTTGTTTTTGCCTGGGTTGACGGGTCTGGGGGCATTGCTGGGAAGGTCTAATACCGGATAAAAGGATTTTGGAGAAAATCCATGGTGAAAAAGTTTGGGTTGACGGGCCTAGGGGCATTGCTGGGAAGGTCTAATACCGGATAAAAGGGTTTTGGAGCAAATCCATGGTGAAAAAGTTTTTCACTTTGCAGAGTTTTTTCTCACTATTGTGTTTTTGGGGGCTTGCTTTTGGGGGTTCCTGGTGTTTCGGGGGGTCTTGGAACATCGCTGGGTATGGATAGTTTTGATTGCAAGTGGTTTGAAGAAAATCCATGGGGGCAAAGGGGAGTTAGAGCCTAGTTGCAGAGCGCGCACAGAGTGATTTGGGAATGAGGCCTAAATTATTCTGTCTCACGTTTTCTGGTTTTGCTTTTTGGCTGTTTGGGGGTGTTAAACTTGTTTTTGCCTTGGTTGACAGGTCTGGGGGCATTGCTGGGAAGGTCTAATACTGGATAAAAGTGTTTTTGGAGAAAATCCATGGTTAAAATGTTTTCTCTTTGCAGAGTTTTCGCTCACTTTTGTGTTTTCGGGGGCCTGCTTTTGGGGGTTCCTTGTGTTTGATTGGGGACTGGGGGGTCTTGGAGCTTCTCTGGATATGGATAGTTTTGATTGCAAGTGGTTTGAAGACAATCCATGCTGGCAAAGGGGAGTTAGAGCCTAGCTACAGAGCGCGCACGGAGTGATTTGGGAATGAGGCCTAAATTATTCTAAGTCTCACTTTTTCCGGTTTTGCTTTTTGGCTGTTTGGGGGTGTTAAACTTGTTTTCGCCTGGGTTGACGGGTCTGGGGGCATTGCTGGGAAGGTCTAATACCAGATAAAAGTGTTTCGGAGAAAATCCATGGTGAAAAAGTTTTTCACTTTGCAGAGTTTTCGCTCACTTTCATGTTTTCAGGGGCCTGCTTGGGGGTTCCTGGTGTTTGGGGGGGGTTGGGGGTCTTGGGGCATCGCTGGGTATGGATAGTTTTGATTGCAAGTGGTTTGAAGAAAATCCATTGTGGCAAAGGGGAGTTAGGGCCTAGCTGCAGAGCGCGCACTGAGTGATTTGGGAATGAGGCCTAAATTATTCTAAGTCTCACTTTTTCTGGTTTTGCTTTTTGGCTGTTTTGGGGTGGTAAACTTGTTTTCACCTTGGTTGACGGGTCTGGGGGCATTGCTGGGAAGGTCTAATACCGGATAAAAGTGTTTTGGAGAAAATCCATTGTAAAATATTTTTTAACTTTGCAGAGTTTTCGCTCACTTTCGTGTTTTCGGGGGCCTGCTTTTGGGGGTTCCTGGTGTTTGGGGGGGGGGGGGGTTGGGGGTCTTGGAGCATTGCCGGGTATGGATAGTTTTGATTGCAAGTGGTTTGAAGAAAATCCATGGTGGCAAAGGGGAGTTAGGGTCTACTTGCAGAGCGCGCACAGAGTGATTTGGGAATGAGGCCTAAATTAATCTAAGTCTCACTTTTTCCGGTTTTGCTTTTTGGCTGTTTGGGGGTGTTAAACTTGTTTTCGCCTGGGTTGACGGGTCTGGGGGCATTGCTGGGAAGGTCTAATACCGGATAAAAGTGTTTCGGAGAAAATCCATGGTAAAAAAGTTTTTCACTTTGCAGAGTTTTCGCTCACTTTCAAGTTTTATGGGGCCTGCTTGGGGGTTCCTGGTGTTTGGGGGGGTTTGGGGGTCTTGGGGCATCGCTGGGTATGGATAGTTTTGATTGCAAGTGGTTTGAAGAAAATCCATTGTGGCAAAGGGGAGTTAGGGCCTAGCTGCAGAGCGCGCACGGAGTGATTTGGGAATGAGGCCTAAATTATTCTGTCTCACTTTTTCAGGTTTTGCTTTTTGGCTGTTTGGGGGTGGTAAACTTGTTTTCACCTTGGTTGACGGTCTGGGGGCATTGCTGGGAAGGTCTAATACCGGATAAAAGTGTTTTGGAGAAAATCCATTGTAAAAAAGTTTTTCACTTTGCAGAGTTTTCGCTCACTTTCGTGTTTTCGGGGGCCTGCTTTTGGGGGTTCCTGGTGTTTGGGGGGGGGGTTGGGGGTCTTGGAGCATTGCTGGGTATGGATAGTTTTGATTGCAAGTGGTTTGAAGAAAATCCATGGTGGCAAAGGGGAGTTAGGGTCTACTTGCAGAGCGCGCACAGAGTGATTTGGGAATGAGGCCTAAATTATTCTGTCTCACTTTTTCCGGGTTTGCTTTTCGGCTGTTTGGGGGTGTTAAACTTGTTTTCGCCTTGGTTGACGGGTCTGGGGGTATTGCTGGGAAGGTCTAATACCGGATAAAAGTGTTTTGGAGAAAATCCATTGTTAAAAAGTTTTTCACTTTGCAAAGTTTTCGCTAACTTTTGTGTTTTTGGGGCCTGCTTTTGGGGGTTCCTGGTGTTTGATTGGGGGCTGGGGGGTCTTGGAGCATCGCTGGGTATGGATAGTTTTGATTGCAAGTGGTTTGAAGAAAATCCATGGTGGCAAAGGGGAGTTAGGGCCTAGCTGCAGAGCGCTCACCGAGTGATTTGGGAATGAGGCCTAAATTGTTCTAAGTCTCACTTTTTCCGGTTTTGCTTTTTGGCGGTTTGGGGGTGTTAAACTTGTTTTTGCATGGGTTGACTGATCTGGAGACATTGCTGGGAAGGTCTAATACCGGATAAAAGTGTTTTGGAGTAAATCTATGGTGAAAAAGTTTTTCACTTTGCAGAGTTTTTGCTCACTTTTGTGTTTTGGGGGCTTGCTTTTGGGGGTTCCTGGTGTTTGGGGGGTTGGGGTCTTGGAGCATCGCTGGGTATGGATAGTTTTGATTGCAAGTGGTTTGAAGAAAATCTATGGTGGCAAAGGGGAGTTGGAGCCTAGCTGCAGAGCGCGCACGGAGTGATTTGGGAATGAGGCCTAAATTATTCTGTCTCACTTTTTCTGGTTTTGCTTTTTGGCTGTTTGGGGGTGTTAACTTGTTTTCGCCTTGGTTGACGGGTCTGGGGGCATTGCTGGGAAGGTCTAATACTGGATAAAAGTGTTTTTGGAGAAAATCCATGGTTAAAATGTTTTCACTTTGCAGATTTTTCGCTCACTTTTGTGTTTTTGGGGGCCTGCTTTTGGGGGATGCTGGTGTTTGATTGGGGGCTGGGGGGTCGTGGAGCATCGCTGGGTATGGATAGTCTTGATTGCAAGTGGTTTGAAGAAAATCCATGGTGGCAAAGGGAGTTAGGGCCTAGCTGCAGAGCGCTCACCGAGTGATTTGGGAATGTGGCCTAAATTATTCTCTCACTTTTTCCAGTTTTGCTTTTTGGCTGTTTGGGGGTGGTAAACTTGTTTTCACCTTGGTTGACGGGTCTGGGGGCATTGCTGGGAAGGTCTAATACCGGATAAAAGTGATTTGGAGAAAATCCATTGTAAAAAAGTTTTTCACTTTGCAGAGTTTTCGCTCACTTTCGTGTTTTCGGGGGCCTGCTTTTGGGGGTTCCTGGTGTTTGGGGGGGGGGGGTTGGGGGTCTTGGAGCATTGCTGGGTATGGATAGTTTTGATTGCAAGTGGTTTGAAGAAAATCCATGGTGGCAAAGGGGAGTTTGGGCCTAGCTGTAGAGCGCGCACAGAGTGTTTTGGGAATGAAGCCTAAATTATTCTGTCTCACTTTTTCCGGTTTTGCTTTTTGGCTGTTTGGGGGTGTTAATCTTGTTTTCACCTTGGTTGACGGGTCTGGGGGCATTGCTGGGAAGGTCTAATGCCGGATAAATGTGTTTTGGGAGAAAATCCATGGTGAAAAAGTTTTTCACTTTGCAGAGTTTTTTCTCACTTTTGTGTTTTTGGGGGCTTGCTTTTGGGGGTTCCTAGTGTTTGGGGGGGTGGGGGGTCTTGGAGCATCGCTGGATATGGATAGTTTTGATTGCAAGTGGTTTGAAGAAAATCCATGGTGGCAAAGGGGAGTTAGAGCCTAGCTGCAGAGCGCGCAGGGAGTGATTTGGGAATGAGGCCTAAATTATTCTAAGTCTCACTTTTTCCGGTTTTGCTTTTTGGCTGTTTGGGGGTGTTAAACTTGTTTTGGCCTTGGTTGACGGGTCTGGGGGCATTGCTGGGAAGGTCTAATACTGGATAAACGTGTTTTTGGAGAAAATCCATGGTTAAAATGTTTTCTCTTTGCAGAGTTTTCACTCACTTTTGTGTTTTCGGGGGCCTGCTTTTGGGGGTTCCTTGTGTTTGATTGGGGACTGGGGGGTCTTGGAGCATCTCTGGATATGGATAGTTTTGATTGCAAGTGGTTTGCAGACAATCCATGCTGGCAAAGTGGAGTTAGAGCCTAGCTACAGAGAGCGCACGGAGTGATTTGGGAATGAGGCCTAAATTATTCTAAGTCTCACTTTTTCCGGTTTTGCTTTTTGGCTGTTTGGGGGTGTTAAACTTGTTTTCGCCTGGGTTGACGGGTCTGGGGGCATTGCTGGGAAGGTCTAATACCGGATAAAAGTGTTTCGGAGAAAATCCATGGTGAAAAAACGTTTCACTTTGCAGAGTTTTCGCTCACTTTCATGTTTTCCGGGGCCTGCTTGGGTGTTCCTGGTGTTTGGGGGAATTTGGGGGGTTTGGGGGTCTTGGGGCATCGCTGGGTATGGATAGTTTTGATTGCAAGTGGTTTGAAGAAAATCCATGGTGGCAAAGGGGAGTTAGGGCCTAGCTGCAGAGCGCGCACGGAGTGATTTGGGAATGAGGCCTAAATTATTCTAAGTCTCACTTTTTCCGGTTTTGATTTTTGGCTGTTTGGAGGTGGTAAACTTGTTTTCACCTTGGTTGACGGGTATGGGGTCATTGCTGGGAAGGTCTAATACCGGATAAAAGTGTTTTGGAGAAAATCCATTGTAAAAAAGTTTTTCACTTTGCAGAGTTTTCGCTCACTTTCATGTTTTCGGGGGCCTGCTTTTGGGGGTTCCTGGTGTGTGGGGGGGGTCTTGGAGCATCGCTGGGTATGGATAGTTTTGATTGCAAGTGGTTTGAAGAAAATCTATGGTGGCAAAGGGGAGTTAGGGTCTACTTGCAGAGCGCGCACAGAGTGATTTGGAAATGAGGCCTAAATTATTCTGTCTCACTTTTTCCGGTTTTGCTTTTTTGCTGTTTGGGGGTGTTAAACTTGCTTTCGCCTTGGTTGACGGATCTGGGGGTATTGCTGGGAAGGTCTAATACCGGATATAAGTGTTTTTGGAGAAAATCCATGGTTAAAAAGTTTTTCACTTTGCAGAGTTTTTGATCACTTTTGTGTTTTCGGGGGCCTGCTTTTGGGGGTTGCTGGTGTTTGATTGGGGGCTGGGGGGGTCTTGGAGCATTGCTGGGTATGGATAGATTTGATTGCAAGGGGTTTGAAGACAATCCATGGTGGCAAAGGGGAGTTAGAACCTAGATGCAGAGCGCACTTGGAGTGATTTGGGAATGAGGCCTAAATTATTCTAAGTCTCACTTTTTCCGGTTTTGCTTTTTGGCGGTTTGGGGGTGTTAACTTGTTTTCGCCTTGGTTGACGGGTCTGGGGGCATTGCTGGGACGGTCTAATACTGGATAAAAGTGTTTTTTGAGAAAATCCATGGTTAAAATGTTTTCACTCTGCAGAGTTTTCGCTCACTTTTGTGTTTTTGGGGGCCTGCTTGGTGGGGTTCCTGGTGTTTGGGGGGGGTTGGGTGGTCTTGGAGCATCGCTGGGTATGGATAGTTTTGATTGCAAGTGGTTTGAAGAAAATCCATGGTGGCAAAGGGGAGTTAGGGCCCAGCTGCAGAGCGCGCACGGAGTGATTTGGGAATGAGGCCTAAATTATTCTGTCTCACTTTTTCCGGTTTTGCTTTTTGGCTGTTTGGGGGTGTTAAACTTGTTTTTGCCTGGGTTGACGGGTCTGGGGGCATTGCTGGGAAGGTCTAATACCAGATAAAAGTGTTTTGGAGAAAATCCATGGTGAAAAAGTTTTTCCCTTTGCAGAGTTTTTGCTCACTTTCGTTTTTTCGGGGGCCTGCTTGAGGGCTCCTGGTGTTTTGGGGGTTGGGGGGTCTTGGAACATCGCTGGGTATGGATAGTTTTGATTGCAAGTGGTTTGAAGAAAATCCATGGTGGCAAAGGGGTGTTAGGGCCTAGCTGCAGAGTGCGTACAGAGTGATTTGGGAATGAGGCCTAAATTATTCTAAGTCTCACTTTTTCCGGTTTTGCTTTTTGGCTATTTGGGGGTGTTAAACTTGTTTTCGCCTGGGTTGACGGGTCTAGGGGCATTGCTGGGAAGGTCTAATACCGGATAAAAGGGTTTTGGAGAAAATCCATGGTGAAAAAGTTTTTCACTTTGCAGAGTTTTTTCTCACTATTGTGTTTTTGGGGGCTTGCTTTTGGGGGTTCCTGGTGTTTCGGGGGGTCTTGGAACATCGCTGGGTATGGATAGTTTTGATTGCAAGTGGTTTGAAGAAAATCCATGGGGGCAAAGGGGAGTTAGAGCCTAGTTGCAGAGCGCGCACAGAGTGATTTGGGAATGAGGCCTAAATTATTCTGTCTCACTTTTTCTGGTTTTGCTTTTTGGCTGTTTGGGGGTGTTAAACTTGTTTTTGCCTTGGTTGACGGGTCTGGGGGCATTGCTGGGAAGGTCTAATACTGGATAAAAGTGTTTTTGGAGAAAATCCATGGTTAAAATGTTTTCTCTTTGCAGAGTTTTGGCTCACTTTTGTGTTTTCGGGGGCCTGCTTTTGGGGGTTCCCTGTGTTTGATTGGGGGCTGGGGGGTCTTGGAGCATCTCTGGATATGGATAGTTTTGATTGCAAGTGGTTTGAAGACAATCCATGCTGGCAAAGGGGAGTTAGAGCCTAGCTACAGAGCGCGCACGGAGTGATTTGGGAATGAGGCCTAAATTATTCTAAGTCTCACTTTTTTGCTTTTTGGCTGTTTGGGGGTGTTAAACTTGTTTTCGCCTGGGTTGACGGGTCTGGGGGCATTGCTGGGAAGGTCTAATACCAGATAAAAGTGTTTCGGAGAAAATCCATGGTGAAAAAGTTTTTCACTTTGCAGAGTTTTCGCTCACTTTCATGTTTTCAGGGGCCTGCTTGGGGGTTCCTGGTGTTTGGGGGGGGGTCTTGGAGCATCGCTGGGTATGGATAGTTTTGATTGCAAGTGCTTTGAAGAAAATCTATGGTGGCAAAGGGGAGTTAGGGTCTACTTGCAGAGCGCGCACAGAGTGATTTGGAAATGAGGCCTAAATTATTCTGTCTCACTTTTTCCGGTTTTGCTTTTTTGCTGTTTGGGGGTGTTAAACTTGCTTTTGCCTTGGTTGACGGGTCTGGGGGTATTGCTGGGAAGGTCTAATACCGGATATAAGTGTTTTTGGAGAAAATCCATGGTTAAAAAGTTTTTCACTTTGCAGAGTTTTTTCTCACTTTTGTGTTTTTGGGGGCTTGCTTTTGTGGGTTCCTAGTGTTTGGGGGGGTAGGGGGTCTTGGAGCATCGCTGGATATGGATAGTTTTGATTGCAAGTGGTTTGAAGAAAAGCCATGGTGGCAAAGGGGAGTTAGAGCCTAGCTGCAGAGAGCGCAGGGAGTGATTTGGGAATGAGGCCTAATTTATTCTGTCTCATGTTTTCTGGTTTTGCTTTTTGGCTGTTTGGGGGTGTTAAACTTGTTTTGGCCTTGGTTGACGGGTCTGAGGGCATTGCTGGGAAGGTCTAATACCGGATAAAAGTGTTTTGGAGAAAATCCATTGTAAAATATTTTTTAACTTTGCAGAGTTTTCGCTCACTTTCGTGTTTTTGGGGGCCTGCTTTTGGGGGTTCCTGGTGTTTGGGGGGGGGGGGGTTGGGGGTCTTGGAGCATTGCTGGGTATGGATAGTTTTGATTGCAAGTGGTTTGAAGAAAATCCATGGTGGCAATGGGGAGTTAGGGTCTACTTGCAGAGCGCGCACAGAGTGATTTGGGAATGAGGCCTAAATTATTCTGTCTCACTTTTTCCGGGTTTGCTTTTTGGCTGTTTGGGGGTGTTAAACTTGTTTTCGCCTTGGTTGACGGGTCTGGGGGTATTGCTGGGAAGGTCTAATACTTGATAAAAGTGTTTTGGAGAAAATCCATTGTTAAAAAAAGTTTTTCACTTTGCAGAGTTTTCGCTCACTTTTGTGTTTTTGGGGCCTGCTTTTGGGGGTTCCTGGTGTTTGATTGGGGGCTGGGGGGTCTTGGAGCATCGCTGGGTATGGATAGTTTTGATTGCAAGTGATTTGAAGAAAATCCATGGTGGCAAAGAGGAGTTAGGGCCTAGCTGCAGAGCGCGCACAGAGTGATTTGGGAATGACGCCTAAATTATTCTAAGTTTCACTTTTTCCGTTTTTGCTTTTTGGCTGTTTGGGGGTGTTAAACTTGTTTTCGCCTGGGTTGACGGGTCTGGGGGCATTGCTGGGAAGGTCTAATACCGGATAAAAGTGTTTTGGAGAAAATCCATGGTGAAAAAGTTTTTCACTTTGCAGAGTTTTTTCTCACTGTTGTGTTTTTGGGGGCTTGCTTTTGGGGGTTCCTGGTGTTTGGGGGGGGTCTTTGACATCGCTGGGTATGGATAGTTTTGATTGCAAGTGATTTGAAGAAAATCCATGGTGGCAAAGGGGAGTTAGGGCCTAGCTGCAGAGCGCGCACAGAGTGATTTGGGAATGACGCCTAAATTATTCTGTCTCCCTTTTTCAGGTTTTGCTTTTTGGCTGTGTGGGGGTGTTAAACTTGTTTTTGCCTTGGTTGACGGGTCTGGGGGCATTGCTGGGATGGTCTAATACTGGATAAAAGTGTTTTTGGAGAAAATCTATGGTTAAAAAATTTTCTCTTTGCAGAGTTTTCGCTCACTTTTGTGTTTTCGGGGGCCTGCTTTTGGGGGTTCCTGGTGTTTGATTGGGGGCTGGGGAGTCTTGGAGCATCGCTGGGTATGGATAGTTTTGCTTGCAAGTGGTTTGAAGACAATCCATGCTGGCAAAGGGGAGTTAGAGCCTAGCTACAGAGCGCGCACAGAGTGATTTGGGAATGAGGCCTAAATTATTCTAAGTCTCACTTTTTCCGGTTTTGATTTTTGGCTGTTTGGGGGTGTTAAACTTGTTTTCGCCTGGGTTGACGGGTCTGGGGGCATTGCTGGGAAGGTCTAATACCGGATAAAAGGGTTTCGGAGAAAATCCATGGTGAAAAAACTTTTCACTTTGCAGAGTTTTCGCTCACTTTCATGTTTTCCGGGGCCTGCTTGGGTGTTCCTGGTGTTTGGGGGGGATTTGGGGGGTTTGGGGGTTTTGGGGCATCGCTGGGTATGGATAGTTTTGATTGCAAGTGGTTTGAAGAAAATCCATGGTGGCAAAGGGGAGTTAGGGCCCAGCTGCAGAGCGCGCACGGAGTGATTTGGGAATGAGGCCTAAATTATTCTGTCTCACTTTTTCCGGTTTTGCTTTTTGGCTGTTTGGGGGTGTTAAACTTGTTTTTGCCTGGGTTGACGGGTCTGGGGGCATTGCTGGGAAGGTCTAATACCAGATAAAAGTGTTTTGGAGAAAATCCATGGTGAAAAAGTTTTTCACTTTGCAGAGTTTTTTCTCACTGTTGTGTTTTTGGGGGCTTGCTTTTGGGGGTTCCTGGTGTTTGGGGGGGGGTCTTTGACATCGCTGGGTATGGATAGTTTTGATTGCAAGTGATTTGAAGAAAATCCATGGTGGCAAAGGGGAGTTAGGGCCTAGCTGCAGAGCGCGCACAGAGTGATTTGGGAATGACGCCTAAATTATTCTGTCTCCCTTTTTCAGGTTTTGCTTTTTGGCTGTGTGGGGGTGTTAAACTTGTTTTTGCCTTGGTTGACGGGTCTGGGGGCATTGCTGGGATGGTCTAATACTGGATAAAAGTGTTTTTGGAGAAAATCTATGGTTAAAAATTTTTCTCTTTGCAGAGTTTTCGCTCACTTTTGTGTTTTCGGGGGCCTGCTTTTGGGGGTTCCTGGTGTTTGATTGGGGGCTGGGGAGTCTTGGAGCATCGCTGGGTATGGATAGTTTTGCTTGCAAGCGGTTTGAAGACAATCCATGCTGGCAAAGGGGAGTTAGAGCCTAGCTACAGAGCGCGCACAGAGTGATTTGGGAATGAGGCCTAAATTATTCTAAGTCTCACTTTTTCTGGTTTTGATTTTTGGCTGTTTGGGGGTGTTAAACTTGTTTTCGCCTGGGTTGACGGGTCTGGGGCATTGCTGGGAAGGTCTAATACCGGATAAAAGTGTTTCGGAGAAAATCCATGGTGAAAAAACTTTTCACTTTGCAGAGTTTTCGCTCACTTTCATGTTTTCCGGGGCCTGCTTGGGTGTTCCTGGTGTTTGGGGGGGATTTGGGGGGTTTGGGGGTTTTGGGGCATCGCTGGGTATGGATAGTTTTGATTGCAAGTGGTTTGAAGAAAATCCATGGTGGCAAAGGGGAGTTAGGCCCCAGCTGCAGAGCGCGCACGGAGTGATTTGGGAATGAGGCCTAAATTATTCTGTCTCACTTTTTCCGGTTTTGCTTTTTGGCTGTTTGGGGGTGTTAAACTTGTTTTTGCCTGGGTTGACGGGTCTGGGGGCATTGCTGGGAAGGTCTAATACCAGATAAAAGTGTTTTGGAGAAAATCCATGGTGAAAAAGTTTTTCCCTTTGCAGAGTTTTTGCTCACTTTCGTTTTTTCGGGGGCCTGCTTGGGGGGCTCCTGGTGTTTTGGGGGTTGGGGGGTCTTGGAACATCGCTGGGTATGGATAGTTTTGATTGCAAGTGGTTTGAAGAAAATCCATGGGGGCAAAGGGGAGTTAGAGCCTAGTTGCAGAGAGCGCACAGAGTGATTTGGGAATGAGGCCTAAATTATTCTGTCTCACTTTTTCTGGTTTTGCTTTTTGGCTGTTTGGGGGTGTTAAACTTGTTTTTGCCTTGGTTGACGGGTCTGGGGCATTGCTGGGAAGGTCTAATACTGGATAAAAGTGTTTTTGGAGAAAATCCATGGTTAAAATGTTTTCTCTTTGCAGAGTTTTCGCTCACTTTTGTGTTTTCGGGGGCCTGCTTTTGGGGGTTCCCTGTGTTTGATTGGGGGCTGGGGGGTCTTGGAGCATCTCTGGATATGGATAGTTTTGATTGCAAGTGGTTTGAAGACAATCCATGCTGGCAAAGGGGAGTTAGAGCCTAGCTACAGAGCGCGCACGGAGTGATTTGGGAATGAGGCCTAAATTATTCTAAGTCTCACTTTTTCCGGTTTTGCTTTTTGGCTGTTTGGGGGTGTTAAACTTGTTTTTGCCTGGGTTGACGGGTCTGGGGGCATTGCTGGGAAGGTCTAATACCAGATAAAAGTGTTTCGGAGAAAATCCATGGTGAAAAAGTTTTTCACTTTGCAGAGTTTTCGCTCACTTTCATGTTTTCAGGGGCCTGCTTGGGGGTTCCTGGTGTTTGGGGGGGGGGGGTTGGGGGTCTTGGGGCATCGCTGGGTATGGATAGTTTTGATTGCAAGTGGTTTGAAGAAAATCCATTGTGGCAAAGGGGAGTTAGGGCCTAGCTGCAGTGCGCGCACAGAGTGATTTGGGAATGACGCCTAAATTATTCTAAGTTTCACTTTTTCCGGTTTTGCTTTTTGGCTGTTTGGAGGTGTTAAACTTGTTTTCACCTTGGTTGACGGGTCTGTGGTCATTGCTGGGAAGGTCTAATACCGGATAAAAGTGTTTTGGAGAAAATCCATTGTAAAAAAGTTTTGCACTTTGCAGAGTTTTCGCTCACGTTCGTGTTTTCGGGGGCCTGCTTTTGGGGGTTCCTGGTGTTTGGGGGGGGGGTCTTGGAGCATCGCTGGGTATGGATAGTTTTGATTGCAAGTGCTTTGAAGAAAATCTATGGTGGCAAAGGGGAGTTAGGGTCTACTTGCAGAGCGCGCACAGAGTGATTTGGAAATGAGGCCTAAATTATTCTGTTTCACTTTTTCCGGTTTTGCTTTTTTGCTGTTTGGGGGTGTTAAACTTGCTTTCGCCTTGGTTGACGGGTCTGGGGGTATTGCTGGGAAGGTCTAATACCGGATATAAGTGTTTTTGGAGAAAATCCATGGTTAAAAAGTTTTTCACTTTGCAGAGTTTTTTTTACACTTTTGTGTTTTTGGGGGCTTGCTTTTGTGGGTTCCTAGTGTTTGGGGGGGTGGGGGGTCTTGGAGCATCGCTGGATATGGATAGTTTTGATTGCAAGTGGTTTGAAGAAAAGCCATGGTGGCAAAGGGGAGTTAGAGCCTAGCTGCAGAGAGCGCAGGGAGTGATTTGGGAATGAGGCCTAATTTATTCTGTCTCATGTTTTCTGGTTTTGCTTTTTGGCTGTTTGGGGGTGTTAAACTTGTTTTGGCCTTGGTTGACGGGTCTGGGGGCATTGCTGGGAAGGTCTAATACCGGATAAAAGTGTTTTGGAGAAAATCCATTGTAAAATATTTTTTAACTTTGCAGAGTTTTCGCTCACTTTCGTGTTTTCGGGGGCCTGCTTTTGGGGTTCCTGGTGTTTGGGGGGGGGGGTTGGGGGTCTTGGAGCATTGCTGGGTATGGATAGTTTTGATTGCAAGTGGTTTGAAGAAAATCCATGGTGGCAAAGGGGAGTTAGGGTCTACTTGCAGAGCGCGCACAGAGTTATTTGGGAATGAGGCCTAAATTATTCTGTCTCACTTTTTCCGGGTTTGCTTTTTGGCTGTTTGGGGGTGTTAAACTTGTTTTCGCCTTGGTTGACGGGTCTGGGGGTATTGCTGGGACGGTCTAATACTTGATAAAAGTGTTTTGGAGAAAATCCATTGTTAAAAAAAGTTTTTCACTTTGCAGAGTTTTCGCTCACTTTTGTGTTTTTGGGGCCTGCTTTTGGGGGTTCCTGGTGTTTGATTGGGGGCTGGGGGGTCTTGGAGCATCGCTGGGTATGGATAGTTTTGATTGCAAGTGATTTGAAGAAAATCCATGGTGGCAAAGGGGAGTTAGGGCCTAGCTGCAGAGCGCGCACAGAGTGATTTGGGAATGACGCCTAAATTATTCTGTTTCACTTTTTCCGTTTTTGCTTTTTGGCTGTTTGGGGGTGTTAAACTTGTTTTCGCCTGGGTTGACGGGTCTGGGGGCATTGCTGGGAAGGTCTAATACCGGATAAAAGTGTTTTGGAGAAAATCCATGGTGAAAAAGTTTTTCACTTTGCAGAGTTTTTTCTCACTGTTGTGTTTTTGGGGGCTTGCTTTTGGGGGTTCCTGGTGTTTGGGGGGGGTCTTTGACATCGCTGGGTATGGATAGTTTTGATTGCAAGTGATTTGAAGAAAATCCATGGTGGCAAAGGGGAGTTAGGGCCTAGCTGCAGAGCGCGCACAGAGTGATTTGGGAATGACGCCTAAATTATTCTGTCTCCCTTTTTCAGGTTTTGCTTTTTGGCTGTGTGGGGGTGTTAAACTTGTTTTTGCCTTGGTTGACGGGTCTGGGGGCATTGCTGGGATGGTCTAATACTGGATAAAAGTGTTTTTGGAGAAAATCTATGGTTAAAAATTTTTCTCTTTGCAGAGTTTTCGCTCACTTTTGTGTTTTCGGGGGCCTGCTTTTGGGGGTTCCTGGTGTTTGATTGGGGGCTGGGGAGTCTTGGAGCATCGCTGGGTATGGATAGTTTTGCTTGCAAGTGGTTTGAAGACAATCCATGCTGGCAAAGGGGAGTTAGAGCCTAGCTACAGAGCGCGCACAGAGTGATTTGGGAATGAGGCCTAAATTATTCTAAGTCTCACTTTTTCCGGTTTTGATTTTTGGCTGTTTGGGGGTGTTAAACTTGTTTTCGCCTGGGTTGACGGGTCTGGGGGCATTGCTGGGAAGGTCTAATACCGGATAAAAGTGTTTCGGAGAAAATCCATGGTGAAAAAACTTTTCACTTTGCAGAGTTTTCGCTCACTTTCATGTTTTCCGGGGCCTGCTTGAGTGTTCCTGGTGTTTGGGGGGGATTTGGGGGGTTTGGGGGTTTTGGGGCATCGCTGGGTATGGATAGTTTTGATTGCAAGTGGTTTGAAGAAAATCCATGGTGGCAAAGGGGAGTTAGGGCCTAGCTGCAGAGCGCGCACGGAGTGATTTGGGAATGAGGCCTAAATTATTCTAAGTCTCACTTTTTCCGGTTTTGCTTTTTGGCTGTTTGGAGGTGTTAAACTTGTTTTCACCTTGGTTGACGGGTCTGTGGTCATTGCTGGGAAGGTCTAATACCGGATAAAAGTGTTTTGGAGAAAATCCATTGTAAAAAAGTTTTGCACTTTGCAGAGTTTTCGCTCACTTTCGTGTTTTCGGGGGCCTGCTTTTGGGGGTTCCTGGTGTTTGGGGGGGGGTCTTGGAGCATCGCTGGGTATGGATAGTTTTGATTGCAAGTGCTTTGAAGAAAATCTATGGTGGCAAAGGGGAGTTAGGGTCTACTTGCAGAGCGCGCACAGAGTGATTTGGAAATGAGGCCTAAATTATTCTGTCTCACTTTTTCCGGTTTTGCTTTTTTGCTGTTTGGGGGTGTTAAACTTGCTTTCGCCTTGGTTGACGGGTCTGGGGGTATTGCTGGGAAGGTCTAATACCTGATATAAGTGTTTTTGGAGAAAATCCATGGTTAAAAAGTTTTTCACTTTGCAGAGTTTTTGATCACTTTTGTGTTTTCGGGGGCCTGCTTTTGGGGGTTGCTGGTGTTTGATTGGGGGCTGGGGGGGTCTTGGAGCATCGCTGGGTATGGATAGATTTGATTGCAAGGGGTTTGAAGACAATCCATGGTGGCAAAGGGGAGTTAGAACCTAGATGCAGAGCGCACTTGGAGTGATTTGGGAATGAGGCCTAAATTATTCTAAGTCTCACTTTTTCCGGTTTTGCTTTCTGGTGGTTTGGGGGTGTTAACTTGTTTTCGCCTTGGTTGACGGGTCTGGGGGCATTGCTGGGAAGGTCTAATACCGGATAAAAGGGTTTTGGAGAAAATCCATGGTGAAAAAGTTTTTCACTTTGCAGAGTTTTTTCTCACTATTGTGTTTTTGGGGGCTTGCTTTTGGGGGTTCCTGGTGTTTCGGGGGGTCTTGGAACATCGCTGGGTATGGATAGTTTTGATTGCAAGTGGTTTGAAGAAAATCCATGGGGCAAAGGGGAGTTAGAGCCTAGTTGCAGAGCGCGCACAGAGTGATTTGGGAATGAGGCCTAAATTATTCTGTCTCACTTTTTCTGGTTTTGCTTTTTGGCTGTTTGGGGGTGTTAAACTTGTTTTTGCCTTGGTTGACGGGTCTGGGGGCATTGCTGGGAAGGTCTAATACTGGATAAAAGTGTTTTTGGAGAAAATCCATGGTTAAAATGTTTTCTCTTTGCAGAGTTTTCGCTCACTTTTGTGTTTTCGGGGGCCTGCTTTTGGGGGTTCCTTGTGTTTGATTGGGGGCTGGGGGGTCTTGGAGCATCTCTGGATATGGATAGTTTTGATTGCAAGTGGTTTGAAGACAATCCATGCTGGCAAAGGGGAGTTAGAGCCTAGCTACAGAGCGCGCACGGAGTGATTTGGGAATGAGGCCTAAATTATTCTAAGTCTCACTTTTTCCGGTTTTGCTTTTTGGCTGTTTGGGGGTGTTAAACTTGTTTTCGCCTGGGTTGACGGGTCTGGGGGCATTGCTGGGAAGGTCTAATACCAGATAAAAGTGTTTCGGAGAAAATCCATGGTGAAAAAGTTTTTCACTTTGCAGAGTTTTCGCTCACTTTCATGTTTTCAGGGGCCTGCTTGGGGGTTGCTGGTGTTTGGGGGGGGTTGGGGGTCTTGGGGCATCGCTGGGTATGGATAGTTTTGATTGCAAGTGGTTTGAAGAAAATCCATTGTGGCAAAGGGGAGTTAGGGCCTAGCTGCAGAGCGCGCACGGAGTGATTTGGGAATGAGGCCTAAATTATTCTAAGTCTCACTTTTTCTGGTTTTGCTTTTTGGCTGTTTGGGGGTGGTAAACTTGTTTTCACCTTGGTTGACGGGTGTGGGGGCATTGCTGGGAAGGTCTAATACCGGATAAAAGTGTTTTGGAGAAAATCCATTGTAAAATATTTTTTAACTTTGCAGAGTTTTCGCTCACTTTCGTGTTTTCGGGGGCCTGCTTTTGGGGGTTCCTGGTGTTTGGGGGGGGGTTGGGGGTCTTGGAGCATTGCTGGGTATGGATAGTTTTGATTGCAAGTGGTTTGAAGAAAATCCATGGTGGCAAAGGGGAGTTAGGGTCTACTTGCAGAGCGCGCACAGAGTGATTTGGGAATGAGGCCTAAATTATTCTGTCTCACTTTTTCCGGGTTTGCTTTTTGGCTGTTTGGGGGTGTTAAACTTGTTTTCGCCTTGGTTGACGGGTCTGGGGGTATTGCTGGGAAGGTCTAATACTTGATAAAAGTGTTTTGGAGAAAATCCATTGTTAAAAAAAGTTTTTCACTTTGCAGAGTTTTCGCTCACTTTTGTGTTTTTGGGGCCTGCTTTTGGGGGTTCCTGGTATTTGATTGGGGGCTGGGGAGTCTTGGAGCATCGCTGGGTATGGATAGTTTTGCTTGCAAGTGGTTTGAAGACAATCCATGCTGGCAAAGGGGAGTTAGAGCCTAGCTACAGAGCGCGCACAGAGTGATTTGGGAATGAGGCCTAAATTATTCTAAGTCTCACTTTTTCCGGTTTTGATTTTTGGCTGTTTGGGGGTGTTAAACTTGTTTTCGCCTGGGTTGACGGGTCTGGGGGCATTGCTGGGAAGGTCTAATACCGGATAAAAGTGTTTCGGAGAAAATCCATGGTGAAAAAACTTTTCACTTTGCAGAGTTTTCGCTCACTTTCATGTTTTCCGGGGCCTGCTTGGGTGTTCCTGGTGTTTGGGGGGGATTTGGGGGGTTTGGGGGTTTTGGGGCATCGCTGGGTATGGATAGTTTTGATTGCAAGTGGTTTGAAGAAAATCCATGGTGGCAAAGGGGAGTTAGGGCCTAGCTGCAGAGCGCGCACGGAGTGATTTGGGAATGAGGCCTAAATTATTCTAAGTCTCACTTTTTCCGGTTTTGCTTTTTGGCTGTTTGGAGGTGTTAAACTTGTTTTCACCTTGGTTGACGGGTCTGTGGTCATTGCTGGGAAGGTCTAATACCGGATAAAAGTGTTTTGGAGAAAATCCATTGTAAAAAAGTTTTTCACTTTGCAGAGTTTTCGCTCACTTTCGTGTTTTCGGGGGCCTGCTTTTGGGGGTTCCTGGTGTTTGGGGGGGGGGGGGTCTTGGAGCATCGCTGGGTATGGATAGTTTTGATTGCAAGTGCTTTGAAGAAAATCTATGGTGGCAAAGGGGAGTTAGGGTCTACTTGCAGAGCGCGCACAGAGTGATTTGGAAATGAGGCCTAAATTATTCTGTCTCACTTTTTCCGGTTTTGCTTTTTTGCTGTTTGGGGGTGTTAAACTTGCTTTCGCCTTGGTTGACGGGTCTGGGGGTATTGCTGGGAAGGTCTAATACCGGATATAAGTGTTTTTGGAGAAAATCCATGGTTAAAAAGTTTTTCACTTTGCAGAGTTTTTGATCACTTTTGTGTTTTCGGGGGCCTGCTTTTGGGGGTTGCTGGTGTTTGATTGGGGGCTGGGGGGGTCTTGGAGCATCGCTGGGTATGGATAGATTTGATTGCAAGGGGTTTGAAGACAATCCATGGTGGCAAAGGGGAGTTAGAACCTAGATGCAGAGCGCACTTGGAGTGATTTGGGAATGAGGCCTAAATTATTCTAAGTCTCACTTTTTCCGGTTTTGCTTTTTGGCGGTTTGGGGGTGTTAACTTGTTTTCGCCTTGGTTGACGGGTCTGGGGGCATTGCTGGGAAGGTCTAATACCGGATAAAAGGGTTTTGGAGAAAATCCATGGTGAAAAAGTTTTTCACTTTGCAGAGTTTTTTCTCACTATTGTGTTTTTGGGGGCTTGCTTTTGGGGGTTCCTGGTGTTTCGGGGGGTCTTGGAACATCACTGGGTATGGATAGTTTTGATTGCAAGTGGTTTGAAGAAAATCCATGGGGGCAAAGGGGAGTTAGAGCCTAGTTGCAGAGCGCGCACAGAGTGATTTGGGAATGAGGCCTAAATTATTCTGTCTCACTTTTTCTGGTTTTGCTTTTTGGCTGTTTGGGGGTGTTAAACTTGTTTTTGCCTTGGTTGACAGGTCTGGGGGCATTGCTAGGAAGGTCTAATACTGGATAAAAGTGTTTTTGGAGAAAATCCATGGTTAAAATGTTTTCTCTTTGCAGAGTTTTTGCTCACTTTTGTGTTTTCGGGGGCCTGCTTTTGGGGGTTCCTTGTGTTTGATTGGGGGCTGGGGGGTCTTGGAGCATCTCTGGATATGGATAGTTTTGATTGCAAGTGGTTTGAAGACAATCCTTGCTGGCAAAGGGGAGTTAGAGCCTAGCTACAGAGCACGCACGGAGTGATTTGGGAATGAGGCCTAAATTATTCTAAGTCTCACTTTTTCCGGTTTTGCTTTTTGGCTGTTTGGGGGTGTTAAACTTGTTTTCGCCTGGGTTGACGGGTCTGGGGGCATTGCTGGGAAGGTCTAATACCAGATAAAAGTGTTTCGGAGAAAATCCATGGTGAAAAAGTTTTTCACTTTGCAGAGTTTTCGCTCACTTTCATGTTTTCAGGGGCCTGCTTGGGGGTTCCTGGTGTTTGGGGGGGTTGGGGGTCTTGGGGCATCGCTGGGTATGGATAGTTTTGATTGCAAGTGGTTTGAAGAAAATCCATTGTGGCAAAGGGGAGTTAGGGCCTAGCTGCAGAGCGCGCACGGAGTGATTTGGGAATGAGGCCTAAATTATTCTAAGTCTCACTTTTTCTGGTTTTGCTTTTTGGCTGTTTGGGGGTGGTAAACTTGTTTTCACCTTGGTTGACGGGTCTGGGGGCATTGCTGGGAAGGTCTAATACCGGATAAAAGTGTTTTGGAGAAAATCCATTGTTAAAAAGTTTTTCACTTTGCAGAGTTTTCGCTCACTTTTGTGTTTTCGGGGGCCTGCTTTTGGGGGTTCCTGGTGTTTGATTGGGCGCTGGGGAGTCTTGGCGCATCGCTGGGTATGGATAGTTTTGCTTGCAAGTGGTTTGAAGACAATCCATGCTGGCAAAGAGGAGTTAGAGCCTAGCTACAGAGCGCGCACAGAGTGATTTGGGAATGAGGACTAAATTATTCTAAGTCTCACTTTTTCCGGTTTTGATTTTTGGCTGTTTGGGGGTGTTAAACTTGTTTTCGCCTGGGTTGACGGGTCTGGGGGCATTGCTGGGAAGGTCTAATACCGGATAAAAGTGTTTCGGAGAAAATCCATGGTGAAAAAACGTTTCACTTTGCAGAGTTTTCGCTCACTTTCATGTTTTCCGGGGCCTGCTTGGGTGTTCCTGGTGTTTGGGGGAATTTGGGGGGTTTGGGGGTCTTGGGGCATCGCTGGGTATGGATAGTTTTGATTGCAAGTGGTTTGAAGAAAATCCATGGTGGCAAAGGGGAGTTAGGGCCTAGCTGCAGAGCGCGCACGGAGTGATTTGGGAATGAGGCCTAAATTATTCTAAGTCTCACTTTTTCCGGTTTTGCTTTTTGGCTGTTTGGAGGTGGTAAACTTGTTTTCACCTTGGTTGACGGGTATGGGGTCATTGCTGGGAAGGTCTAATACCGGATAAAAGTGTTTTGGAGAAAATCCATTGTAAAAAAGTTTTTCACTTTGCAGAGTTTTCGCTCACTTTCGTGTTTTCGGGGGCCTGCTTTTGGGGGTTCCTGGTGTTTGGGGGGGGTCTTGGAGCATCGCTGGGTATGGATAGTTTTGATTGCAAGTGGTTTGAAGAAAATCTATGGTGGCAAAGGGGAGTTAGGGTCTACTTGCAGAGCGCGCACAGAGTGATTTGGAAATGAGGCCTAAATTATTCTGTCTCACTTTTTCCGGTTTTGCTTTTTTGCTGTTTGGGGGTGTTAAACTTGCTTTCGCCTTGGTTGACGGATCTGGGGGTATTGCTGGGAAGGTCTAATACCGGATATAAGTGTTTTTGGAGAAAATCCATGGTTAAAAAGTTTTTCACTTTGCAGAGTTTTTGATCACTTTTGTGTTTTCGGGGGCCTGCTTTTGGGGGTTGCTGGTGTTTGATTGGGGGCTGGGGGGGTCTTGGAGCATTGCTGGGTATGGATAGATTTGATTGCAAGGGGTTTGAAGACAATCCATGGTGGCAAAGGGGAGTTAGAACCTAGATGCAGAGCGCACTTGGAGTGATTTGGGAATGAGGCCTAAATTATTCTAAGTCTCACTTTTTCCGGTTTTGCTTTTTGGCGGTTTGGGGGTGTTAACTTGTTTTCGCCTTGGTTGACGGGTCTGGGGGCATTGCTGGGACGGTCTAATACTGGATAAAAGTGTTTTTTGAGAAAATCCATGGTTAAAATGTTTTCACTCTGCAGAGTTTTCGCTCACTTTTGTGTTTTTGGGGGCCTGCTTGGTGGGGTTCCTGGTGTTTGGGGGGGGGGGGGTGGGTGGTCTTGGAGCATCGCTGAGTATGGATAGTTTTGATTGCAAGTGGTTTGAAGAAAATCCATGGTGGCAAAGGGGAGTTAGGGCCCAGCTGCAGAGCGCGCACGGAGTGATTTGGGAATGAGGCCTAAATTATTCTGTCTCACTTTTTCCGGTTTTGCTTTTTGGCTGTTTGGGGGTGTTAAACTTGTTTTTGCCTGGGTTGACGGGTCTGGGGGCATTGCTGGGAAGGTCTAATACCAGATAAAAGTGTTTTGGAGAAAATCCATGGTGAAAAAGTTTTTCCCTTTGCAGAGTTTTTGCTCACTTTCGTTTTTTCGGGGGCCTGCTTGGGGGGCTCCTGGTGTTTTGGGGGTTGGGGGGTCTTGGAACATCGCTGGGTATGGATAGTTTTGATTGCAAGTGGTTTGAAGAAAATCCATGGTGGCAAAGGGGTGTTAGGGCCTAGCTGCAGAGTGCGCACAAAGTGATTTGGGAATGAGGCCTAAATTATTCTAAGTCTCACTTTTTCCGGTTTTGCTTTTTGGCTATTTGGGGGTGTTAAACTTGTTTTCGCCTGGGTTGACGGGTCTAGGGGCATTGCTGGGAAGGTCTAATACCGGATAAAAGGGTTTTGGAGAAAATCCATGGTGAAAAAGTTTTTAACTTTGCAGAGTTTTTTCTCACTATTGTGTTTTTGGGGGCTTGCTTTTGGGGGTTCCTGGTGTTTCGGGGGGTCTTGGAACATCGCTGGGTATGGATAGTTTTGATTGCAAGTGGTTTGAAGAAAATCCATGGGGGCAAAGGGGAGTTAGAGCCTAGTTGCAGAGCACGCACAGAGTGATTTGGGAATGAGGCCTAAATTATTCTGTCTCACTTTTTCTGGTTTTGCTTTTTGGCTGTTTGGGGGTGTTAAACTTGTTTTTGCCTTGGTTGACGGGTCTGGGGGCATTGCTGGGAAGGTCTAATACTGGATAAAAGTGTTTTTGGAGAAAATCCATGGTTAAAATGTTTTCTCTTTGCAGAGTTTTCGCTCACTTTTGTGTTTTCGGGGGCCTGCTTTTGGGGGTTCCCTGTGTTTGATTGGGGGCTGGGGGGTCTTGGAGCATCTCTGGATATGGATAGTTTTGATTGCAAGTGGTTTGAAGACAATCCATGCTGGCAAAGGGGAGTTAGAGCCTAGCTACAGAGCGCGCACGGAGTGATTTGGGAATGAGGCCTAAATTATTCTAAGTCTCACTTTTTCCGGTTTTGCTTTTTGGCTATTTGGGGGTGTTAAACTTGTTTTCGCCTGGGTTGACGGGTCTAGGGGCATTGCTGGGAAGGTCTAATACCGGATAAAAGGGTTTTGGAGAAAATCCATGGTGAAAAAGTTTTTAACTTTGCAGAGTTTTTTCTCACTATTGTGTTTTTGGGGGCTTGCTTTTGGGGGTTCCTGGTGTTTCGGGGGGTCTTGGAACATCGCTGGGTATGGATAGTTTTGATTGCAAGTGGTTTGAAGAAAATCCATGGGGGCAAAGGGGAGTTAGAGCCTAGTTGCAGAGCACGCACAGAGTGATTTGGGAATGAGGCCTAAATTATTCTGTCTCACTTTTTCTGGTTTTGCTTTTTGGCTGTTTGGGGGTGTTAAACTTGTTTTTGCCTTGGTTGACGGGTCTGGGGGCATTGCTGGGAAGGTCTAATACTGGATAAAAGTGTTTTTGGAGAAAATCCATGGTTAAAATGTTTTCTCTTTGCAGAGTTTTCGCTCACTTTTGTGTTTTCGGGGGCCTGCTTTTGGGGGTTCCCTGTGTTTGATTGGGGGCTGGGGGGTCTTGGAGCATCTCTGGATATGGATAGTTTTGATTGCAAGTGGTTTGAAGACAATCCATGCTGGCAAAGGGGAGTTAGAGCCTAGCTACAGAGCGCGCACGGAGTGATTTGGGAATGAGGCCTAAATTATTCTAAGTCTCACTTTTTCCGGTTTTGCTTTTTGGCTGTTTGGGGGTGTTAAACTTGTTTTCGCCTGGGTTGACGGGTCTGGGGGCATTGCTGGGAAGGTCTAATACCAGATAAAAGTGTTTCGGAGAAAATCCATGGTGAAAAAGTTTTTCACTTTGCAGAGTTTTCGCTCACTTTCATGTTTTCAGGGGCCTGCTTGGGGGTTCCTGGTGTTTGGGGGGGGGGGGGGTGGGGTTCTTGGGGCATCGCTGGGTATGGATAGTTTTGATTGCAAGTGGTTGAAGAAAATCCATTGTGGCAAAGGGGAGTTAGGGCCTAGCTGCAGAGCGCGCACGGAGTGATTTGGGAATGAGGCCTAAATTATTCTAAGTCTCACTTTTTCTGGTTTTGCTTTTTGGCTGTTTGGGGGTGGTAAACTTGTTTTCACCTTGGTTGACGGGTCTGGGGGCATTGCTGGGAAGGTCTAATACCGGATAAAAGTGTTTTGGAGAAAATTCATTGTAAAATATTTTTTAACTTTGCAGAGTTTTCGCTCACTTTCGTGTTTTCGGGGGCCTGCTTTTGGGGGTTCCTGGTGTTTGGGGGGGGGTTGGGGGTCTTGGAGCATTGCCGGGTATGGATAGTTTTGATTGCAAGTGGTTTGAAGAAAATCCATGGTGGCAAAGGGGAGTTAGGGTCTACTTGCAGAGCGCGCACAGAGTGATTTGGGAATGAGGCCTAAATTATTCTGTCTCACTTTTTCCGGGTTTGCTTTTTGGCTGTTTGGGGGTGTTAAACTTGTTTTCGCCTTGGTTGACGGGTCTGGGGGTATTGCTGGGAAGGTCTAATACTTGATAAAAGTGTTTTGGAGAAAATCCATTGTTAAAAAGTTTTTCACTTTGCAGAGTTTTCGCTCACTTTTGTGTTTTTGGGGCCTGCTTTTGGGGGTTCCTGGTGTTTGATTGGGGGCTGGGGGGTCTTGGAGCATCGCTGGGTATGGATAGCTTTGATTGCAAGTGATTTGAAGAAAATCCATGGTGGCAAAGGGGAGTTAGGGCCTAGCTGCAGAGCGCGCACAGAGTGATTTGGGAATGACGCCTAAATTATTCTAAATTTCACTTTTTCCGGTTTTGCTTTTTGGCTGTTTGGGGGTGTTAAACTTGTTTTCGCCTCGGTTGACGGGTCTGGGGGCATTGCTGGGAAGGTCTAATACTGGATAAAAGTGTTTTTGGAGAAAATCCATGGTTAAAATGTTTTCACTTTGCAGAGTTTTCGCTCACTTTTGTGTTTTTGGGGGCCTGCTTTTGGGGGTTGCTGGTGTTTGATTGGGGGCTGGGGGGTCGTGGAGCATCGCTGGGTATGGATAGTCTTGATTGCAAGTGGTTTGAAGAAAATCCATGGTGGCAAAGGGGAGTTAGGGCCTAGCTGCAGAGCGCTCACCGAGTGATTTGGGAATGTGGCCTAAATTATTCTCTCACTTTTTCCAGTTTTGCTTTTTGGCTGTTTGGGGGTGGTAAACTTGTTTTCACCTTGGTTGACGGGTCTGGGGGCATTGCTGGGAAGGTCTAATACCGGATAAAAGTGTTTTGGAGAAAATCCATTGTAAAAAAGTTTTTCACTTTGCAGAGTTTTCGCTCACTTTTGTGTTTTCGGGGGCCTGCTTTTGGGGGTTCCTGGTGTTTGGGGGGGGTTGGGGGTCTTGGAGCATTGCTGGGTATGGATAGTTTTGATTGCAAGTGGTTTGAAGAAAATCCATGGTGGCAAAGGGGAGTTAGGGCCTAGCTTTAGAGCGCGCACGGAGTGTTTTGGGAATGAAGCCTAAATTATTCTGTCTCACTTTTTCCGGTTTTGCTTTTTGGCTGTTTGGGGGTGTTAATCTTGTTTTCACCTTGGTTGACGGGTCTGGGGGCATTGCTGGGAAGGTCTAATACCGGATAAATGTGTTTTGGGAGAAAATCCATGGTGGAAAAGTTTTTCACTTTGCAGAGTTTTTTCTCACTTTTGTGTTTTTGGGGGCTTGCTTTTGGGGGTTCCTAGTGTTTGGGGGGGGTGGGGGGTCTTGGAGCATCGCTGGATATGGATAGTTTAATTGCAAGTGGTTTGAAGAAAATCCATGGTGGCAAAGGGGAGTTAGAGCCTAGCTGCAGAGCGCGCAGGGAGTGATTTGGGAATGAGGCCTAAATTATTCTAAGTCTCACTTTTTCCGGTTTTGCTTTTTGGCTGTTTGGGGGTGTTAAACTTGTTTTGGCCTTGGTTGACGGGTCTGGGGGCATTGCTGGGAAGGTCTAATACTGGATAAACGTGTTTTTGGAGAAAATCCATGGTTAAAATGTTTTCTCTTTGCAGAGTTTTCACTCACTTTTGTGTTTTCGGGGGCCTGCTTTTGGGGGTTCCTTTTGTTTGATTGGGGACTGGGGGGTCTTGGAGCTTCTCTGGATATGGATAGTTTTGATTGCAAGTGGTTTGAAGACAATCCATGCTGGCAAAGGGGAGTTAGAGCCTAGCTACAGAGCGCGCACAGAGTGATTTGGGAATGAGGCCTAAATTATTCTAAGTCTCACTTTTTCCGGTTTTGCTTTTTGGCTGTTTGGGGGTGTTAAACTTGTTTTTGCATGGGTTGACTGATCTGGAGACATTGCTGGGAAGGTCTAATACCGGATAAAAGTGTTTCGGAGAAAATCCATGGTAAAAAAGTTTTTCACTTTGCAGAGTTTTCGCTCACTTTCAAGTTTTCAGGGGCCTGCTTGGGGGTTCCTGGTGTTTGGGGGGGTTTGGGGGTCTTGGGGCATCGCTGGGTATGGATAGTTTTGATTGCAAGTGGTTTGAAGAAAATCCATTGTGGCAAAGGGGAGTTAGGGCCTAGCTGCAGAGCGCGCACAGAGTGATTTGGAAATGAGGCCTAAATTATTCTGTCTCACTTTTTCCAGTTTTGCTTTTTGGCTGTTTGGGGGTGGTAAACTTGTTTTCACCTTGGTTGACGGGTCTGGGGGCATTGCTGGGAAGGTCTAATACCGGATAAAAGTGTTTTGGAGAAAATCCATTGTAAAAAAGTTTTTCACTTTGCAGAGTTTTCGCTCACTTTTGTGTTTTCGGGGGCCTGCTTTTGGGGGTTCCTGGTGTTTGATTGGGGGCTGGGGGGTCGTGGAGCATCGCTGGGTATGGATAGTCTTGATTGCAAGTGGTTTGAAGAAAATCCATGGTGGCAAAGGGGAGTTAGGGCCTAGCTGCAGAGCGCTCACCGAGTGATTTGGGAATGTGGCCTAAATTATTCTCTCACTTTTTCCAGTTTTGCTTTTTGGCTGTTTGGGGGTGGTAAACTTGTTTTCACCTTGGTTGACGGGTCTAGGGGCATTGCTGGGAAGGTCTAATACCGGATAAAAGTGTTTTGGAGAAAATCCATTGTAAAAAAGTTTTTCACTTTGCAGAGTTTTCGCTCACTTTTGTGTTTTCGGGGGCCTGCTTTTGGGGGTTCCTGGTGTTTGGGGGGGGGGGTTGGGGGTCTTGGAGCATTGCTGGGTATGGATAGTTTTGATTGCAAGTGGTTTGAAGAAAATCCATGGTGGCAAAGGGGAGTTAGGGCCTAGCTTTAGAGCGCGCACGGAGTGTTTTGGGAATGAAGCCTAAATTATTCTGTCTCACTTTTTCCGGTTTTGCTTTTTGGCTGTTTGGGGGTGTTAATCTTGTTTTCACCTTGGTTGACGGGTCTGGGGGCATTGCTGGGAAGGTCTAATACCGGATAAATGTGTTTTGGGAGAAAATCCATGGTGAAAAAGTTTTTCACTTTGCAGAGTTTTTTCTCACTTTTGTGTTTTTGGGGGCTTGCTTTTGGGGGTTCCTAGTGTTTGGGGGGGGTGGGGGGTCTTGGAGCATCGCTGGATATGGATAGTTTAATTGCAAGTGGTTTGAAGAAAATCCATGGTGGCAAAGGGGAGTTAGAGCCTAGCTGCAGAGCGCGCAGGGAGTGATTTGGGAATGAGGCCTAAATTATTCTAAGTCTCACTTTTTCCGGTTTTGCTTTTTGGCTGTTTGGGGGTGTTAAACTTGTTTTGGCCTTGGTTGACGGGTCTGGGGGCATTGCTGGGAAGGTCTAATACTGGATAAACGTGTTTTTGGAGAAAATCCATGGTTAAAATGTTTTCTCTTTGCAGAGTTTTCACTCACTTTTGTGTTTTCGGGGGCCTGCTTTTGGGGGTTCCTTTTGTTTGATTGGGGACTGGGGGGTCTTGGAGCTTCTCTGGATATGGATAGTTTTGATTGCAAGTGGTTTGAAGACAATCCATGCTGGCAAAGGGGAGTTAGAGCCTAGCTACAGAGCGCGCACGGAGTGATTTGGGAATGAGGCCTAAATTATTCTAAGTCTCACTTTTTCCGGTTTTGCTTTTTGGCTGTTTGGGGGTGTTAAACTTGTTTTTGCATGGGTTGACTGATCTGGAGACATTGCTGGGAAGGTCTAATACCGGATAAAAGTGTTTCGGAGAAAATCCATGGTAAAAAAGTTTTTCACTTTGCAGAGTTTTCGCTCACTTTCAAGTTTTCAGGGGCCTGCTTGGGGGTTCCTGGTGTTTGGGGGGGTTTGGGGGTCTTGGGGCATCGCTGGGTATGGATAGTTTTGATTGCAAGTGGTTTGAAGAAAATCCATTGTGGCAAAGGGGAGTTAGGGCCTAGCTGCAGAGCGCGCACAGAGTGATTTGGGAATGAGGCCTTTATTATTCTGTCTCACTTTTTCAGGTTTTGCTTTTTGGCTGTTTGGGGGTGGTAAACTTGTTTTCACCTTGGTTGACGGGTCTGGGGGCATTGCTGGGAAGGTCTAATACCGGATAAAAGTGTTTTGGAGAAAATCCATTGTAAAAAAGTTTTTCACTTTGCAGAGTTTTCGCTCACTTTCGTGTTTTCGGGGGCCTGCTTTTGGGGGTTCCTGGTGTTTGGGGGGGGGGGTTGGGGGTCTTGGAGCATTGCTGGGTATGGATAGTTTTGATTGCAAGTGGTTTGAAGAAAATCCATGGTGGCAAAGGGGAGTTAGGGTCTACTTGCAGAGCGCGCACAGAGTGATTTGGGAATGAGGCCTAAATTATTCTGTCTCACTTTTTCCGGGTTTGCTTTTTGGCTGTTTGGGGGTGTTAAACTTGTTTTCGCCTTGGTTGACGGGTCTGGGGGTATTGCTGGGAAGGTCTAATACCGGATAAAAGTGTTTTGGAGAAAATCCATTGTTAAAAAGTTTTTCACTTTGCAAAGTTTTCGCTAACTTTTGTGTTTTTGGGGCCTGCTTTTGGGGGTTCCTGGTGTTTGATTGGGGGCTGGGGGGTCTTGGAGCATCGCTGGGTATGGATAGTTTTGATTGCAAGTGGTTTGAAGAAAATCCATGGTGGCAAAGGGGAGTTAGGGCCTAGCTGCAGAGCGCTCACCGAGTGATTTGGGAATGAGGCCTAAATTATTCTAAGTCTCACTTTTTCCGGTTTTGCTTTTTGGCGGTTTGGGGGTGTTAAACTTGTTTTTGCATGGGTTGACTGATCTGGAGACATTGCTGGGAAGGTCTAATACCGGATAAAAGTGTTTTGGAGTAAATCTATGGTGAAAAAGTTTTTCACTTTGCAGAGTTTTTGCTCACTTTTGTGTTTTGGGGGCTTGCTTTTGGGGGTTCCTAGTGTTTGGGGGGGTGGGGGGTCTTGGAGCATCGCTGGATATGGATAGTTTTGATTGCAAGTGGTTTGAAGAAAATCCATGGTGGCAAAGGGGAGTTAGAGCCTAGCTGCAGAGCGCGCAGGGAGTGATTTGGGAATGAGGCCTAAATTATTCTAAGTCTCACTTTTTCCGGTTTTGCTTTTTGGCTGTTTGGGGGTGTTAACTTGTTTTCGCCTTGGTTGACGGGTCTGGGGGCATTGCTGGGAAGGTCTAATACTGGATAAAAGTGTTTTTGGAGAAAATCCATGGTTAAAATGTTTTCACTTTGCAGAGTTTTCGCTCACTTTTGTGTTTTTGGGGGCCTGCTTTTGGGGGTTGCTGGTGTTTGATTGGGGGCTGGGGGGTCGTGGAGCATCGCTGGGTATGGATAGTCTTGATTGCAAGTGGTTTGAAGAAAATCCATGGTGGCAAAGGGGAGTTAGGGCCTAGCTGCAGAGTGCGCACAGAGTGATTTGGGAATGAGGCCTAAATTATTCTAAGTCTCACTTTTTCCGGTTTTGCTTTTTGGCTATTTGGGGGTGTTAAACTTGTTTTCGCCTGGGTTGACGGGTCTGGGGGCATTGCTGGGAAGGTCTAATACCAGATAAAAGTGTTTTGGAGAAAATCCATGGTGAAAAAGTTTTTCCCTTTGCAGAGTTTTTGCTCACTTTTGTTTTTTCGGGGGCCTGCTTGGGGGGCTCCTGGTGTTTTGGGGGTTGGGGGGTCTTGGAACATCGCTGGGTATGGATAGTTTTGATTGCAAGTGGTTTGAAGAAAATCCATGGTGGCAAAGGGGTGTTAGGGCCTAGCTGCAGAGTGCGCACAGAGTGATTTGGGAATGAGGCCTAAATTATTCTAAGTCTCACTTTTTCCGGTTTTGCTTTTTGGCTATTTGGGGGTGTTAAACTTGTTTTCGCCTGGGTTGACGGGTCTAGGGGCATTGCTGGGAAGGTCTAATACCGGATAAAAGGGTTTTGGAGAAAATCCATGGTGAAAAAGTTTTTCACTTTGCAGAGTTTTTTCTCACTATTGTGTTTTTGGGGGCTTGCTTTTGGGGGTTCCTGGTGTTTGGGGGGGGTCTTTGACATCGCTGGGTATGGATAGATTTGATTGCAAGTGGTTTGAAGAAAATCCATGGGGGCAAAGGGGAGTTAGAGCCTAGCTGCAGAGCGCGCACGGAGTGATTTGGGAATGAGGCCTAAATTATTCTGTCTCCCTTTTTCAGGTTTTGCTTTTTGGCTGTGTGGGGGTGTTAAACTTGTTTTTGCCTTGGTTGACGGGTCTGGGGGCATTGCTGGGATGGTCTAATACTGGATAAAAGTGTTTTTGGAGAAAATCCATGGTTAAAATTTTTTCTCTTTGCAGAGTTTTCGCTCACTTTTGTGTTTTCGGGGGCCTGCTTTTGGGGGTTCCTGGTGTTTGATTGGGGGCTGGGGAGTCTTGGAGCATCGCTGGGTATGGATAGTTTTGCTTGCAAGTGGTTTGAAGACAATCCATGCTGGCAAAGGGGAGTTAGAGCCTAGCTACAGAGCGCGCACAGAGTGATTTGGGAATGAGGCCTAAATTATTCTAAGTCTCACTTTTTCTGGTTTTGATTTTTGGCTTTTTGGGGGTGTTAAACTTGTTTTCGCCTGGGTTGACGGGTCTGGGGGCATTGCTGGGAAGGTCTAATACCGGATAAAAGTGTTTCGGAGAAAATCCATGGTGAAAAAACTTTTCACTTTGCAGAGTTTTCGCTCACTTTCATGTTTTCCGGGGCCTGCTTGGGTGTTCCTGGTGTTTGGGGGGGATTTGGGGGGTTTGGGGGTTTTGGGGCATCGCTGGGTATGGATAGTTTTGATTGCAAGTGGTTTGAAGAAAATCCATGGTGGCAAAGGGGAGTTAGGGCCTAGCTGCAGAGCGCGCACGGAGTGATTTGGGAATGAAGCCTAAATTATTCTAAGTCTCACTTTTTCCGGTTTTGCTTTTTGGCTGTTTGGAGGTGTTAAACTTGTTTTCACCTTGGTTGACGGGTCTGTGGTCATTGCTGGGAAGGTCTAATACCGGATAAAAGTGTTTTGGAGAAAATCCATTGTAAAAAAGTTTTGCACTTTGCAGAGTTTTCGCTCACGTTCGTGTTTTCGTGGGCCTGCTTTTGGGAGTTCCTGGTGTTTGGGGGGGGGGGGTCTTGGAGCATCGCTGGGTATGGATAGTTTTGATTGCAAGTGCTTTGAAGAAAATCTATGGTGGCAAAGGGGAGTTAGGGTCTACTTGCAGAGCGCGCACAGAGTGATTTGGAAATGAGGCCTAAATTATTCTGTCTCACTTTTTCCGGTTTTGCTTTTTTGCTGTTTGGGGGTGTTAAACTTGCTTTCGCCTTGGTTGACGGGTCTGGGGGTATTGCTGGGAAGGTCTAATACCGGATATAAGTGTTTTTGGAGAAAATCCATGGTTAAAAAGTTTTTCACTTTGCAGAGTTTTTGATCACTTTTGTGTTTTCGGGGGCCTGCTTTTGTGGGTTGCTGGTGTTTGATTGGGGGCTGGGGGGTCTTGGAGCATCGCTGGGTATGGATAGATTTGATTGCAAGGGGTTTGAAGACAATCCATGGTGGCAAAGGGGAGTTAGAACCTAGATGCAGAGCGCACTTGGAGTGATTTGGGAATGAGGCCTAAATTATTCTAAGTCTCACTTTTTCCGGTTTTGCTTTTTGGCGGTTTGGGGGTGTTAACTTGTTTTCGCCTTGGTTGACGGGTCTGGGGGCATTGCTGGGAAGGTCTAATACCGGATAAAAGGGTTTTGGAGAAAATCCATGGTGAAAAAGTTTTTCACTTTGCAGAGTTTTTTCTCACTATTGTGTTTTTGGGGGCTTGCTTTTGGGGGTTCCTGGTGTTTCGGGGGGTCTTGGAACATCGCTGGGTATGGATAGTTTTGATTGCAAGTGGTTTGAAGAAAATCCATGGGGGCAAAGGGGAGTTAGAGCCTAGTTGCAGAGCGCGCACAGAGTGATTTGGGAATGAGGCCTAAATTATTCTGTCTCACTTTTTCTGGTTTTGCTTTTTGGCTGTTTGGGGGTGTTAAACTTGTTTTTGCCTTGGTTGACAGGTCTGGGAGCATTGCTGGGAAGGCCTAATACTGGATAAAAGTGTTTTTGGAGAAAATCCATGGTTAAAATGTTTTCTCTTTGCAGAGTTTTCGCTCACTTTTGTGTTTTCGGGGGCCTGCTTTTGGGGGTTCCTTGTGTTTGATTGGGGGCTGGGGGGTCTTGGAGCATCTCTGGATATGGATAGTTTTGATTGCAAGTGGTTTGAAGACAATCCGTGCTGGCAAAGGGGAGTTAGAGCCTAGCTACAGAGCACGCACGGAGTGATTTGGGAATGAGGCCTAAATTATTCTAAGTCTCACTTTTTTCGGTTTTGCTTTTTGGCTGTTTGGGGGTGTTAAACTTGTTTTCGCCTGGGTTGACGGGTCTGGGGGCATTGCTGGGAAGGTCTAATACCAGATAAAAGTGTTTCGGAGAAAATCCATGGTGAAAAAGTTTTTCACTTTGCAGAGTTTTCGCTCACTTTCATGTTTTCAGGGGCCTGCTTGGGGGTTCCTGGTGTTTGGGGGGGTTGGGGGTCTTGGGGCATCGCTGGGTATGGATAGTTTTGATTGCAAGTGGTTTGAAGAAAATCCATTGTGGCAAAGGGGAGTTAGGGCCTAGCTGCAGAGCGCGCACGGAGTGATTTGGGAATGAGGCCTAAATTATTCTAAGTCTCACTTTTTCTGGTTTTGCTTTTTGGCTGTTTGGGGGTGGTAAACTTGTTTTCACCTTGGTTGACGGGTCTGGGGGCATTGCTGGGAAGGTCTAATACCGGATAAAAGTGTTTTGGAGAAAATCCATTGTTAAAAAGTTTTTCACTTTGCAGAGTTTTCGCTCACTTTTGTGTTTTCGGGGGCCTGCTTTTGGGGGTTCCTGGTGTTTGATTGGGGGCTGGGGAGTCTTGGCGCATCGCTGGGTATGGATAGTTTTGCTTGCAAGTGGTTTGAAGACAATCCATGCTGGCAAAGAGGAGTTAGAGCCTAGCTACAGAGCGCGCACAGAGTGATTTGGGAATGAGGCCTAAATTATTCTAAGTCTCACTTTTTCCGGTTTTGATTTTTGGCTGTTTGGGGGTGTTAAACTTGTTTCGCCTGGGTTGACGGGTCTGGGGGCATTGCTGGGAAGGTCTAATACCGGATAAAAGTGTTTCGGAGAAAATCCATGGTGAAAAAACGTTTCACTTTGCAGAGTTTTCGCTCACTTTCATGTTTTCCGGGGCCTGCTTGGGTGTTCCTGGTGTTCGGGGGAATTTGGGGGGTTTGGGGGTCTTGGGGCATCGCTGGGTATGGATAGTTTTGATTGCAAGTGGTTTGAAGAAAATCCATGGTGGCAAAGGGGAGTTAGGGCCTAGCTGCAGAGCGCGCACGGAGTGATTTGGGAATGAGGCCTAAATTATTCTAAGTCTCACTTTTTCCGGTTTTGCTTTTTGGCTGTTTGGAGGTGGTAAACTTGTTTTCACCTTGGTTGACGGGTATGGGGTCATTGCTGGGAAGGTCTAATACCGGATAAAAGTGTTTTGGAGAAAATCCATTGTAAAAAAGTTTTTCACTTTGCAGAGTTTTCGCTCACTTTCGTGTTTTCGGGGGCCTGCTTTTGGGGGTTCCTGGTGTTTGGGGGGGGTCTTGGAGCATCGCTGGGTATGGATAGTTTTGATTGCAAGTGGTTTGAAGAAAATCTATGGTGGCAAAGGGGAGTTAGGGTCTACTTGCAGAGCGCGCACAGAGTGATTTGGAAATGAGGCCTAAATTATTCTGTCTCACTTTTTCTGGTTTTGTTTTTTTGCTGTTTAGGGGTGTTAAACTTGCTTTCGCCTTGGTTGACGGATCTGGGGGTATTGCTGGGAAGGTCTAATACCGGATATAAGTGTTTTTGGAGAAAATCCATGGTTAAAAAGTTTTTCACTTTGCAGAGTTTTTGATCACTTTTGTGTTTTCGGGGGCCTGCTTTTGGGGGTTGCTGGTGTTTGATTGGGGGATGGGGGGGTCTTGGAGCATTGCTGGGTATGGATAGATTTGATTGCAAGGGGTTTGAAGACAATCCATGGTGGCAAAGGGGAGTTAGAACCTAGATGCAGAGCGCACTTGGAGTGATTTGGGAATGAGGCCTAAATTATTCTAAGTCTCACTTTTTCCGGTTTTGCTTTTTGGCGGTTTGGGGGTGTTAACTTGTTTTCGCCTTGGTTGACGGGTCTGGGGGCATTGCTGGGACGGTCTAATACTGGATAAAAGTGTTTTTTGAGAAAATCCATGGTTAAAATGTTTTCACTCTGCAGAGTTTTCGCTCACTTTTGTGTTTTTGGGGGCCTGCTTGGTGGGGTTCCTGGTGTTTGGGGGGGGTGGGTGGTCTTGGAGCATCGCTGGGTATGGATAGTTTTGATTGCAAGTGGTTTGAAGAAAATCCATGGTTGCAAAGGGGAGTTAGGGCCCAGCTGCAGAGCGCGCACGGAGTGATTTGGGAATGAGGCCTAAATTATTCTGTCTCACTTTTTCCGGTTTTGCTTTTTGGCTGTTTGGGGGTGTTAAACTTGTTTTTGCCTGGGTTGACGGGTCTGGGGGCATTGCTGGGAAGGTCTAATACCAGATAAAAGTGTTTTGGAGAAAATCCATGGTGAAAAAGTTTTTCCCTTTGCAGAGTTTTTGCTCACTTTCATTTTTTCGGGGGCCTGCTTGGGGGGCTCCTGGTGTTTTGGGGGTTGGGGGGTCTTGGAACATCGCTGGGTATGGATAGTTTTGATTGCAAGTGGTTTGAAGAAAATCCATGGTGGCAAAGGGGTGTTAGGGCCTAGCTGCAGAGTGCGCACAGAGTGATTTGGGAATGAGGCCTAAATTATTCTAAGTCTCACTTTTTCCGTTTTTGCTTTTTGGCTATTTGGGGGTGTTAAACTTGTTTTCGCCTGGGTTGACGGGTCTAGGGGCATTGCTGGGAAGGTCTAATACCGGATAAAAGGGTTTTGGAGAAAATCCATGGTGAAAAAGTTTTTCACTTTGCAGAGTTTTTTCTCACTATTGTGTTTTTGGGGGCTTGCTTTTGGGGGTTCCTGGTGTTTCGGGGGGTCTTGGAACATCGCTGGGTATGGATAGTTTTGATTGCAAGTGGTTTGAAGAAAATCCATGGGGGCAAAGGGGAGTTAGAGCCTAGTTGCAGAGCGCGCACAGAGTGATTTGGGAATGAGGCCTAAATTATTCTGTCTCACTTTTTCTGGTTTTGCTTTTTGGCTGTTTGGGGGTGTTAAACTTGTTTTTGCCTTGGTTGACGGGTCTGGGGGCATTGCTGGGAAGGTCTAATACTGGATAAAAGTGTTTTTGGAGAAAATCCATGGTTAAAATGTTTTCTCTTTGCAGAGTTTTCGCTCACTTTTGTGTTTTCGGGGGCCTGCTTTTGGGGGCTCCCTGTGTTTGATTGGGGGCTGGGGGGTCTTGGAGCATCTCTGGATATGGATAGTTTTGATTGCAAGTGGTTTGAAGACAATCCATGCTGGCAAAGGGGAGTTAGAGCCTAGCTACAGAGCGCGCACGGAGTGATTTGGGAATGAGGCCTAAATTATTCTAAGTCTCACTTTTTCCGGTTTTGCTTTTTGGCTGTTTGGGGGTGTTAAACTTGTTTTCGCCTGGGTTGACGGGTCTGGGGGCATTGCTGGGAAGGTCTAATACCGGATAAAAGTGTTTTGGAGAAAATCCATGGTGAAAAAGTTTTTCACTTTGCAGAGTTTTTTCTCACTGTTGTGTTTTTGGGGGCTTGCTTTTGGGGGTTCCTGGTGTTTGGGGGGGGTCTTTGACATCGCTGGGTATGGATAGATTTGATTGCAAGTGGTTTGAAGAAAATCCATGGGGGCAAAGGGGAGTTAGAGCCTAGCTGCAGAGCGCACACGGAGTGATTTGGGAATGAGGCCTAAATTATTCTGTCTCCCTTTTTCAGGTTTTGCTTTTTGGCTGTGTGGGGGTGTTAAACTTGTTTTTGCCTTGGTTGACGGGTCTGGGGGCATTGCTGGGATGGTCTAATACTGGATAAAAGTGTTTTTGGAGAAAATCCATGGTTAAAATTTTTTCTCTTTGCAGAGTTTTCGCTCACTTTTGTGTTTTCGGGGGCCTGCTTTTGGGGGTTCCTGGTGTTTGATTGGGGGCTGGGGAGTCTTGGAGCATCGCTGGGTATGGATAGTTTTGCTTGCAAGTGGTTTGAAGACAATCCATGCTGGCAAAGGGGAGTTAGAGCCTAGATACAGAGCGCGCACAGAGTGATTTGGGAATGAGGCCTAAATTATTCTAAGTCTCACTTTTTCCGGTTTTGATTTTTGGCTGTTTGGGGGTGTTAAACTTGTTTTCGCCTGGGTTGACGGGTCTGGGGGCATTGCTGGGAAGGTCTAATACCGGATAAAAGTGTTTCGGAGAAAATCCATGGTGAAAAAACTTTTCACTTTGCAGAGTTTTCGCTCACTTTCATGTTTTCCGGGGCCTGCTTGGGTGTTCCTGGTGTTTGGGGGGGGATTTGGGGGGTTTGGGGGTTTTGGGGCATCGCTGGGTATGGATAGTTTTGATTGCAAGTGGTTTGAAGAAAATCCATGGTGGCAAAGGGGAGTTAGGGCCTAGCTGCAGAGCGCGCACGGAGTGATTTGGGAATGAGGCCTAAATTATTCTAAGTCTCACTTTTTCTGGTTTTGCTTTTTGGCTGTTTGGGGGTGGTAAACTTGTTTTCACCTTGGTTGACGGGTCTGGGGGCATTGCTGGGAAGGTCTAATACCGGATAAAAGTGTTTTGGAGAAAATCCATTGTTAAAAAGTTTTTCACTTTGCAGAGTTTTCGCTCACTTTTGTGTTTTCGGGGGCCTGCTTTTGGGGGTTCCTGGTGTTTGATTGGGGGCTGGGGAGTCTTGGCGCATCGCTGGGTATGGATAGTTTTGCTTGCAAGTGGTTTGAAGACCATCCATGCTGGCAAAGAGGAGTTAGAGCCTAGCTACAGAGCGCGCACAGAGTGATTTGGGAATGAGGCCTAAATTATTCTAAGTCTCACTTTTTCCGGTTTTGATTTTTGGCTGTTTGGGGGTGTTAAACTTGTTTTCGCCTGGGTTGACGGGTCTGGGGGCATTGCTGGGAAGGTCTAATACCGGATAAAAGTGTTTCGGAGAAAATCCATGGTGAAAAAACGTTTCACTTTGCAGAGTTTTCGCTCACTTTCATGTTTTCCGGGGCCTGCTTGGGTGTTCCTGGTGTTTGGGGGAATTTGGGGGGTTTGGGGGTCTTGGGGCATCGCTGGGTATGGATAGTTTTGATTGCAAGTGGTTTGAAGGAAATCCATGGTGGCAAAGGGGAGTTAGGGCCTAGCTGCAGAGCACGCACGGAGTGATTTGGGAATGAGGCCTAAATTATTCTAAGTCTCACTTTTTCCGGTTTTGCTTTTTGGCTGTTTGGAGGTGGTAAACTTGTTTTCACCTTGGTTGACGGGTATGGGGTCATTGCTGGGAAGGTCTAATACCGGATAAAAGTGTTTTGGAGAAAATCCATTGTAAAAAAGTTTTTCACTTTGCAGAGTTTTCGCTCACTTTCGTGTTTTCGGGGGCCTGCTTTTGGGGGTTCCTGGTGTTTGGGGGGGTCTTGGAGCATCGCTGGGTATGGATAGTTTTGATTGCAAGTGGTTTGAAGAAAATCTATGGTGGCAAAGGGGAGTTAGGGTCTACTTGCAGAGCGCGCACAGAGTGATTTGGAAATGAGGCCTAAATTATTCTGTCTCACTTTTTCCGGTTTTGCTTTTTTGCTGTTTGGGGGTGTTAAACTTGCTTTCGCCTTGGTTGACGGATCTGGGGGTATTGCTGGGAAGGTCTAATACCGGATATAAGTGTTTTTGGAGAAAATCCATGGTTAAAAAGTTTTTCACTTTGCAGAGTTTTTGATCACTTTTGTGTTTTCGGGGGCCTGCTTTTGGGGGTTGCTGGTGTTTGATTGGGGGCTGGGGGGGTCTTGGAGCATTGCTGGGTATGGATAGATTTGATTGCAAGGGGTTTGAAGACAATCCATGGTGGCAAAGGGGAGTTAGAACCTAGATGCAGAGCGCACTTGGAGTGATTTGGGAATGAGGCCTAAATTATTCTAAGTCTCACTTTTTCCGGTTTTGCTTTTTGGCGGTTTGGGGGTGTTAACTTGTTTTCGCCTTGGTTGACGGGTCTGGGGGCATTGCTGGGACGGTCTAATACTGGATAAAAGTGTTTTTTGAGAAAATCCATGGTTAAAATGTTTTCACTCTGCAGAGTTTTCGCTCACTTTTGTGTTTTTGGGGGCCTGCTTGGTGGGGTTCCTGGTGTTTGGGGGGGTTGGGTGGTCTTGGAGCATCGCTGGGTATGGATAGTTTTGATTGCAAGTGGTTTGAAGAAAATCCATGGTGGCAAAGGGGAGTTAGGGCCCAGCTGCAGAGCGCGCACGGAGTGATTTGGGAATGAGGCCTAAATTATTCTGTCTCACTTTTTCCGGTTTTGCTTTTTGGCTGTTTGGGGGTGTTAAACTTGTTTTTGCCTGGGTTGACGGGTCTGGGGGCATTGCTGGGAAGGTCTAATACCAGATAAAAGTGTTTTGGAGAAAATCCATGGTGAAAAAGTTTTTCCCTTTGCAGAGTTTTTGCTCACTTTCGTTTTTTCGGGGGCCTGCTTGGGGGGCTCCTGGTGTTTTGGGGGTTGGGGGGTCTTGGAACATCGCTGGGTATGGATAGTTTTGATTGCAAGTGGTTTGAAGAAAATCCATGGTGGCAAAGGGGTGTTAGGGCCTAGCTGCAGAGTGCGCACAAAGTGATTTGGGAATGAGGCCTAAATTATTCTAAGTCTCACTTTTTCCGGTTTTGCTTTTTGGCTATTTGGGGGTGTTAAACTTGTTTTCGCCTGGGTTGACGGGTCTAGGGGCATTGCTGGGAAGGTCTAATACCGGATAAAAGGGTTTTGGAGAAAATCCATGGTGAAAAAGTTTTTAACTTTGCAGAGTTTTTTCTCACTATTGTGTTTTTGGGGGCTTGCTTTTGGGGGTTCCTGGTGTTTCGGGGGGTCTTGGAACATCGCTGGGTATGGATAGTTTTGATTGCAAGTGGTTTGAAGAAAATCCATGGGGGCAAAGGGGAGTTAGAGCCTAGTTGCAGAGCGCGCACAGAGTGATTTGGGAATGAGGCCTAAATTATTCTGTCTCACTTTTTCTGGTTTTGCTTTTTGGCTGCTTGGGGGTGTTAAACTTGTTTTTGCCTTGGTTGACGGGTCTGGGGGCATTGCTGGGAAGGTCTAATACTGGATAAAAGTGTTTTTTGAGAAAATCCATGGTTAAAATGTTTTCACTCTGCAGAGTTTTCGCTCACTTTTGTGTTTTTGGGGGCCTGCTTGGTGGGGTTCCTGGTGTTTGGGGGGGTTGGGTGGTCTTGGAGCATCGCTGGGTATGGATAGTTTTGATTGCAAGTGGTTTGAAGAAAATCCATGGTGGCAAAGGGGAGTTAGGGCCCAGCTGCAGAGCGCGCACGGAGTGATTTGGGAATGAGGCCTAAATTATTCTAAGTCTCACTTTTTCCGGTTTTGCTTTTTGGCTGTTTGGGGGTGTTAAACTTGTTTTCGCCTGGGTTGACGGGTCTGGGGGCATTGCTGGGAAGGTCTAATACCAGATAAAAGTGTTTCGGAGAAAATCCATGGTGAAAAAGTTTTTCACTTTGCAGAGTTTTCGCTCACTTTCATGTTTTCAGGGGCCTGCTTGGGGGTTCCTGGTGTTTGGGGGGGGGGGGTTGGGGGTCTTGGGGCATCGCTGGGTATGGATAGTTTTGATTGCAAGTGGTTTGAAGAAAATCCATTGTGGCAAAGGGGAGTTAGGGCCTAGCTGCAGAGCGCGCACGGAGTGATTTGGGAATGAGGCCTAAATTATTCTAAGTCTCACTTTTTCTGGTTTTGCTTTTTGGCTGTTTGGGGGTGGTAAACTTGTTTTCACCTTGGTTGACGGGTCTGGGGGCATTGCTGGGAAGGTCTAATACCGGATAAAAGTGTTTTGGAGAAAATTCATTGTAAAATATTTTTTAACTTTGCAGAGTTTTCGCTCACTTTCGTGTTTTCGGGGGCCTGCTTTTGGGGGTTCCTGGTGTTTGGGGGGGGGTTGGGGGTCTTGGAGCATTGCCGGGTATGGATAGTTTTGATTGCAAGTGGTTTGAAGAAAATCCATGGTGGCAAAGGGGAGTTAGGGTCTACTTGCAGAGCGCGCACAGAGTGATTTGGGAATGAGGCCTAAATTATTCTGTCTCACTTTTTCCGGGTTTGCTTTTTGGCTGTTTGGGGGTGTTAAACTTGTTTTCGCCTTGGTTGACGGGTCTGGGGGTATTGCTGGGAAGGTCTAATACTTGATAAAAGTGTTTTGGAGAAAATCCATTGTTAAAAAGTTTTTCACTTTGCAGAGTTTTCGCTCACTTTTGTGTTTTTGGGGCCTGCTTTTGGGGGTTCCTGGTGTTTGATTGGGGGCTGGGGGGTCTTGGAGCATCGCTGGGTATGGATAGCTTTGATTGCAAGTGATTTGAAGAAAATCCATGGTGGCAAAGGGGAGTTAGGGCCTAGCTGCAGAGCGCGCACAGAGTGATTTGGGAATGACGCCTAAATTATTCTAAATTTCACTTTTTCCGGTTTTGCTTTTTGGCTGTTTGGGGGTGTTAAACTTGTTTTCGCCTCGGTTGACGGGTCTGGGGGCATTGCTGGGAAGGTCTAATACTGGATAAAAGTGTTTTTGGAGAAAATCCATGGTTAAAATGTTTTCACTTTGCAGAGTTTTCGCTCACTTTTGTGTTTTTGGGGGCCTGCTTTTGGGGGTTGCTGGTCTTTGATTGGGGGCTGGGGGGTCGTGGAGCATCGCTGGGTATGGATAGTCTTGATTGCAAGTGGTTTGAAGAAAATCCATGGTGGCAAAGAGGAGTTAGGGCCTAGCTGCAGAGCGCTCACCGAGTGATTTGGGAATGTGGCCTAAATTATTCTCTCACTTTTTCCAGTTTTCCTTTTTGGCTGTTTGGGGGTGGTAAACTTGTTTTCACCTTGGTTGACGGGTCTGGGGGCATTGCTGGGAAGGTCTAATACCGGATAAAAGTGTTTTGGAGAAAATCCATTGTAAAAAAGTTTTTCACTTTGCAGAGTTTTCGCTCACTTTTGTGTTTTCGGGGGCCTGCTTTTGGGGGTTCCTGGTGTTTGGGGCGGGGGGGGTTGGGGGTCTTGGAGCATTGCTGGGTATGGATAGTTTTGATTGCAAGTGGTTTGAAGAAAATCCATGGTGGCAAAGGGGAGTTAGGGCCTAGCTGTAGAGCGCGCACGGAGTGTTTTGGGAATGAAGCCTAAATTATTCTGTCTCACTTTTTCCGGTTTTGCTTTTTGGCTGTTTGGGGGTGTTAATCTTGTTTTCACCTTGGTTGACGGGTCTGGGGGCATTGCTGGGAAGGTCTAATACCGGATAAATGTGTTTTGGGAGAAAATCCATGGTGAAAAAGTTTTTCACTTTGCAGAGTTTTTTCTCACTTTTGTGTTTTTGGGGGCTTGCTTTTGGGGGTTCCTAGTGTTTGGGGGGGTGGGGGGTCTTGGAGCATCGCTGGATATGGATAGTTTTGATTGCAAGTGGTTTGAAGAAAATCCATGGTGGCAAAGGGGAGTTAGAGCCTAGCTGCAGAGCGCGCAGGGAGTGATTTGGGAATGAGGCCTAAATTATTCTAAGTCTCACTTTTTCCGGTTTTGCTTTTTGGCTGTTTGGGGGTGTTAAACTTGTTTTGGCCTTGGTTGACGGGTCTGGGGGCATTGCTGGGAAGGTCTAATACTGGATAAACGTGTTTTTGGAGAAAATCCATGGTTAAAATGTTTTCTCTTTGCAGAGTTTTCACTCACTTTTGTGTTTTCGGGGGCCGGCTTTTGGGGGTTCCTTTTGTTTGATTGGGGACTGGGGGTCTTGGAGCTTCTCTGGATATGGATAGTTTTGATTGCAAGTGGTTTGAAGACAATCCATGCTGGCAAAGGGGAGTTAGAGCCTAGCTACAGAGCGCGCACGGAGTGATTTGGGAATGAGGCCTAAATTATTCTAAGTCTCACTTTTTCCGGTTTTGCTTTTTGGCTGTTTGGGGGTGTTAAACTTGTTTTTGCATGGGTTGACTGATCTGGAGACATTGCTGGGAAGGTCTAATACCGGATAAAAGTGTTTCGGAGAAAATCCATGGTAAAAAAGTTTTTCACTTTGCAGAGTTTTCGCTCACTTTCAAGTTTTCAGGGGCCTGCTTGGGGGTTCCTGGTGTTTGGGGGGGTTTGGGGGTCTTGGGGCATCGCTGGGTATGGATAGTTTTGATTGCAAGTGGTTTGAAGAAAATCCATTGTGGCAAAGGGGAGTTAGGGCCTAGCTGCAGAGCGCGCACGGAGTGATTTGGGAATGAGGCCTAAATTATTCTGTCTCACTTTTTCAGGTTTTGCTTTTTGGCTGTTTGGGGGTGGTAAACTTGTTTTCACCTTGGTTGACGGGTCTGGGGGCATTGCTGGGAAGGTCTAATACCGGATAAAAGTGTTTTGGAGAAAATCCATTGTAAAAAAGTTTTTCACTTTGCAGAGTTTTCGCTCACTTTCTGTGTTTTCGGGGGCCTGCTTTTGGGGGTTCCTGGTGTTTGGGGGGGGGGGTTGGGGGTCTTGGAGCATTGCTGGGTATGGATAGTTTTGATTGCAAGTGGTTTGAAGAAAATCCATGGTGGCAAAGGGGAGTTAGGGTCTACTTGCAGAGCGCGCACAGAGTGATTTGGGAATGAGGCCTAAATTATTCTGTCTCACTTTTTCCGGGTTTGCTTTTTGGCTGTTTGGGGGTGTTAAACTTGTTTTCGCCTTGGTTGACGGGTCTGGGGGTATTGCTGGGAAGGTCTAATACCGGATAAAAGTGTTTTGGAGAAAATCCATTGTTAAAAAGTTTTTCACTTTGCAAAGTTTTCGCTAACTTTTGTGTTTTTGGGGCCTGCTTTTGGGGGTTCCTGGTGTTTGATTGGGGGCTGGGGGGTCTTGGAGCATCGCTGGGTATGGATAGTTTTGATTGCAAGTGGTTTGAAGAAAATCCATGGTGGCAAAGGGGAGTTAGAGCCTAGCTGCAGAGCGCGCAGGGAGTGATTTGGGAATGAGGCCTAAATTATTCTAAGTCTCACTTTTTCCGGTTTTGCTTTTTGGCTGTTTGGGGGTGTTAAACTTGTTTTGGCCTTGGTTGACGGGTCTGGGGGCATTGCTGGGAAGGTCTAATACTGGATAAACGTGTTTTTGGAGAAAATCCATGGTTAAAATGTTTTCTCTTTGCAGAGTTTTCACTCACTTTTGTGTTTTCGGGGGCCGGCTTTTGGGGGTTCCTTTTGTTTGATTGGGGACTGGGGGTCTTGGAGCTTCTCTGGATATGGATAGTTTTGATTGCAAGTGGTTTGAAGACAATCCATGCTGGCAAAGGGGAGTTAGAGCCTAGCTACAGAGCGCGCACGGAGTGATTTGGGAATGAGGCCTAAATTATTCTAAGTCTCACTTTTTCCGGTTTTGCTTTTTGGCTGTTTGGGGGTGTTAAACTTGTTTTTGCATGGGTTGACTGATCTGGAGACATTGCTGGGAAGGTCTAATACCGGATAAAAGTGTTTCGGAGAAAATCCATGGTAAAAAAGTTTTTCACTTTGCAGAGTTTTCGCTCACTTTCAAGTTTTCAGGGGCCTGCTTGGGGGTTCCTGGTGTTTGGGGGGGTTTGGGGGTCTTGGGGCATCGCTGGGTATGGATAGTTTTGATTGCAAGTGGTTTGAAGAAAATCCATTGTGGCAAAGGGGAGTTAGGGCCTAGCTGCAGAGCGCGCACGGAGTGATTTGGGAATGAGGCCTAAATTATTCTGTCTCACTTTTTCAGGTTTTGCTTTTTGGCTGTTTGGGGGTGGTAAACTTGTTTTCACCTTGGTTGACGGGTCTGGGGGCATTGCTGGGAAGGTCTAATACCGGATAAAAGTGTTTTGGAGAAAATCCATTGTAAAAAAGTTTTTCACTTTGCAGAGTTTTCGCTCACTTTCTGTGTTTTCGGGGGCCTGCTTTTGGGGGTTCCTGGTGTTTGGGGGGGGGGGTTGGGGGTCTTGGAGCATTGCTGGGTATGGATAGTTTTGATTGCAAGTGGTTTGAAGAAAATCCATGGTGGCAAAGGGGAGTTAGGGTCTACTTGCAGAGCGCGCACAGAGTGATTTGGGAATGAGGCCTAAATTATTCTGTCTCACTTTTTCCGGGTTTGCTTTTTGGCTGTTTGGGGGTGTTAAACTTGTTTTCGCCTTGGTTGACGGGTCTGGGGGTATTGCTGGGAAGGTCTAATACCGGATAAAAGTGTTTTGGAGAAAATCCATTGTTAAAAAGTTTTTCACTTTGCAAAGTTTTCGCTAACTTTTGTGTTTTTGGGGCCTGCTTTTGGGGGTTCCTGGTGTTTGATTGGGGGCTGGGGGGTCTTGGAGCATCGCTGGGTATGGATAGTTTTGATTGCAAGTGGTTTGAAGAAAATCCATGGTGGCAAAGGGGAGTTAGGGCCTAGCTGCAGAGCGCTCACCGAGTGATTTGGGAATGAGGCCTAAATTATTCTAAGTCTCACTTTTTCCGGTTTTGCTTTTTGGCGGTTTGGGGGTGTTAAACTTGTTTTTGCATGGGTTGACTGATCTGGAGACATTGCTGGGAAGGTCTAATACCGGATAAAAGTGTTTTGGAGTAAATCTATGGTGAAAAAGTTTTTCACTTTGCAGAGTTTTTGCTCACTTTTGTGTTTTGGGGGCTTGCTTTTGGGGGTTCCTGGTGTTTGGGGGGTTGGGGTCTTGGAGCATCGCTGGGTATGGATAGTTTTGATTGCAAGTGGTTTGAAGAAAATCTATGGTGGCAAAGGGGAGTTGGAGCCTAGCTGCAGAGCGCGCACGGAGTGATTTGGGAATGAGGCCTAAATTATTCTGTCTCACTTTTTCTGGTTTTGCTTTTTGGCTGTTTGGGGGTGTTAACTTGTTTTCGCCTTGGTTGACGGGTCTGGGGGCATTGCTGGGAAGGTCTAATACTGGATAAAAGTGTTTTTGGAGAAAATCCATGGTTAAAATGTTTTCACTTTGCAGAGTTTTCGCTCACTTTTGTGTTTTTGGGGGCCTGCTTTTGGGGGTTGCTGGTGTTTGATTGGGGGCTGGGGGGTCGTGGAGCATCGCTGGGTATGGATAGTCTTGATTGCAAGTGGTTTGAAGAAAATCCATGGTGGCAAAGGGGAGTTAGGGCCTAGCTGCAGAGTGCGCACAGAGTGATTTGGGAATGAGGCCTAAATTATTCTAAGTCTCACTTTTTCCGGTTTTGCTTTTTGGCTATTTGGGAGTGTTAAACTTGTTTTCGCCTGGGTTGACGGGTCTAGGGGCATTGCTGGGAAGGTCTAATACCGGATAAAAGGGTTTTGGAGAAAATCCATGGTGAAAAAGTTTTTCACTTTGCAGAGTTTTTTCTCACTATTGTGTTTTTGGGGGCTTGCTTTTGGGGGTTCCTGGTGTTTCGGGGGGTCTTTGAACATCGCTGGGTATGGATAGTTTTGATTGCAAGTGGTTTGAAGAAAATCCATGGGGGCAAAGGGGAGTTAGAGCCTGGTTGCAGAGCGCGCACAGAGTGATTTGGGAATGAGGCCTAAATTATTCTGTCTCACTTTTTCTGGTTTTGCTTTTTGGCTGTTTGGGGGTGTTAAACTTGTTTTTGCCTTGGTTGACGGGTCTGGGGGCATTGCTGGGAAGGTCTAATACTGGATAAAAGTGTTTTTGGAGAAAATCCATGGTTAAAATGTTTTCTCTTTGCAGAGTTTTCGCTCACTTTTGTGTTTTCGGGGGCCTGCTTTTGGGGGTTCCCTGTGTTTGATTGGGGGCTGGGGGGTCTTGGAGCATCTCTGGATATGGATAGTTTTGATTGCAAGTGGTTTGAAGACAATCCATGCTGGCAAAGGGGAGTTAGAGCCTAGCTACAGAGCGCGCACGGAGTGATTTGGGAATGAGGCCTAAATTATTCTAAGTCTCACTTTTTCCGGTTTTGCTTTTTGGCTGTTTGGGGGTGTTAAACTTGTTTTCGCCTGGGTTGACGGGTCTGGGGGCATTGCTGGGAAGGTCTAATACCAGATAAAAGTGTTTCGGAGAAAATCCATGGTGAAAAAGTTTTTCACTTTGCAGAGTTTTCGCTCACTTTCATGTTTTCAGGGGCCTGCTTGGGGGTTCCTGGTGTTTGGGGGGGGGGTTGGGGGTCTTGGGGCATCGCTGGGTATGGATAGTTTTGATTGCAAGTGGTTTGAAGAAAATCCATTGTGGCAAAGGGGAGTTAGGGTCTACTTGCAGAGCGCGCACAGAGTGATTTGGGAATGAGGCCTAAATTATTCTGTCTCACTTTTTCTGGGTTTGCTTTTTGGCTGCTTGGGGGTGGTAAACTTGTTTTCACCTTGGTTGACGGGTCTGGGGGCATTGCTGGGAAGGTCTAATACCGGATAAAAGTGTTTTGGAGAAAATTCATTGTAAAATATTTTTTAACTTTGCAGAGTTTTCGCTCACTTTCGTGTTTTCGGGGGCCTGCTTTTGGGGGTTCCTGGTGTTTGGGGGGGGGGTTGGGGGTCTTGGAGCATTGCCGGGTATAGATAGTTTTGATTGCAAGTGGTTTGAAGAAAATCCATGGTGGCAAAGGGGAGTTAGGGTCTACTTGCAGAGCGCGCACAGAGTGATTTGGGAATGAGGCCTAAATTATTCTGTCTCATTTTTTCCGGGTTTGCTTTTTGGCTGTTTGGGGGTGTTAAACTTGTTTTCGCCTTGGTTGACGGGTCTGGGGGTATTGCTGGGAAGGTCTAATACTTGATAAAAGTGTTTTGGAGAAAATCCATTGTTAAAAAGTTTTTCACTTTGCAGAGTTTTCGCTCACTTTTGTGTTTTTGGGGCCTGCTTTTGGGGGTTCCTGGTGTTTGATTGGGGGCTGGGGGGTCTTGGAGCATCGCTGGGTATGGATAGTTTTGATTGCAAGTGGTTTGAAGAAAATCCATGGTGGCAAAGGGGAGTTAGGGCCTAGCTGCAGAGCGCGCACGGAGTGATTTGGGAATGAGGCCTAAATTATTCTAAGTCTCACTTTTTCTGGTTTTGCTTTTTGGCTGTTTGGGGGTGGTAAACTTGTTTTCACCTTGGTTGACGGGTCTGGGGGCATTGCTGGGAAGGTCTAATACCGGATAAAAGTGTTTTGGAGAAAATCCATTGTTAAAAAGTTTTTCACTTTGCAGAGTTTTCGCTCACTTTTGTGTTTTCGGGGGCCTGCTTTTGGGGGTTCCTGGTGTTTGATTGGGGGCTGGGGAGTCTTGGCGCATCGCTGGGTATGGATAGTTTTGCTTGCAAGTGGTTTGAAGACCATCCATGCTGGCAAAGAGGAGTTAGAGCCTAGCTACAGAGCGCGCACAGAGTGATTTGGGAATGAGGCCTAAATTATTCTAAGTCTCACTTTTTCCGGTTTTGATTTTTGGCTGTTTGGGGGTGTTAAACTTGTTTTCGCCTGGGTTGACGGGTCTGGGGGCATTGCTGGGAAGGTCTAATACCGGATAAAAGTGTTTCGGAGAAAATCCATGGTGAAAAAACGTTTCACTTTGCAGAGTTTTCGCTCACTTTCATGTTTTCCGGGGCCTGCTTGGGTGTTCCTGGTGTTTGGGGGAATTTGGGGGGTTTGGGGGTCTTGGGGCATCGCTGGGTATGGATAGTTTTGATTGCAAGTGGTTTGAAGGAAATCCATGGTGGCAAAGGGGAGTTAGGGCCTAGCTGCAGAGCACGCACGGAGTGATTTGGGAATGAGGCCTAAATTATTCTAAGTCTCACTTTTTCCGGTTTTGCTTTTTGGCTGTTTGGAGGTGGTAAACTTGTTTTCACCTTGGTTGACGGGTATGGGGTCATTGCTGGGAAGGTCTAATACCGGATAAAAGTGTTTTGGAGAAAATCCATTGTAAAAAAGTTTTTCACTTTGCAGAGTTTTCGCTCACTTTCGTGTTTTCGGGGGCCTGCTTTTGGGGGTTCCTGGTGTTTGGGGGGGTCTTGGAGCATCGCTGGGTATGGATAGTTTTGATTGCAAGTGGTTTGAAGAAAATCTATGGTGGCAAAGGGGAGTTAGGGTCTACTTGCAGAGCGCGCACAGAGTGATTTGGAAATGAGGCCTAAATTATTCTGTCTCACTTTTTCCGGTTTTGCTTTTTTGCTGTTTGGGGGTGTTAAACTTGCTTTCGCCTTGGTTGACGGATCTGGGGGTATTGCTGGGAAGGTCTAATACCGGATATAAGTGTTTTTGGAGAAAATCCATGGTTAAAAAGTTTTTCACTTTGCAGAGTTTTTGATCACTTTTGTGTTTTCGGGGGCCTGCTTTTGGGGGTTGCTGGTGTTTGATTGGGGGCTGGGGGGGTCTTGGAGCATTGCTGGGTATGGATAGATTTGATTGCAAGGGGTTTGAAGACAATCCATGGTGGCAAAGGGGAGTTAGAACCTAGATGCAGAGCGCACTTGGAGTGATTTGGGAATGAGGCCTAAATTATTCTAAGTCTCACTTTTTCCGGTTTTGCTTTTTGGCGGTTTGGGGGTGTTAACTTGTTTTCGCCTTGGTTGACGGGTCTGGGGGCATTGCTGGGACGGTCTAATACTGGATAAAAGTGTTTTTTGAGAAAATCCATGGTTAAAATGTTTTCACTCTGCAGAGTTTTCGCTCACTTTTGTGTTTTTGGGGGCCTGCTTGGTGGGGTTCCTGGTGTTTGGGGGGGTTGGGTGGTCTTGGAGCATCGCTGGGTATGGATAGTTTTGATTGCAAGTGGTTTGAAGAAAATCCATGGTGGCAAAGGGGAGTTAGGGCCCAGCTGCAGAGCGCGCACGGAGTGATTTGGGAATGAGGCCTAAATTATTCTGTCTCACTTTTTCCGGTTTTGCTTTTTGGCTGTTTGGGGGTGTTAAACTTGTTTTTGCCTGGGTTGACGGGTCTGGGGGCATTGCTGGGAAGGTCTAATACCAGATAAAAGTGTTTTGGAGAAAATCCATGGTGAAAAAGTTTTTCCCTTTGCAGAGTTTTTGCTCACTTTCGTTTTTTCGGGGGCCTGCTTGGGGGGCTCCTGGTGTTTTGGGGGTTGGGGGGTCTTGGAACATCGCTGGGTATGGATAGTTTTGATTGCAAGTGGTTTGAAGAAAATCCATGGTGGCAAAGGGGTGTTAGGGCCTAGCTGCAGAGTGCGCACAAAGTGATTTGGGAATGAGGCCTAAATTATTCTAAGTCTCACTTTTTCCGGTTTTGCTTTTTGGCTATTTGGGGGTGTTAAACTTGTTTTCGCCTGGGTTGACGGGTCTAGGGGCATTGCTGGGAAGGTCTAATACCGGATAAAAGGGTTTTGGAGAAAATCCATGGTGAAAAAGTTTTTAACTTTGCAGAGTTTTTTCTCACTATTGTGTTTTTGGGGGCTTGCTTTTGGGGGTTCCTGGTGTTTCGGGGGGTCTTGGAACATCGCTGGGTATGGATAGTTTTGATTGCAAGTGGTTTGAAGAAAATCCATGGGGGCAAAGGGGAGTTAGAGCCTAGTTGCAGAGCGCGCACAGAGTGATTTGGGAATGAGGCCTAAATTATTCTGTCTCACTTTTTCTGGTTTTGCTTTTTGGCTGCTTGGGGGTGTTAAACTTGTTTTTGCCTTGGTTGACGGGTCTGGGGGCATTGCTGGGAAGGTCTAATACTGGATAAAAGTGTTTTTTGAGAAAATCCATGGTTAAAATGTTTTCACTCTGCAGAGTTTTCGCTCACTTTTGTGTTTTTGGGGGCCTGCTTGGTGGGGTTCCTGGTGTTTGGGGGGGTTGGGTGGTCTTGGAGCATCGCTGGGTATGGATAGTTTTGATTGCAAGTGGTTTGAAGAAAATCCATGGTGGCAAAGGGGAGTTAGGGCCCAGCTGCAGAGCGCGCACGGAGTGATTTGGGAATGAGGCCTAAATTATTCTAAGTCTCACTTTTTCCGGTTTTGCTTTTTGGCTGTTTGGGGGTGTTAAACTTGTTTTCGCCTGGGTTGACGGGTCTGGGGGCATTGCTGGGAAGGTCTAATACCAGATAAAAGTGTTTCGGAGAAAATCCATGGTGAAAAAGTTTTTCACTTTGCAGAGTTTTCGCTCACTTTCATGTTTTCAGGGGCCTGCTTGGGGGTTCCTGGTGTTTGGGGGGGGGGGGTTGGGGGTCTTGGGGCATCGCTGGGTATGGATAGTTTTGATTGCAAGTGGTTTGAAGAAAATCCATTGTGGCAAAGGGGAGTTAGGGCCTAGCTGCAGAGCGCGCACGGAGTGATTTGGGAATGAGGCCTAAATTATTCTAAGTCTCACTTTTTCTGGTTTTGCTTTTTGGCTGTTTGGGGGTGGTAAACTTGTTTTCACCTTGGTTGACGGGTCTGGGGGCATTGCTGGGAAGGTCTAATACCGGATAAAAGTGTTTTGGAGAAAATTCATTGTAAAATATTTTTTAACTTTGCAGAGTTTTCGCTCACTTTCGTGTTTTCGGGGGCCTGCTTTTGGGGGTTCCTGGTGTTTGGGGGGGGGTTGGGGGTCTTGGAGCATTGCCGGGTATGGATAGTTTTGATTGCAAGTGGTTTGAAGAAAATCCATGGTGGCAAAGGGGAGTTAGGGTCTACTTGCAGAGCGCGCACAGAGTGATTTGGGAATGAGGCCTAAATTATTCTGTCTCACTTTTTCCGGGTTTGCTTTTTGGCTGTTTGGGGGTGTTAAACTTGTTTTCGCCTTGGTTGACGGGTCTGGGGGTATTGCTGGGAAGGTCTAATACTTGATAAAAGTGTTTTGGAGAAAATCCATTGTTAAAAAGTTTTTCACTTTGCAGAGTTTTCGCTCACTTTTGTGTTTTTGGGGCCTGCTTTTGGGGGTTCCTGGTGTTTGATTGGGGGCTGGGGGGTCTTGGAGCATCGCTGGGTATGGATAGCTTTGATTGCAAGTGATTTGAAGAAAATCCATGGTGGCAAAGGGGAGTTAGGGCCTAGCTGCAGAGCGCGCACAGAGTGATTTGGGAATGACGCCTAAATTATTCTAAATTTCACTTTTTCCGGTTTTGCTTTTTGGTTGTTTGGGGGTGTTAAACTTGTTTTCGCCTCGGTTGACGGGTCTGGGGGCATTGCTGGGAAGGTCTAATACTGGATAAAAGTGTTTTTGGAGAAAATCCATGGTTAAAATGTTTTCACTTTGCAGAGTTTTCGCTCACTTTTGTGTTTTTGGGGGCCTGCTTTTGGGGGTTGCTGGTCTTTGATTGGGGGCTGGGGGGTCGTGGAGCATCGCTGGGTATGGATAGTCTTGATTGCAAGTGGTTTGAAGAAAATCCATGGTGGCAAAGGGGAGTTAGGGCCTAGCTGCAGAGCGCTCACCGAGTGATTTGGGAATGTGGCCTAAATTATTCTCTCACTTTTTCCAGTTTTGCTTTTTGGCTGTTTGGGGGTGGTAAACTTGTTTTCACCTTGGTTGACGGGTCTGGGGGCATTGCTGGGAAGGTCTAATACCGGATAAAAGTGTTTTGGAGAAAATCCATTGTAAAAAAGTTTTTCACTTTGCAGAGTTTTCGCTCACTTTTGTGTTTTCGGGGGCCTGCTTTTGGGGGTTCCTGGTGTTTGGGGCGGGGGGGGTTGGGGGTCTTGGAGCATTGCTGGGTATGGATAGTTTTGATTGCAAGTGGTTTGAAGAAAATCCATGGTGGCAAAGGGGAGTTAGGGCCTAGCTGTAGAGCGCGCACGGAGTGTTTTGGGAATGAAGCCTAAATTATTCTGTCTCACTTTTTCCGGTTTTGCTTTTTGGCTGTTTGGGGGTGTTAATCTTGTTTTCACCTTGGTTGACGGGTCTGGGGGCATTGCTGGGAAGGTCTAATACCGGATAAATGTGTTTTGGGAGAAAATCCATGGTGAAAAAGTTTTTCACTTTGCAGAGTTTTTTCTCACTTTTGTGTTTTTGGGGGCTTGCTTTTGGGGGTTCCTAGTGTTTGGGGGGGTGGGGGGTCTTGGAGCATCGCTGGATATGGATAGTTTTGATTGCAAGTGGTTTGAAGAAAATCCATGGTGGCAAAGGGGAGTTAGAGCCTAGCTGCAGAGCGCGCAGGGAGTGATTTGGGAATGAGGCCTAAATTATTCTAAGTCTCACTTTTTCCGGTTTTGCTTTTTGGCTGTTTGGGGGTGTTAAACTTGTTTTGGCCTTGGTTGACGGGTCTGGGGGCATTGCTGGGAAGGTCTAATACTGGATAAACGTGTTTTTGGAGAAAATCCATGGTTAAAATGTTTTCTCTTTGCAGAGTTTTCACTCACTTTTGTGTTTTCGGGGGCCGGCTTTTGGGGGTTCCTTTTGTTTGATTGGGGACTGGGGGTCTTGGAGCTTCTCTGGATATGGATAGTTTTGATTGCAAGTGGTTTGAAGACAATCCATGCTGGCAAAGGGGAGTTAGAGCCTAGCTACAGAGCGCGCACGGAGTGATTTGGGAATGAGGCCTAAATTATTCTAAGTCTCACTTTTTCCGGTTTTGCTTTTTGGCTGTTTGGGGGTGTTAAACTTGTTTTTGCATGGGTTGACTGATCTGGAGACATTGCTGGGAAGGTCTAATACCGGATAAAAGTGTTTCGGAGAAAATCCATGGTAAAAAAGTTTTTCACTTTGCAGAGTTTTCGCTCACTTTCAAGTTTTCAGGGGCCTGCTTGGGGGTTCCTGGTGTTTGGGGGGGTTTGGGGGTCTTGGGGCATCGCTGGGTATGGATAGTTTTGATTGCAAGTGGTTTGAAGAAAATCCATTGTGGCAAAGGGGAGTTAGGGCCTAGCTGCAGAGCGCGCACGGAGTGATTTGGGAATGAGGCCTAAATTATTCTGTCTCACTTTTTCAGGTTTTGCTTTTTGGCTGTTTGGGGGTGGTAAACTTGTTTTCACCTTGGTTGACGGGTCTGGGGGCATTGCTGGGAAGGTCTAATACCGGATAAAAGTGTTTTGGAGAAAATCCATTGTAAAAAAGTTTTTCACTTTGCAGAGTTTTCGCTCACTTTTGTGTTTTCGGGGGCCTGCTTTTGGGGGTTCCTGGTGTTTGGGGGGGGGGGTTGGGGGTCTTGGAGCATTGCTGGGTATGGATAGTTTTGATTGCAAGTGGTTTGAAGAAAATCCATGGTGGCAAAGGGGAGTTAGGGTCTACTTGCAGAGCGCGCACAGAGTGATTTGGGAATGAGGCCTAAATTATTCTGTCTCACTTTTTCCGGGTTTGCTTTTTGGCTGTTTGGGGGTGTTAAACTTGTTTTCGCCTTGGTTGACGGGTCTGGGGGTATTGCTGGGAAGGTCTAATACCGGATAAAAGTGTTTTGGAGAAAATCCATTGTTAAAAAGTTTTTCACTTTGCAAAGTTTTCGCTAACTTTTGTGTTTTTGGGGCCTGCTTTTGGGGGTTCCTGGTGTTTGATTGGGGGCTGGGGGGTCTTGGAGCATCGCTGGGTATGGATAGTTTTGATTGCAAGTGGTTTGAAGAAAATCCATGGTGGCAAAGGGGAGTTAGGGCCTAGCTGCAGAGCGCTCACCGAGTGATTTGGGAATGAGGCCTAAATTATTCTAAGTCTCACTTTTTCCGGTTTTGCTTTTTGGCGGTTTGGGGGTGTTAAACTTGTTTTTGCATGGGTTGACTGATCTGGAGACATTGCTGGGAAGGTCTAATACCGGATAAAAGTGTTTTGGAGTAAATCTATGGTGAAAAAGTTTTTCACTTTGCAGAGTTTTTGCTCACTTTTGTGTTTTGGGGGCTTGCTTTTGGGGGTTCCTGGTGTTTGGGGGGTTGGGGTCTTGGAGCATCGCTGGGTATGGATAGTTTTGATTGCAAGTGGTTTGAAGAAAATCTATGGTGGCAAAGGGGAGTTGGAGCCTAGCTGCAGAGCGCGCACGGAGTGATTTGGGAATGAGGCCTAAATTATTCTGTCTCACTTTTTCTGGTTTTGCTTTTTGGCTGTTTGGGGGTGTTAACTTGTTTTCGCCTTGGTTGACGGGTCTGGGGGCATTGCTGGGAAGGTCTAATACTGGATAAAAGTGTTTTTGGAGAAAATCCATGGTTAAAATGCTTTCACTTTGCAGAGTTTTCGCTCACTTTTGTGTTTTTGGGGGCCTGCTTTTGGGGGTTGCTGGTGTTTGATTGGGGGCTGGGGGGTCGTGGAGCATCGCTGGGTATGGATAGTCTTGATTGCAAGTGGTTTGAAGAAAATCCATGGTGGCAAAGGGGAGTTAGGGCCTAGCTGCAGAGTGCGCACAGAGTGATTTGGGAATGAGGCCTAAATTATTCTAAGTCTCACTTTTTCCGGTTTTGCTTTTTGGCTATTTGGGGGTGTTAAACTTGTTTTCGCCTGGGTTGACGGGTCTAGGGGCATTGCTGGGAAGGTCTAATACCGGATAAAAGGGTTTTGGAGAAAATCCATGGTGAAAAAGTTTTTCACTTTGCAGAGTTTTTTCTCACTATTGTGTTTTTGGGGGCTTGCTTTTGGGGGTTCCTGGTGTTTCGGGGGGTCTTTGAACATCGCTGGGTATGGATAGTTTTGATTGCAAGTGGTTTGAAGAAAATCCATGGGGGCAAAGGGGAGTTAGAGCCTGGTTGCAGAGCGCGCACAGAGTGATTTGGGAATGAGGCCTAAATTATTCTGTCTCACTTTTTCTGGTTTTGCTTTTTGGCTGTTTGGGGGTGTTAAACTTGTTTTTGCCTTGGTTGACGGGTCTGGGGGCATTGCTGGGAAGGTCTAATACTGGATAAAAGTGTTTTTGGAGAAAATCCATGGTTAAAATGTTTTCTCTTTGCAGAGTTTTCGCTCACTTTTGTGTTTTCGGGGGCCTGCTTTTGGGGGTTCCCTGTGTTTGATTGGGGGCTGGGGGGTCTTGGAGCATCTCTGGATATGGATAGTTTTGATTGCAAGTGGTTTGAAGACAATCCATGCTGGCAAAGGGGAGTTAGAGCCTAGCTACAGAGCGCGCACGGAGTGATTTGGGAATGAGGCCTAAATTATTCTAAGTCTCACTTTTTCCGGTTTTGCTTTTTGGCTGTTTGGGGGTGTTAAACTTGTTTTCGCCTGGGTTGACGGGTCTGGGGGCATTGCTGGGAAGGTCTAATACCAGATAAAAGTGTTTCGGAGAAAATCCATGGTGAAAAAGTTTTTCACTTTGCAGAGTTTTCGCTCACTTTCATGTTTTCAGGGGCCTGCTTGGGGGTTCCTGGTGTTTGGGGGGGGGGGGGTTGGGGGTCTTGGGGCATCGCTGGGTATGGATAGTTTTGATTGCAAGTGGTTTGAAGAAAATCCATTGTGGCAAAGGGGAGTTAGGGTCTACTTGCAGAGCGCGCACAGAGTGATTTGGGAATGAGGCCTAAATTATTCTGTCTCACTTTTTCTGGGTTTGCTTTTTGGCTGTTTGGGGGTGGTAAACTTGTTTTCACCTTGGTTGACGGGTCTGGGGGCATTGCTGGGAAGGTCTAATACCGGATAAAAGTGTTTTGGAGAAAATTCATTGTAAAATATTTTTTAACTTTGCAGAGTTTTCGCTCACTTTCGTGTTTTCGGGGGCCTGCTTTTGGGGGTTCCTGGTGTTTGGGGGGGGGTTGGGGGTCTTGGAGCATTGCCGGGTATAGATAGTTTTGATTGCAAGTGGTTTGAAGAAAATCCATGGTGGCAAAGGGGAGTTAGGGTCTACTTGCAGAGCGCGCACAGAGTGATTTGGGAATGAGGCCTAAATTATTCTGTCTCATTTTTTCCCGGGTTTGCTTTTTGGCTGTTTGGGGGTGTTAAACTTGTTTTCGCCTTGGTTGACGGGTCTGGGGGTATTGCTGGGAAGGTCTAATACTTGATAAAAGTGTTTTGGAGAAAATCCATTGTTAAAAAGTTTTTCACTTTGCAGAGTTTTCGCTCACTTTTGTGTTTTTGGGGCCTGCTTTTGGGGGTTCCTGGTGTTTGATTGGGGGCTGGGGGGTCTTGGAGCATCGCTGGGTATAGATAGCTTTGATTGCAAGTGATTTGAAGAAAATCCATGGTGGCAAAGGGGAGTTAGGGCCTAGCTGCAGAGCGCGCACAGAGTGATTTGGGAATGACGCCTAAATTATTCTAAATTTCACTTTTTCCGGTTTTGCTTTTTGGCTGTTTGGGGGTGTTAAACTTGTTTTCGCCTCAGTTGACGGGTCTGGGGGCATTGCTGGGAAGGTCTAATACTGGATAAAAGTGTTTTTGGAGAAAATCCATGGTTAAAATGTTTTCACTTTGCAGAGTTTTCGCTCACTTTTGTGTTTTTGGGGGCCTGCTTTTGGGGGTTGCTGGTGTTTGATTGGGGGCTGGGGGGTCGTGGAGCATCGCTGGGTATGGATAGTCTTGATTGCAAGTGGTTTGAAGAAAATCCATGGTGGCAAAGGGGAGTTAGGGCCTAGCTGCAGAGCGCTCACCGAGTGATTTGGGAATGTGGCCTAAATTATTCTCTCACTTTTTCCAGTTTTGCTTTTTGGCTGTTTGGGGGTGGTAAACTTGTTTTCACCTTGGTTGACGGGTCTGGGGGCATTGCTGGGAAGGTCTAATACCGGATAAAAGTGTTTTGGAGAAAATCCATTGTAAAAAAGTTTTTCACTTTGCAGAGTTTTCGCTCACTTTTGTGTTTTCGGGGGCCTGCTTTTGGGGGTTCCTGGTGTTTGGGGGGGGGGGTTGGGGGTCTTGGAGCATTGCTGGGTATGGATAGTTTTGATTGCAAGTGGTTTGAAGAAAATCCATGGTGGCAAAGGGGAGTTAGGGCCTAGCTGTAGAGCGCGCATGGAGTGTTTTGGGAATGAAGCCTAAATTATTCTGTCTCACTTTTTCCGGTTTTGCTTTTTGGCTGTTTGGGGGTGTTAATCTTGTTTTCACCTTGGTTGACGGGTCTGGGGGCATTGCTGGGAAGGTCTAATACCGGATAAATGTGTTTTGGGAGAAAATCCATGGTGAAAAAGTTTTTCACTTTGCAGATTTTTTTCTCACTTTTGTGTTTTTGGGGGCTTGCTTTTGGGGGTTCCTAGTGTTTGGGGGGGTGGGGGGTCTTGGAGCATCGCTGGATATGGATAGTTTTGATTGCAAGTGGTTTGAAGAAAATCCATGGTGGCAAAGGGGAGTTAGAGCCTAGCTGCAGAGCGCGCAGGGAGTGATTTGGGAATGAGGCCTAAATTATTCTAAGTCTCACTTTTTCCGGTTTTGCTTTTTGGCTGTTTGGGGGTGTTAAACTTGTTTTGGCCTTGGTTGACGGGTCTGGGGGCATTGCTGGGAAGGTCTAATACTGGATAAACGTGTTTTTGGAGAAAATCCATGGTTAAAATGTTTTCTCTTTGCAGAGTTTTCACTCACTTTTGTGTTTTCGGGGGCCTGCTTTTGGGGGTTCCTTGTGTTTGATTGGGGACTGGGGGGTCTTGGAGCTTCTCTGGATATGGATAGTTTTGAATGCAAGTGGTTTGAAGACAATCCATGCTGGCAAAGGGGAGTTAGAGCCTAGCTACAGAGCGCGCACGGAGTGATTTGGGAATGAGGCCTTAATTATTCTAAGTCTCACTTTTTCCGGTTTTACTTTTTGGCTGTTTGGGGGTGTTAAACTTGTTTTTGCATGGGTTGACTGATCTGGAGACATTGCTGGGAAGGTCTAATACCGGATAAAAGTGTTTCGGAGAAAATCCATGGTAAAAAAGTTTTTCACTTTGCAGAGTTTTCGCTCACTTTCAAGTTTTCAGGGGCCTGCTTGGGGGTTCCTGGTGTTTAGGGGGTTTGGGGGTCTTGGGGCATCGCTGGGTATGGATAGTTTTGATTGCAAGTGGTTTGAAGAAAATCCATTGTGGCAAAGGGGAGTTAGGGCCTAGCTGCAGAGCGCGCACGGAGTGATTTGGGAATGAGGCCTAAATTATTCTGTCTCACTTTTTCAGGTTTTGCTTTTTGGCTGTTTGGGGGTGGTAAACTTGTTTTCACCTTGGTTGACGGGTCTGGGGGCATTGCTGGGAAGGTCTAATACCGGATAAAAGTGTTTTGGAGAAAATCCATTGTAAAAAAGTTTTTCACTTTGCAGAGTTTTCGCTCACTTTCGTGTTTTCGGGGGCCTGCTTTTGGGGGTTCCTGGTGTTTGGGGGGGGGGGTTGGGGGTCTTGGAGCATTGCTGGGTATGGATAGTTTTGATTGCAAGTGGTTTGAAGAAAATCCATGGTGGCAAAGGTGAGTTAGGGTCTACTTGCAGAGCGCGCACAGAGTGATTTGGGAATGAGGCCTAAATTATTCTGTCTCACTTTTTCCGGGTTTGCTTTTTGGCTGTTTGGGGGTGTTAAACTTGTTTTCGCCTTGGTTGACGGGTCTGGGGGTATTGCTGGGAAGGTCTAATACCGGATAAAAGTGTTTTGGAGAAAATCCATTGTTAAAAAGTTTTTCACTTTGCAAAGTTTTCGCTAACTTTTGTGTTTTTGGGGCCTGCTTTTGGGGGTTCCTGGTGTTTGATTGGGGGCTGGGGGGTCTTGGAGCATCGCTGGGTATGGATAGTTTTGATTGCAAGTGGTTTGAAGAAAATCCATGGTGGCAAAGGGGAGTTAGGGCCTAGCTGCAGAGCGCTCACCGAGTGATTTGGGAATGAGGCCTAAATTATTCTAAATCTCACTTTTTCCGGTTTTGCTTTTTGGCGGTTTGGGGGTGTTAAACTTGTTTTTGCATGGGTTGACTGATCTGGAGACATTGCTGGGAAGGTCTAATACCGGATAAAAGTGTTTTGGAGTAAATCTATGGTGAAAAAGTTTTTCACTTTGCAGAGTTTTTGCTCACTTTTGTGTTTTGGGGGCTTGCTTTTGGGGGTTCCTGGTGTTTGGGGGGTTGGGGTCTTGGAGCATCGCTGGGTATGGATAGTTTTGATTGCAAGTGGTTTGAAGAAAATCTATGGTGGCAAAGGGGAGTTGGAGCCTAGCTGCAGAGCGCGCACGGAGTGATTTGGGAATGAGGCCTAAATTATTCTGTCTCACTTTTTCTGGTTTTGCTTTTTGGCTGTTTGGGGGTGTTAACTTGTTTTCGCCTTGGTTGACGGGTCTGGGGGCATTGCTGGGAAGGTCTAATACTGGATAAAAGTGTTTTTGGAGAAAATCCATGGTTAAAATGTTTTCACTTTGCAGAGTTTTCGCTCACTTTTGTGTTTTTGGGGGCCTGCTTTTGGGGGTTGCTGGTGTTTGATTGGGGGCTGGGGGGTCGTGGAGCATCGCTGGGTATGGATAGTCTTGATTGCAAGTGGTTTGAAGAAAATCCATGGTGGCAAAGGGGAGTTAGGGCCTAGCTGCAGAGTGCGCACAGAGTGATTTGGGAATGAGGCCTAAATTATTCTAAGTCTCACTTTTTCCGGTTTTGCTTTTTGGCTATTTGGGGGTGTTAAACTTGTTTTCGCCTGGGTTGACGGGTCTAGGGGCATTGCTGGGAAGGTCTAATACCGGATAAAAGGGTTTTGGAGAAAATCCATGGTGAAAAAGTTTTTCACTTTGCAGAGTTTTTTCTCACTATTGTGTTTTTGGGGGCTTGCTTTTGGGGGTTCCTGGTGTTTCGGGGGGTCTTGGAACATCGCTGGGTATGGATAGTTTTGATTGCAAGTGGTTTGAAGAAAATCCATGGGGGCAAAGGGGAGTTAGAGCCTGGTTGCAGAGCGCGCACAGAGTGATTTGGGAATGAGGCCTAAATTATTCTGTCTCACTTTTTCTGGTTTTGCTTTTTGGCTGTTTGGGGGTGTTAAACTTGTTTTTGCCTTGGTTGACGGGTCTGGGGGCATTGCTGGGAAGGTCTAATACTGGATAAAAGTGTTTTTGGAGAAAATCCATGGTTAAAATGTTTTCTCTTTGCAGAGTTTTCGCTCACTTTTGTGTTTTCGGGGGCCTGCTTTTGGGGGTTCCCTGTGTTTGATTGGGGGCTGGGGGGTCTTGGAGCATCTCTGGATATGGATAGTTTTGATTGCAAGTGGTTTGAAGACAATCCATGCTGGCATAGGGGAGTTAGAGCCTAGCTACAGAGCGCGCACGGAGTGATTTGGGAATGAGGCCTAAATTATTCTAAGTCTCACTTTTTCCGGTTTTGCTTTTTGGCTGTTTGGGGGTGTTAAACTTGTTTTCGCCTGGGTTGACGGGTCTGGGGGCATTGCTGGGAAGGTCTAATACCAGATAAAAGTGTTTCGGAGAAAATCCATGGTGAAAAAGTTTTTCACTTTGCAGAGTTTTCGCTCACTTTCATGTTTTCAGGGGCCTGCTTGGGGGTTCCTGGTGTTTGGGGGGGGGGGTTGGGGGTCTTGGGGCATCGCTGGGTATGGATAGTTTTGATTGCAAGTGGTTTGAAGAAAATCCATTGTGGCAAAGGGGAGTTAGGGTCTACTTGCAGAGCGCGCACAGAGTGATTTGGGAATGAGGCCTAAATTATTCTGTCTCACTTTTTCCGGGTTTGCTTTTTGGCTGTTTGGGGGTGGTAAACTTGTTTTCACCTTGGTTGACGGGTCTGGGGGCATTGCTGGGAAGGTCTAATACTGGATAAAAGTGTTTTGGAGAAAATTCATTGTAAAATATTTTTTAACTTTGCAGAGTTTTCGCTCACTTTCGTGTTTTCGGGGGCCTGCTTTTGGGGGTTCCTGGTGTTTGGGGGGGGTTGGGGGTCTTGGAGCATTGCCGGGTATGGATATTTTTGATTGCAAGTGGTTTGAAGAAAATCCATGGTGGCAAAGGGGAGTTAGGGTCTACTTGCAGAGCGCGCACAGAGTGATTTGGGAATGAGGCCCAAATTATTCTGTCTCACTTTTTCCGGGTTTGCTTTTTGGCTGTTTGGGGGTGTTAAACTTGTTTTCGCCTTGGTTGACGGGTCTGGGGGTATTGCTGGGAAGGTCTAATACTTGATAAAAGTGTTTTGGAGAAAATCCATTGTTAAAAAGTTTTTCACTTTGCAGAGTTTTCGCTCACTTTTGTGTTTTTGGGGCCTGCTTTTGGGGGTTCCTGGTGTTTGATTGGGGGCTGGGGGGTCTTGGAGCATCGCTGGGTATGGATAGCTTTGATTGCAAGTGATTTGAAGAAAATCCATGGTGGCAAAGGGGAGTTAGGGCCTAGCTGCAGAGCGCGCACAGAGTGATTTGGGAATGACGCCTAAATTATTCTAAATTTCACTTTTTCCGGTTTTGCTTTTTGGCTGTTTGGGGGTGTTAAACTTGTTTTCGCCTCGGTTGACGGGTCTGGGGGCATTGCTGGGAAGGTCTAATACTGGATAAAAGTGTTTTTGGAGAAAATCCATGGTTAAAATGTTTTCACTTTGCAGAGTTTTCGCTCACTTTTGTGTTTTTGGGGGCCTGCTTTTGGGGGTTGCTGGTGTTTGATTGGGGGCTGGGGGGTCGTGGAGCATCGCTGGGTATGGATAGTCTTGATTGCAAGTGGTTTGAAGAAAATCCATGGTGGCAAAGGGGAGTTAGGGCCTAGCTGCAGAGCGCTCACCGAGTGATTTGGGAATGTGGCCTAAATTATTCTCTCACTTTTTCCAGTTTTGCTTTTTGGCTGTTTGGGGGTGGTAAACTTGTTTTCACCTTGGTTGACGGGTCTGGGGGCATTGCTGGGAAGGTCTAATACCGGATAAAAGTGTTTTGGAGAAAATCCATTGTAAAAAAGTTTTTCACTTTGCAGAGTTTTCGCTCACTTTTGTGTTTTCGGGGGCCTGCTTTTGGGGGTTCCTGGTGTTTGGGGGGGGGGTTGGGGGTCTTGGAGCATTGCTGGGTATGGATAGTTTTGATTGCAAGTGGTTTGAAGAAAATCCATGGTGGCAAAGGGGAGTTAGGGCCTAGCTGTAGAGCGCGCACGGAGTGTTTTGGGAATGAAGCCTAAATTATTCTGTCTCACTTTTTCCGGTTTTGCTTTTTGGCTGTTTGGGGGTGTTAATCTTGTTTTCACCTTGGTTGACGGGTCTGGGGGCATTGCTGGGAAGGTCTAATACCGGATAAATGTGTTTTGGGAGAAAATCCATGGTGAAAAAGTTTTTCACTTTGCAGATTTTTTTCTCACTTTTGTGTTTTTGGGGGCTTGCTTTTGGGGGTTCCTAGTGTTTGGGGGGGTGGGGGGTCTTGGAGCATCGCTGGATATGGATAGTTTTGATTGCAAGTGGTTTGAAGAAAATCCATGGTGGCAAAGGGGAGTTAGAGCCTAGCTGCAGAGCGCGCAGGGAGTGATTTGGGAATGAGGCCTAAATTATTCTAAGTCTCACTTTTTCCGGTTTTGCTTTTTGGCTGTTTGGGGGTGTTAAACTTGTTTTGGCCTTGGTTGACGGGTCTGGGGGCATTGCTGGGAAGGTCTAATACTGGATAAACGTGTTTTTGGAGAAAATCCATGGTTAAAATGTTTTCTCTTTGCAGAGTTTTCACTCACTTTTGTGTTTTCGGGGGCCTGCTTTTGGGGGTTCCTTGTGTTTGATTGGGGACTGGGGGGTCTTGGAGCTTCTCTGGATATGGATAGTTTTGATTGCAAGTGGTTTGAAGACAATCCATGCTGGCAAAGGGGAGTTAGAGCCTAGCTACAGAGCGCGCACGGAGTGATTTGGGAATGAGGCCTTAAATATTCTAAGTCTCACTTTTTCCGGTTTTGCTTTTTGGCTGTTTGGGGGTGTTAAACTTGTTTTTGCATGGGTTGACTGATCTGGAGACATTGCTGGGAAGGTCTAATACCGGATAAAAGTGTTTCGGAGAAAATCCATGGTAAAAAAGTTTTTCACTTTGCAGAGTTTTCGCTCACTTTCAAGTTTTCAGGGGCCTGCTTGGGGGTTCCTGGTGTTTGGGGGGGTTTGGGGGTCTTGGGGCATCGCTGGGTATGGATAGTTTTGATTGCAAGTGGTTTGAAGAAAATCCATTGTGGCAAAGGGGAGTTAGGGCCTAGCTGCAGAGCGCGCACGGAGTGATTTGGGAATGAGGCCTAAATTATTCTGTCTCACTTTTTCCGGTTTTGCTTTTTGGCTGTTTGGGGGTGTTAAACTTGTTTTCGCCTTGGTTGACGGGTCTGGGGGTATTGCTGGGAAGGTCTAATACCGGATAAAAGTGTTTTGGAGAAAATCCATTGTTAAAAAGTTTTTCACTTTGCAAAGTTTTCGCTAACTTTTGTGTTTTTGGGGCCTGCTTTTGGGGGTTCCTGGTGTTTGATTGGGGGCTGGGGGGTCTTGGAGCATCGCTGGGTATGGATAGTTTTGATTGCAAGTGGTTTGAAGAAAATCCATGGTGGCAAAGGGGAGTTAGGGCCTAGCTGCAGAGCGCTCACCGAGTGATTTGGGAATGAGGCCTAAATTATTCTAAGTCTCACTTTTTCCGGTTTTGCTTTTTGGCGGTTTGGGGGTGTTAAACTTGTTTTTGCATGGGTTGACTGATCTGGAGACATTGCTGGGAAGGTCTAATACCGGATAAAAGTGTTTTGGAGTAAATCTATGGTGAAAAAGTTTTTCACTTTGCAGAGTTTTTGCTCACTTTTGTGTTTTGGGGGCTTGCTTTTGGGGGTTCCTGGTGTTTGGGGGGTTGGGGTCTTGGAGCATCGCTGGGTATGGATAGTTTTGATTGCAAGTGGTTTGAAGAAAATCTATGGTGGCAAAGGGGAGTTGGAGCCTAGCTGCAGAGCGCGCACGGAGTGATTTGGGAATGAGGCCTAAATTATTCTGTCTCACTTTTTCTGGTTTTGCTTTTTGGCTGTTTGGGGGTGTTAACTTGTTTTCGCCTTGGTTTACGGGTCTGGGGGCATTGCTGGGAAGGTCTAATACTGGATAAAAGTGTTTTTGGAGAAAATCCATGGTTAAAATGTTTTCACTTTGCAGAGTTTTCGCTCACTTTTGTGTTTTTGGGGGCCTGCTTTTGGGGGTTGCTGGTGTTTGATTGGGGGCTGGGGGGTCGTGGAGCATCGCTGGGTATGGATAGTCTTGATTGCAAGTGGTTTGAAGAAAATCCATGGTGGCAAAGGGGAGTTAGGGCCTAGCTGCAGAGTGCGCACAGAGTGATTTGGGAATGAGGCCTAAATTATTCTAAGTCTCACTTTTTCCGGTTTTGCTTTTTGGCTATTTGGGGGTGTTAAACTTGTTTTCGCCTGGGTTGACGGGTCTAGGGGCATTGCTGGGAAGGTCTAATACCGGATAAAAGGGTTTTGGAGAAAATCCATGGTGAAAAAGTTTTTCACTTTGCAGAGTTTTTTCTCACTATTGTGTTTTTGGGGGCTTGCTTTTGGGGGTTCCTGGTGTTTCGGGGGGTCTTGGAACATCGCTGGGTATGGATAGTTTTGATTGCAAGTGGTTTGAAGAAAATCCATGGGGGCAAAGGGGAGTTAGAGCCTGGTTGCAGAGCGCGCACAGAGTGATTTGGGAATGAGGCCTAAATTATTCTGTCTCACTTTTTCTGGTTTTGCTTTTTGGCTGTTTGGGGGTGTTAAACTTGTTTTTGCCTTGGTTGACGGGTCTGGGGGCATTGCTGGGAAGGTCTAATACTGGATAAAAGTGTTTTTGGAGAAAATCCATGGTTAAAATGTTTTCTCTTTGCAGAGTTTTCGCTCACTTTTGTGTTTTCGGGGGCCTGCTTTTGGGGGTTCCCTGTGTTTGATTGGGAGCTGGGGGGTCTTGGAGCATCTCTGGATATGGATAGTTTTGATTGCAAGTGGTTTGAAGACAATCCATGCTGGCAAAGGGGAGTTAGAGCCTAGCTACAGAGCGCGCACGGAGTGATTTGGGAATGAGGCCTAAATTATTCTAAGTCTCACTTTTTCCGGTTTTGCTTTTTGGCTGTTTGGGGGTGTTAAACTTGTTTTCGCCTGGGTTGACGGGTCTGGGGGCATTGCTGGGAAGGTCTAATACCAGATAAAAGTGTTTCGGAGAAAATCCATGGTGAAAAAGTTTTTCACTTTGCAGAGTTTTCGCTCACTTTCATGTTTTCAGGGGCCTGCTTGGGGGTTCCTGGTGTTTGGGGGGGGGGTTGGGGGTCTTGGGGCATCGCTGGGTATGGATAGTTTTGATTGCAAGTGGTTTGAAGAAAATCCATTGTGGCAAAGGGGAGTTAGGGCCTAGCTGCAGAGCGCGCACGGAGTGATTTGGGAATGAGGCCTAAATTATTCTAAGTCTCACTTTTTCTGGTTTTGCTTTTTGGCTGTTTGGGGGTGGTAAACTTGTTTTCACCTTGGTTGACGGGTCTGGGGGCATTGCTGGGAAGGTCTAATACCGGATAAAAGTGTTTTGGAGAAAATCCATTGTAAAATATTTTTTAACTTTGCAGAGTTTTCGCTCACTTTCGTGTTTTCGGGGGCCTGCTTTTGGGGGTTCCTGGTGTTTGGGGGGGGGGTTGGGGGTCTTGGAGAATTGCCGGGTATGAATAGTTTTGATTGCAAGTGGTTAGAAGAAAATCCATGGTGGCAAAGGGGAGTTAGGGTCTACTTGCAGAGCGCGCACAGAGTGATTTGGGAATGAGGCCTAAATTATTCTGTCTCACTTTTTCAGGTTTTGCTTTTTGGCTGTTTGGGGGTGGTAAACTTGTTTTCACCTTGGTTGACGGGTCTGGGGGCATTGCTGGGAAGGTCTAATACCGGATAAAAGTGTTTTGGAGAAAATCCATTGTAAAAAAGTTTTTCACTTTGCAGAGTTTTCGCTCACTTTCGTGTTTTCGGGGGCCTGCTTTTGGGGGTTCCTAATGTTTGGGGGGGGGGGTTGGGGGTCTTGGAGCATTGCTGGGTATGGATAGTTTTGATTGCAAGTGGTTTGAAGAAAATCCATGGTGGCAAAGGGGAGTTAGGGTCTACTTGCAGAGCGCGCACAGAGTGATTTGGGAATGAGGCCTAAATTATCCTGTCTCACTTTTTCCGGGTTTGCTTTTCGGCTGTTTGGGGGTGTTAAACTTGTTTTCGCCTTGGTTGACGGGTCTGGGGGTATTGCTGGGAAGGTCTAATACCGGATAAAAGTGTTTTGGAGAAAATCCATTGTTAAAAAGTTTTTCACTTTGCAAAGTTTTCGCTAACTTTTGTGTTTTTGGGGCCTGCTTTTGGGGGTTCCTGGTGTTTGATTGGGGGCTGGGGGGTCTTGGAGCATCGCTGGGTATGGATAGTTTTGATTGCAAGTGGTTTGAAGAAAATCCATGGTGGCAAAGGGGAGTTAGGGCCTAGCTGCAGAGCGCTCACCGAGTGATTTGGGAATGAGGCCTAAATTATTCTAAATCTCACTTTTTCCGGTTTTGCTTTTTGGCGGTTTGGGGGTGTTAAACTTGTTTTTGCATGGGTTGACTGATCTGGAGACATTGCTGGGAAGGTCTAATACCGGATAAAAGTGTTTTGGAGTAAATCTATGGTGAAAAAGTTTTTCACTTTGCAGAGTTTTTGCTCACTTTTGTGTTTTGGGGGCTTGCTTTTGGGGGTTCCTGGTGTTTGGGGGGTTGGGGTCTTGGAGCATCGCTGGGTATGGATAGTTTTGATTGCAAGTGGTTTGAAGAAAATCTATGGTGGCAAAGGGGAGTTGGAGCCTAGCTGCAGAGCGCGCACGGAGTGATTTGGGAATGAGGCCTAAATTATTCTGTCTCACTTTTTCTGGTTTTGCTTTTTGGCTGTTTGGGGGTGTTAACTTGTTTTCGCCTTGGTTGACGGGTCTGGGGGCATTGCTGGGAAGGTCTAATACTGGATAAAAGTGTTTTTGGAGAAAATCCATGGTTAAAATGTTTTCACTTTGCAGAGTTTTCGCTCACTTTTGTGTTTTTGGGGGCCTGCTTTTGGGGGTTGCTGGTGTTTGATTGGGGGCTGGGGGGTCGTGGAGCATCGCTGGGTATGGATAGTCTTGATTGCAAGTGGTTTGAAGAAAATCCATGGTGGCAAAGGGGAGTTAGGGCCTAGCTGCAGAGCGCTCACCGAGTGATTTGGGAATGTGGCCTAAATTATTCTCTCACTTTTTCCAGTTTTGCTTTTTGGCTGTTTGGGGTGGTAAACTTGTTTTCACCTTGGTTGACGGGTCTGGGGGCATTGCTGGGAAGGTCTAATACCGGATAAAAGTGTTTTGGAGAAAATCCATTGTAAAAAAGTTTTTCACTTTGCAGAGTTTTCGCTCACTTTCGTGTTTTCGGGGGCCTGCTTTTGGGGGTTCCTGGTGTTTGGGGGGGGGGGTTGGGGGTCTTGGAGCATTGCTGGGTATGGATAGTTTTGATTGCAAGTGGTTTGAAGAAAATCCATGGTGGCAAAGGGGAGTTAGGGCCTAGCTGTAGAGCGCGCACGGAGTGTTTTGGGAATGAAGCCTAAATTATTCTGTCTCACTTTTTCCGGTTTTGCTTTTTGGCTGTTTGGGGGTGTTAATCTTGTTTTCACCTTGGTTGACGGGTCTGGGGGCATTGCTGGGAAGGTCTAATACCGGATAAAAGTGTTTTTGGAGAAAATCCATGGTTAAAATGTTTTCACTTTGCAGAGTTTTCGCTCACTTTTGTGTTTTTGGGGGCCTGCTTTTGGGGGTTGCTGGTGTTTGATTGGGGGCTGGGGGGTCGTGGAGCATCGCTGGGTATGGATAGTCTTGATTGCAAGTGGTTTGAAGAAAATCCATGGTGGCAAAGGGGAGTTAGGGCCTAGCTGCAGAGTGCGCACAGAGTGATTTGGGAATGAGGCCTAAATTATTCTAAGTCTCACTTTTTCCGGTTTTGCTTTTTGGCTATTTGGGGGTGTTAAACTTGTTTTCACCTGGGTTGACGGGTCTAGGGGCATTGCTGGGAAGGTCTAATACCGGATAAAAGGGTTTTGGAGAAAATCCATGGTGAAAAAGTTTTTCACTTTGCAGAGTTTTTTCTCACTATTGTGTTTTTGGGGGCTTGCTTTTGGGGGTTCCTGGTGTTTCGGGGGGTCTTGGAACATCGCTGGGTATTGATAGTTTTGATTGCAAGTGGTTTGAAGAAAATCCATGGGGGCAAAGGGGAGTTAGAGCCTAGTTGCAGAGCGCGCACAGAGTGATTTGGGAATGAGGCCTAAATTATTCTGTCTCACGTTTTCTGGTTTTGCTTTTTGGCTGTTTGGGGGTGTTAAACTTGTTTTTGCCTTGGTTGACAGGTCTGGGGGCATTGCTGGGAAGGTCTAATACTGGATAAAAGTGTTTTTGGAGAAAATCCATGGTTAAAATGTTTTCTCTTTGCAGAGTTTTCGCTCACTTTTGTGTTTTCGGGGGCCTGCTTTTGGGGGTTCCTTGTGTTTGATTGGGGACTGGGGGGTCTTGGAGCTGCTCTGGATATGGATAGTTTTGATTGCAAGTGGTTTGAAGACAATCCATGCTGGCAAAGGGGAGTTAGAGCCTAGCTACAGAGCGCGCACGGAGTGATTTGGGAATGAGGCCTGAATTATTCTAAGTCTCACTTTTTCCGGTTTTGCTTTTTGGCTGTTTGGGGGTGTTAAACTTGTTTTTGCATGGGTTGACTGATCTGGAGACATTGCTGGGAAGGTCTAATACCGGATAAAAGTGTTTCGGAGAAAATCCATGGTAAAAAAGTTTTTCACTTTGCAGAGTTTTCGCTCACTTTCAAGTTTTCAGGGGCCTGCTTGGGGGTTCCTGGTGTTTGGGGGGGTTTGGGGGTCTTGGGGCATCGCTGGGTATGGATAGTTTTGATTGCAAGTGGTTTGAAGAAAATCCATTGTGGCAAAGGGGAGTTAGGGCCTAGCTGCAGAGCGCGCACGGAGTGATTTGGGAATGAGGCCTAAATTATTCTGTCTCACTTTTTCAGGTTTTGCTTTTTGGCTGTTTGGGGGTGTTAAACTTGTTTTCGCCTTGGTTGACGGGTCTGGGGGTATTGCTGGGAAGGTCTAATACCGGATAAAAGTGTTTTGGAGAAAATCCATTGTTAAAAAGTTTTTCACTTTGCAAAGTTTTCGCTAACTTTTGTGTTTTTGGGGCCTGCTTTTGGGGGTTCCTGGTGTTTGATTGGGGGCTGGGGGGTCTTGGAGCATCGCTGGGTATGGATAGTTTTGATTGCAAGTGGTTTGAAGAAAATCCATGGTGGCAAAGGGGAGTTAGGGCCTAGCTGCAGAGCGCTCACCGAGTGATTTGGGAATGAGGCCTAAATTATTCTAAGTCTCACTTTTTCCGGTTTTGCTTTTTGGCGGTTTGGGGGTGTTAAACTTGTTTTTGCATGGGTTGACTGATCTGGAGACATTGCTGGGAAGGTCTAATACCGGATAAAAGTGTTTTGGAGTAAATCTATGGTGAAAAAGTTTTTCACTTTGCAGAGTTTTTGCTCACTTTTGTGTTTTGGGGGCTTGCTTTTGGGGGTTCCTGGTGTTTGGGGGGTTGGGGTCTTGGAGCATCGCTGGGTATGGATAGTTTTGATTGCAAGTGGTTTGAAGAAAATCTATGGTGGCAAAGGGGAGTTGGAGCCTAGCTGCAGAGCGCGCACGGAGTGATTTGGGAATGAGGCCTAAATTATTCTGTCTCACTTTTTCTGGTTTTGCTTTTTGGCTGTTTGGGGGTGTTAACTTGTTTTCGCCTTGGTTGACGGGTCTGGGGGTATTGCTGGGAAGGTCTAATACCGGATAAAAGTGTTTTGGAGAAAATCCATTGTTAAAAAGTTTTTCACTTTGCAAAGTTTTCGCTAACTTTTGTGTTTTTGGGGCCTGCTTTTGGGGGTTCCTGGTGTTTGATTGGGGAATGGGGGGTCTTGGAGCATCGCTGGGTATGGATAGTTTTGATTGCAAGTGGTTTGAAGAAAATCCATGGTGGCAAAGGGGAGATAGGGCCTAGCTGCAGAGCGCTCACCGAGTGATTTGGGAATGAGGCCTAAATTATTCTAAGTCTCACTTTTTCCGGTTTTGCTTTTTGGCGGTTTGGGGGTGTTAAACTTGTTTTTGCATGGGTTGACTGATCTGGAGACATTGCTGGGAAGGTCTAATACCGGATAAAAGTGTTTTGGAGTAAATCTATGGTGAAAAAGTTTTTCACTTTGCAGAGTTTTTGCTCACTTTTGTGTTTTGGGGGCTTGCTTTTGGGGGTTCCTGGTGTTTGGGGGGTTGGGGTCTTGGAGCATCGCTGGGTATGGATAGTTTTGATTGCAAGTGGTTTGAAGAAAATCTATGGTGGCAAAGGGGAGTTGGAGCCTAGCTGCAGAGCGCGCACGGAGTGATTTGGGAATGAGGCCTAAATTATTCTGTCTCACTTTTTCTGGTTTTGCTTTTTGGCTGTTTGGGGGTGTTAACTTGTTTTCGCCTTGGTTGACGGGTCTGGGGGCATTGCTGGGAAGGTCTAATACTGGATAAAAGTGTTTTTGGAGAAAATCCATGGTTAAAATGTTTTCACTTTGCAGAGTTTTCGCTCACTTTTGTGTTTTTGGGGGCCTGCTTTTGGGGGTTGCTGGTGTTTGATTGGGGGCTGGGGGGTCGTGGAGCATCGCTGGGTATGGATAGTCTTGATTGCAAGTGGTTTGAAGAAAATCCATGGTGGCAAAGGGGAGTTAGGGCCTAGCTGCAGAGCGCTCACCGAGTGATTTGGGAATGTGGCCTAAATTATTCTCTCACTTTTTCCAGTTTTGCTTTTTGGCTGTTTGGGGGTGTTAAACTTGTTTTCGCCTGGGTTGACGGGTCTGGGGGAATTGCTGGGAAGGTCTAATACCGGATAAAAGTGTTTTTGGAGAAAATCCATGGTGAAAAAGTTTTTCACTTTGCAGAGTTTTGTCTCACTTTTGTGTTTTTGGGGGCTTGCTTTTGGGGGTTCCTTGTGTTTGGGGGGGGGGGTGGGGGGTCTTGGAGCATCACTGGGTATGGATAGTTTTGATTCCAAGTGGTTCGAAGAAAATCCATGGTGGCAAAGGGGAGTTAGGGCCTAGCTGCAGAGTGTGCACGGAGTGATTTGGGAATGAGGCCTAAATTATGCTGTCTCACTTTTTCCGGTTTTGCTTTTTGGCTGTTTGGGGGTGTTAAACTTGTTTTTGCCTGGGTTGACGGGTCTGGGGGCATTGCTGGGAAGGTCTAATACCGGATAAAAGGATTTTGGAGAAAATCCATGGTGAAAAAGTTTGGGTTGACGGGTCTAGGGGCATTGCTGGGAAGGTCTAATACCGGATAAAAGGGTTTTGGAGCAAATCCATGGTGAAAAAGTTTTTCACTTTGCAGAGTTTTTTCTCACTATTGTGTTTTTGGGGGCTTGCTTTTGGGGGTTCCTGGTGTTTCGGGGGGTCTTGGAACATCGCTGGGTATGGATAGTTTTGATTGCAAGTGGTTTGAAGAAAATCCATTGTGGCAAAGGGGAGTTAGGGCCTAGCTGCAGAGCGCGCACGGAGTGATTTGGGAATGAGGCCTAAATTATTCTAAGTCTCACTTTTTCTGGTTTTGCTTTTTGGCTGTTTGGGGGTGGTAAACTTGTTTTCACCTTGGTTGACGGGTCTGGGGGCATTGCTGGGAAGGTCTAATACCGGATAAAAGTGTTTTGGAGAAAATCCATTGTAAAATATTTTTTAACTTTGCAGAGTTTTCGCTCACTTTCGTGTTTTCGGGGGCCTGCTTTTGGGGGTTCCTGGTGTTTGGGGGGGGGGGGTTGGGGGTCTTGGAGAATTGCCGGGTATGGATAGTTTTGATTGCAAGTGGTTAGAAGAAAATCCATGGTGGCAAAGGGGAGTTAGGGTCTACTTGCAGAGCGCGCACAGAGTGATTTGGGAATGAGGCCTAAATTATTCTGTCTCACTTTTTCAGGTTTTGCTTTTTGGCTGTTTGGGGGTGGTAAACTTGTTTTCACCTTGGTTGACGGGTCTGGGGGCATTGCTGGGAAGGTCTAATACCGGATAAAAGTGTTTTGGAGAAAATCCATTGTAAAAAAGTTTTTCACTTTGCAGAGTTTTCGCTCACTTTCGTGTTTTCGGGGGCCTGCTTTTGGGGGTTCCTAATGTTTGGGGGGGGGGGGGTTGGGGGTCTTGGAGCATTGCTGGGTATGGATAGTTTTGATTGCAAGTGGTTTGAAGAAAATCCATGGTGGCAAAGGGGAGTTAGGGTCTACTTGCAGAGCGCGCACAGAGTGATTTGGGAATGAGGCCTAAATTATCCTGTCTCACTTTTTCCGGGTTTGCTTTTCGGCTGTTTGGGGGTGTTAAACTTGTTTTCGCCTTGGTTGACGGGTCTGGGGGTATTGCTGGGAAGGTCTAATACCGGATAAAAGTGTTTTGGAGAAAATCCATTGTTAAAAAGTTTTTCACTTTGCAAAGTTTTCGCTAACTTTTGTGTTTTTGGGGCCTGCTTTTGGGGGTTCCTGGTGTTTGATTGGGGGCTGGGGGGTCTTGGAGCATCGCTGGGTATGGATAGTTTTGATTGCAAGTGGTTTGAAGAAAATCCATGGTGGCAAAGGGGAGTTAGGGCCTAGCTGCAGAGCGCTCACCGAGTGATTTGGGAATGAGGCCTAAATTATTCTAAATCTCACTTTTTCCGGTTTTGCTTTTTGGCGGTTTGGGGGTGTTAAACTTGTTTTTGCATGGGTTGACTGATCTGGAGACATTGCTGGGAAGGTCTAATACCGGATAAAAGTGTTTTGGAGTAAATCTATGGTGAAAAAGTTTTTCACTTTGCAGAGTTTTTGCTCACTTTTGTGTTTTGGGGGCTTGCTTTTGGGGGTTCCTGGTGTTTGGGGGGTTGGGGTCTTGGAGCATCGCTGGGTATGGATAGTTTTGATTGCAAGTGGTTTGAAGAAAATCTATGGTGGCAAAGGGGAGTTGGAGCCTAGCTGCAGAGCGCGCACGGAGTGATTTGGGAATGAGGCCTAAATTATTCTGTCTCACTTTTTCTGGTTTTGCTTTTTGGCTGTTTGGGGGTGTTAACTTGTTTTCGCCTTGGTTGACGGGTCTGGGGGCATTGCTGGGAAGGTCTAATACTGGATAAAAGTGTTTTTGGAGAAAATCCATGGTTAAAATGTTTTCACTTTGCAGAGTTTTCGCTCACTTTTGTGTTTTTGGGGGCCTGCTTTTGGGGGTTGCTGGTGTTTGATTGGGGGCTGGGGGGTCGTGGAGCATCGCTGGGTATGGATAGTCTTGATTGCAAGTGGTTTGAAGAAAATCCATGGTGGCAAAGGGGAGTTAGGGCCTAGCTGCAGAGCGCTCACCGAGTGATTTGGGAATGTGGCCTAAATTATTCTCTCACTTTTTCCAGTTTTGCTTTTTGGCTGTTTGGGGGTGTTAAACTTGTTTTCGCCTGGGTTGACGGCTCTGGGGGAATTGCTGGGAAGGTCTAATACCGGATAAAAGTGTTTTTGGAGAAAATCCATGGTGAAAAAGTTTTTCACTTTGCAGAGTTTTGTCTCACTTTTGTGTTTTTGGGGGCTTGCTTTTGGGGGTTCCTGGTGTTTGGGGGGGGGGTGGGGGGTCTTGGAGCATCACTGGGTATGGATAGTTTTGATTCCAAGTGGTTCGAAGAAAATCCATGGTGGCAAAGGGGAGTTAGGGCCTAGCTGCAGAGCGCTCACCGAGTGATTTGGGAATGAGGCCTAAATTATTCTAAGTCTCACTTTTTCCGGTTTTGCTTTTTGGCGGTTTGGGGGTGTTAAACTTGTTTTTGCATGGGTTGACTGATCTGGAGACATTGCTGGGAAGGTCTAATACCGGATAAAAGTGTTTTGGAGTAAATCTATGGTGAAAAAGTTTTTCACTTTGCAGAGTTTTTGCTCACTTTTGTGTTTTGGGGGCTTGCTTTTGGGGGTTCCTGGTGTTTGGGGGGTTGGGGTCTTGGAGCATCGCTGGGTATGGATAGTTTTGATTGCAAGTGGTTTGAAGAAAATCTATGGTGGCAAAGGGGAGTTGGAGCCTAGCTGCAGAGCGCGCACGGAGTGATTTGGGAATGAGGCCTAAATTATTCTGTCTCACTTTTTCTGGTTTTGCTTTTTGGCTGTTTGGGGGTGTTAACTTGTTTTTGCCTTGGTTGACGGGTCTGGGGGTATTGCTGGGAAGGTCTAATACCGGATAAAAGTGTTTTGGAGAAAATCCATTGTTAAAAAGTTTTTCACTTTGCAAAGTTTTCGCTAACTTTTGTGTTTTTGGGGCCTGCTTTTGGGGGTTCCTGGTGTTTGATTGGGGAATGGGGAGTCTTGGAGCATCGCTGGGTATGGATAGTTTTGATTGCAAGTGGTTTGAAGAAAATCCATGGTGGCAAAGGGGAGATAGGGCCTAGCTGCAGAGCGCTCACCGAGTGATTTGGGAATGAGGCCTAAATTATTCTAAGTCTCACTTTTTCCGGTTTTGCTTTTTGGCGGTTTGGGGGTGTTAAACTTGTTTTTGCATGGGTTGACTGATCTGGAGACATTGCTGGGAAGGTCTAATACCGGATAAAAGTGTTTTGGAGTAAATCTATGGTGAAAAAGTTTTTCACTTTGCAGAGTTTTTGCTCACTTTTGTGTTTTGGGGGCTTGCTTTTGGGGGTTCCTGGTGTTTGGGGGGTTGGGGTCTTGGAGCATCGCTGGGTATGGATAGTTTTGATTGCAAGTGGTTTGAAGAAAATCTATGGTGGCAAAGGGGAGTTGGAGCCTAGCTGCAGAGCGCGCACGGAGTGATTTGGGAATGAGGCCTAAATTATTCTCTCACTTTTTCCAGTTTTGCTTTTTGGCTGTTTGGGGGTGTTAAACTTGTTTTCGCCTGGGTTGACGGGTCTGGGGGAATTGCTGGGAAGGTCTAATACCGGATAAAAGTGTTTTTGGAGAAAATCCATGGTGAAAAAGTTTTTCACTTTGCAGAGTTTTGTCTCACTTTTGTGTTTTTGGGGGCTTGCTTTTGGGGGTTCCTGGTGTTTGGGGGGGGGGGGGGTGGGGGGTCTTGGAGCATCACTGGGTATGGATAGTTTTGATTCCAAGTGGTTCGAAGAAAATCCATGGTGGCAAAGGGGAGTTAGGGCCTAGCTGCAGAGTGCGCACGGAGTGATTTGGGAATGAGGCCTAAATTATGCTGTCTCACTTTTTCCGGTTTTGCTTTTTGGCTGTTTGGGGGTGTTAAACTTGTTTTTGCCTGGGTTGACGGGTCTGGGGGCATTGCTGGGAAGGTCTAATACCGGATAAAAGGATTTTGGAGAAAATCCATGGTGAAAAAGTTTGGGTTGACGGGCCTAGGGGCATTGCTGGGAAGGTCTAATACCGGATAAAAGGGTTTTGGAGCAAATCCATGGTGAAAAAGTTTTTCACTTTGCAGAGTTTTTTCTCACTATTGTGTTTTTGGGGGCTTGCTTTTGGGGGTTCCTGGTGTTTCGGGGGGTCTTGGAACATCGCTGGGTATGGATAGTTTTGATTGCAAGTGGTTTGAAGAAAATCCATGGGGGCAAAGGGGAGTTAGAGCCTAGTTGCAGAGCGCGCACAGAGTGATTTGGGAATGAGGCCTAAATTATTCTGTCTCACGTTTTCTGGTTTTGCTTTTTGGCTGTTTGGGGGTGTTAAACTTGTTTTTGCCTTGGTTGACAGGTCTGGGGGCATTGCTGGGAAGGTCTAATACTGGATAAAAGTGTTTTTGGAGAAAATCCATGGTTAAAATGTTTTCTCTTTGCAGAGTTTTCGCTCACTTTTGTGTTTTCGGGGGCCTGCTTTTGGGGGTTCCTTGTGTTTGATTGGGGACTGGGGGGTCTTGGAGCTTCTCTGGATATGGATAGTTTTGATTGCAAGTGGTTTGAAGACAATCCATGCTGGCAAAGGGGAGTTAGAGCCTAGCTACAGAGCGCGCACGGAGTGATTTGGGAATGAGGCCTAAATTATTCTAAGTCTCACTTTTTCCGGTTTTGCTTTTTGGCTGTTTGGGGGTGTTAAACTTGTTTTCGCCTGGGTTGACGGGTCTGGGGGCATTGCTGGGAAGGTCTAATACCAGATAAAAGTGTTTCAGAGAAAATCCATGGTGAAAAAGTTTTTCACTTTGCAGAGTTTTCGCTCACTTTCATGTTTTCAGGGGCCTGCTTGGGGGTTCCTGGTGTTTGGGGGGGGTTGGGGGTCTTGGGGCATCGCTGGGTATGGATAGTTTTGATTGCAAGTGGTTTGAAGAAAATCCATTGTGGCAAAGGGGAGTTAGGGCCTAGCTGCAGAGCGCGCACTGAGTGATTTGGGAATGAGGCCTAAATTATTCTAAGTCTCACTTTTTCTGGTTTTGCTTTTTGGCTGTTTTGGGGTGGTAAACTTGTTTTCACCTTGGTTGACGGGTCTGGGGGCATTGCTGGGAAGGTCTAATACCGGATAAAAGTGTTTTGGAGAAAATCCATTGTAAAATATTTTTTAACTTTGCAGAGTTTTCGCTCACTTTCGTGTTTTCGGGGGCCTGCTTTTGGGGGTTCCTGGTGTTTGGGGGGGGGGGGGTTGGGGGTCTTGGAGCATTGCCGGGTATGGATAGTTTTGATTGCAAGTGGTTTGAAGAAAATCCATGGTGGCAAAGGGGAGTTAGGGTCTACTTGCAGAGCGCGCACAGAGTGATTTGGGAATGAGGCCTAAATTAATCTAAGTCTCACTTTTTCCGGTTTTGCTTTTTGGCTGTTTGGGGGTGTTAAACTTGTTTTCGCCTGGGTTGACGGGTCTGGGGGCATTGCTGGGAAGGTCTAATACCGGATAAAAGTGTTTCGGAGAAAATCCATGGTAAAAAAGTTTTTCACTTTGCAGAGTTTTCGCTCACTTTCAAGTTTTATGGGGCCTGCTTGGGGGTTCCTGGTGTTTGGGGGGGTTTGGGGGTCTTGGGGCATCGCTGGGTATGGATAGTTTTGATTGCAAGTGGTTTGAAGAAAATCCATTGTGGCAAAGGGGAGTTAGGGCCTAGCTGCAGAGCGCGCACGGAGTGATTTGGGAATGAGGCCTAAATTATTCTGTCTCACTTTTTCAGGTTTTGCTTTTTGGCTGTTTGGGGGTGGTAAACTTGTTTTCACCTTGGTTGACGGTCTGGGGGCATTGCTGGGAAGGTCTAATACCGGATAAAAGTGTTTTGGAGAAAATCCATTGTAAAAAAGTTTTTCACTTTGCAGAGTTTTCGCTCACTTTCGTGTTTTCGGGGGCCTGCTTTTGGGGGTTCCTGGTGTTTGGGGGGGGGGTTGGGGGTCTTGGAGCATTGCTGGGTATGGATAGTTTTGATTGCAAGTGGTTTGAAGAAAATCCATGGTGGCAAAGGGGAGTTAGGGTCTACTTGCAGAGCGCGCACAGAGTGATTTGGGAATGAGGCCTAAATTATTCTGTCTCACTTTTTCCGGGTTTGCTTTTCGGCTGTTTGGGGGTGTTAAACTTGTTTTCGCCTTGGTTGACGGGTCTGGGGGTATTGCTGGGAAGGTCTAATACCGGATAAAAGTGTTTTGGAGAAAATCCATTGTTAAAAAGTTTTTCACTTTGCAAAGTTTTCGCTAACTTTTGTGTTTTTGGGGCCTGCTTTTGGGGGTTCCTGGTGTTTGATTGGGGGCTGGGGGGTCTTGGAGCATCGCTGGGTATGGATAGTTTTGATTGCAAGTGGTTTGAAGAAAATCCATGGTGGCAAAGGGGAGTTAGGGCCTAGCTGCAGAGCGCTCACCGAGTGATTTGGGAATGAGGCCTAAATTGTTCTAAGTCTCACTTTTTCCGGTTTTGCTTTTTGGCGGTTTGGGGGTGTTAAACTTGTTTTTGCATGGGTTGACTGATCTGGAGACATTGCTGGGAAGGTCTAATACCGGATAAAAGTGTTTTGGAGTAAATCTATGGTGAAAAAGTTTTTCACTTTGCAGAGTTTTTGCTCACTTTTGTGTTTTGGGGGCTTGCTTTTGGGGGTTCCTGGTGTTTGGGGGGTTGGGGTCTTGGAGCATCGCTGGGTATGGATAGTTTTGATTGCAAGTGGTTTGAAGAAAATCTATGGTGGCAAAGGGGAGTTGGAGCCTAGCTGCAGAGCGCGCACGGAGTGATTTGGGAATGAGGCCTAAATTATTCTGTCTCACTTTTTCTGGTTTTGCTTTTTGGCTGTTTGGGGGTGTTAACTTGTTTTCGCCTTGGTTGACGGGTCTGGGGGCATTGCTGGGAAGGTCTAATACTGGATAAAAGTGTTTTTGGAGAAAATCCATGGTTAAAATGTTTTCACTTTGCAGAATTTTCGCTCACTTTTGTGTTTTTGGGGGCCTGCTTTTGGGGGTTGCTGGTGTTTGATTGGGGGCTGGGGGGTCGTGGAGCATCGCTGGGTATGGATAGTCTTGATTGCAAGTGGTTTGAAGAAAATCCATGGTGGCAAAGGGAGTTAGGGCCTAGCTGCAGAGCGCTCACCGAGTGATTTGGGAATGTGGCCTAAATTATTCTCTCACTTTTTCCAGTTTTGCTTTTTGGCTGTTTGGGGGTGGTAAACTTGTTTTCACCTTGGTTGACGGGTCTGGGGGCATTGCTGGGAAGGTCTAATACCGGATAAAAGTGTTTTGGAGAAAATCCATTGTAAAAAAGTTTTTCACTTTGCAGAGTTTTCGCTCACTTTCGTGTTTTCGGGGGCCTGCTTTTGGGGGTTCCTGGTGTTTGGGGGGGGGGGGTTGGGGGTCTTGGAGCATTGCTGGGTATGGATAGTTTTGATTGCAAGTGGTTTGAAGAAAATCCATGGTGGCAAAGGGGAGTTTGGGCCTAGCTGTAGAGCACGCACAGAGTGTTTTGGGAATGAAGCCTAAATTATTCTGTCTCACTTTTTCCGGTTTTGCTTTTTGGCTGTTTGGGGGTGTTAATCTTGTTTTCACCTTGGTTGACGGGTCTGGGGGCATTGCTGGGAAGGTCTAATACCGGATAAATGTGTTTTGGGAGAAAATCCATGGTGAAAAAGTTTTTCACTTTGCAGAGTTTTTTCTCACTTTTGTGTTTTTGGGGGCTTGCTTTTGGGGGTTCCTAGTGTTTGGGGGGGTGGGGGGTCTTGGAGCATCGCTGGATATGGATAGTTTTGATTGCAAGTGGTTTGAAGAAAATCCATGGTGGCAAAGAGGAGTTAGAGCCTAGCTGCAGAGCGCGCAGGGAGTGATTTGGGAATGAGGCCTAAATTATTCTAAGTCTCACTTTTTCCGGTTTTGCTTTTTGGCTGTTTGGGGGTGTTAAACTTGTTTTGGCCTTGGTTGACGGGTCTGGGGGCATTGCTGGGAAGGTCTAATACTGGATAAACGTGTTTTTGGAGAAAATCCATGGTTAAAATGTTTTCTCTTTGCAGAGTTTTCACTCACTTTTGTGTTTTCGGGGGCCTGCTTTTGGGGGTTCCTTGTGTTTGATTGGGGACTGGGGGGTCTTGGAGCATCTCTGGATATGGATAGTTTTGATTGCAAGTGGTTTGCAGACAATCCATGCTGGCAAAGGGGAGTTAGAGCCTAGCTACAGAGAGCGCACGGAGTGATTTGGGAATGAGGCCTAAATTATTCTAAGTCTCACTTTTTCCGGTTTTGCTTTTTGGCTGTTTGGGGGTGTTAAACTTGTTTTCGCCTGGGTTGACGGGTCTGGGGGCATTGCTGGGAAGGTCTAATACCGGATAAAAGTATTTCGGAGAAAATCCATGGTAAAAAAGTTTTTCACTTTGCAGAGTTTTCGCTCACTTTCAAGTTTTCAGGGGCCTGCTTGGGGGTTCCTGGTGTTTTGGGGGGTTTGGGGGTCTTGGGGCATCGCTGGGTATGGATAGTTTTGATTGCAAGTGGTTTGAAGAAAATCCATTGTGGCAAAGGGGAGTTAGGGCCTAGCTGCAGAGCGCGCACGGAGTGATTTGGGAATGAGGCCTAAATTATTCTGTCTCACTTTTTCAGGTTTTGCTTTTTGGCTGTTTGGGGGTGGTAAACTTGTTTTCACCTTGGTTGACGGGTCTGGGGGCATTGCTGGGAAGGTCTAATACCGGATAAAAGTGTTTTGGAGAAAATCCATTGTAAAAAAGTTTTTCACTTTGCAGAGTTTTCGCTCACTTTCGTGTTTTCGGGGGCCTGCTTTTGGGGGTTCCTGGTGTTTGGGGGGGGGGGGGTTGGGGGTCTTGGAGCATTGCTGGGTATGGATAGTTTTGATTGCAAGTGGTTTGAAGAAAATCCATGGTGGCAAAGGGGAGTTAGGGTCTACTTGCAGAGCGCGCACAGAGTGATTTGGGAATGAGGTCTAAATTATTCTGTCTCACTTTTTCCGGGTTTGCTTTTTGGCTGTTTGGGGGTGTTAAACTTGTTTTCGCCTTGGTTGACGGGTCTGGGGGTATTGCTGGGAAGGTCTAATACCGGATAAAAGTGTTTTGGAGAAAATCCATTGTTAAAAAGTTTTTCACTTTGCAAAGTTTTCGCTAACTTTTGTGTTTTTGGGGCCTGCTTTTGGGGGTTCCTGGTGTTTGATTGGGGGCTGGCGGGTCTTGGAGCATCGCTGGGTATGGATAGTTTTGATTGCAAGTGGTTTGAAGAAAATCCATGGTGGCAAAGGGGAGTTAGGGCCTAGCTGCAGAGCGCTCACCGAGTGATTTGGGAATGAGGCCTAAATTATTCTAAGTCTCACTTTTTCCGGTTTTGCTTTTTGGCGGTTTGGGGGTGTTAAACTTGTTTTTGCATGGGTTGACTGATCTGGAGACATTGCTGGGAAGGTCTAATACCGGATAAAAGTGTTTTGGAGTAAATCTATGGTGAAAAAGTTTTTCACTTTGCAGAGTTTTTGCTCACTTTTGTGTTTTGGGGGCTTGCTTTTGGGGGTTCCTGGTGTTTGGGGGGTTGGGGTCTTGGAGCATCGCTGGGTATGGATAGTTTTGATTGCAAGTGGTTTGAAGAAAATCTATGGTGGCAAAGGGGAGTTGGAGCCTAGCTGCAGAGCGCGCACGGAGTGATTTGGGAATGAGGCCTAAATTATTCTGTCTCACTTTTTCTGGTTTTGCTTTTTGGCTGTTTGGGGGTGTTAACTTGTTTTCGCCTTGGTTGACGGGTCTGGGGGCATTGCTGGGAAGGTCTAATACTGGATAAAAGTGTTTTTGGAGAAAATCCATGGTTAAAATGTTTTCACTTTGCAGAGTTTTCGCTCACTTTTGTGTTTTTGGGGGCCTGCTTTTGGGGGTTGCTGGTGTTTGATTGGGGGCTGGGGGGTCGTGGAGCATCGCTGGGTATGGATAGTCTTGATTGCAAGTGGTTTGAAGAAAATCCATGGTGGCAAAGGGGAGTTAGGGCCTAGCTGCAGAGCGCTCACCGAGTGATTTGGGAATGTGGCCTAAATTATTCTCTCACTTTTTCCAGTTTTGCTTTTTGGCTGTTTGGGGGTGTTAAACTTGTTTTCGCCTGGGTTGACGGGTCTGGGGGAATTGCTGGGAAGGTCTAATACCGGATAAAAGTGTTTTTGGAGAAAATCCATGGTGAAAAAGTTTTTCACTTTGCAGAGTTTTGTCTCACTTTTGTGTTTTTGGGGGCTTGCTTTTGGGGGTTCCTGGTGTTTTGGGGGGGGGTGGGGAGTCTTGGAGCATCACTGGGTATGGATAGTTTTGATTCCAAGTGGTTCGAAGAAAATCCATGGTGGCAAAGGGGAGTTAGGGCCTAGCTGCAGAGTGCGCAAGGAGTGATTTGGGAATGAGGCCTAAATTATGCTGTCTCACTTTTTCCGGTTTTGCTTTTTGGCTGTTTGGGGGTGTTAAACTTGTTTTTGCCTGGGTTGACGGGTCTGGGGGCATTGCTGGGAAGGTCTAATACCGGATAAAAGGGTTTTGGAGAAAATCCATGGTGAAAAAGTTTGGGTTGACGGGTCTAGGGGCATTGCTGGGAAGGTCTAATACCGGATAAAAGGGTTTTGGAGAAAATCCATGGTGAAAAAGTTTTTCACTTTGCAGAGTTTTTTCTCACTATTGTGTTTTTGGGGGCTTGCTTTTGGGGGTTCCTGGTGTTTCGGGGGGTCTTGGAACATCGCTGGGTATTGATAGTTTTGATTGCAAGTGGTTTGAAGAAAATCCATGGGGGCAAAGGGGAGTTAGAGCCTAGTTGCAGAGCGCGCACAGAGTGATTTGGGAATGAGGCCTAAATTATTCTGTCTCACGTTTTCTGGTTTTGCTTTTTGGCTGTTTGGGGGTGTTAAACTTGTTTTTGCCTTGGTTGACAGGTCTGGGGGCATTGCTGGGAAGGTCTAATACTGGATAAAAGTGTTTTTGGAGAAAATCCATGGTTAAAATGTTTTCTCTTTGCAGAGTTTCCGCTCACTTTTGTGTTTTCGGGGGCCTGCTTTTGGGGGTTCCTTGTGTTTGATTGGGGACTGGGGGGTCTTGGAGCTTCTCTGGATATGGATAGTTTTGATTGCAAGTGGTTTGAAGACAATCCATGCTGGCAAAGGGGAGTTAGAGCCTAGCTACAGAGCGCGCACGGAGTGATTTGGGAATGAGGCCTAAATTATTCTAAGTCTCACTTTTTCCGGTTTTGCTTTTTGGCTGTTTGGGGGTGTTAAACTTGTTTTTGCATGGGTTGACTGATCTGGAGACATTGCTGGGAAGGTCTAATACCGGATAAAAGTGTTTCGGAGAAAATCCATGGTAAAAAAGTTTTTCACTTTGCAGAGTTTTCGCTCACTTTCAAGTTTTCAGGGGCCTGCTTGGGGGTTCCTGGTGTTTGGGGGGGTTTGGGGGTCTTGGGGCATCGCTGGGTATGGATAGTTTTGATTGCAAGTGGTTTGAAGAAAATCCATTGTGGCAAAGGGGAGTTAGGGCCTAGCTGCAGAGCGCGCACGGAGTGATTTGGGAATGAGGCCTAAATTATTCTGTCTCACTTTTTCAGGTTTTGCTTTTTGGCTGTTTGGGGGTGGTAAACTTGTTTTCACCTTGGTTGACGGGTCTGGGGGCATTGCTGGGAAGGTCTAATACCGGATAAAAGTGTTTTGGAGAAAATCCATTGTAAAAAAGTTTTTCACTTTGCAGAGTTTTCGCTCACTTTCGTGTTTTCGGGGGCCTGCTTTTGGGGGTTCCTGGTGTTTGGGGGGGGGGGTTGGGGGTCTTGGAGCATTGCTGGGTATGGATAGTTTTGATTGCAAGTGGTTTGAAGAAAATCCATGGTGGCAAAGGGGAGTTAGGGTCTACTTGCAGAGCGCGCACAGAGTGATTTGGGAATGAGGCCTAAATTATTCTGTCTCACTTTTTCCGGGTTTGCTTTTTGGCTGTTTGGGGGTGTTAAACTTGTTTTCGCCTTGGTTGACGGGTCTGGGGGTATTGCTGGGAAGGTCTAATACCGGATAAAAGTGTTTTGGAGAAAATCCATTGTTAAAAAGTTTTTCACTTTGCAAAGTTTTCGCTAACTTTTGTGTTTTTGGGGCCTGCTTTTGGGGGTTCCTGGTGTTTGATTGGGGGCTGGGGGGTCTTGGAGCATCGCTGGGTATGGATAGTTTTGATTGCAAGTGGTTTGAAGAAAATCCATGGTGGCAAAGGGGAGTTAGGGCCTAGCTGCAGAGCGCTCACCGAGTGATTTGGGAATGAGGCCTAAATTATTCTAAGTCTCACTTTTTCCGGTTTTGCTTTTTGGCGGTTTGGGGGTGTTAAACTTGTTTTTGCATGGGTTGACTGATCTGGAGACATTGCTGGGAAGGTCTAATACCGGATAAAAGTGTTTTGGAGTAAATCTATGGTGAAAAAGTTTTTCACTTTGCAGAGTTTTTGCTCACTTTTGTGTTTTGGGGGCTTGCTTTTGGGGGTTCCTGGTGTTTGGGGGGTTGGGGTCTTGGAGCATCGCTGGGTATGGATAGTTTTGATTGCAAGTGGTTTGAAGAAAATCTATGGTGGCAAAGGGGAGTTGGAGCCTAGCTGCAGAGCGCGCACGGAGTGATTTGGGAATGAGGCCTAAATTATTCTGTCTCACTTTTTCTGGTTTTGCTTTTTGGCTGTTTGGGGGTGTTAACTTGTTTTCGCCTTGGTTGACGGGTCTGGGGGTATTGCTGGGAAGGTCTAATACCGGATAAAAGTGTTTTGGAGAAAATCCATTGTTAAAAAGTTTTTCACTTTGCAAAGTTTTCGCTAACTTTTGTGTTTTTGGGGCCTGCTTTTGGGGGTTCCTGGTGTTTGATTGGGGGCTGGTGGGTCTTGGAGCATCGCTGGGTATGGATAGTTTTGATTGCAAGTGGTTTGAAGAAAATCCATGGTGGCAAAGGGGAGATAGGGCCTAGCTGCAGAGCGCTCACCGAGTGATTTGGGAATGAGGCCTAAATTATTCTAAGTCTCACTTTTTCCGGTTTTGCTTTTTGGCGGTTTGGGGGTGTTAAACTTGTTTTTGTATGGGTTGACTGATCTGGAGACATTGCTGGGAAGGTCTAATACCGGATAAAAGTGTTTTGGAGTAAATCTATGGTGAAAAAGTTTTTCACTTTGCAGAGTTTTTGCTCACTTTTGTGTTTTGGGGGCTTGCTTTTGGGGGTTCCTGGTGTTTGGGGGGTTGGGGTCTTGGAGCATCGCTGGGTATGGATAGTTTTGATTGCAAGTGGTTTGAAGAAAATCTATGGTGGCAAAGGGGAGTTGGAGCCTAGCTGCAGAGCGCGCACGGAGTGATTTGGGAATGAGGCCTAAATTATTCTGTCTCACTTTTTCTGGTTTTGCTTTTTGGCTGTTTGGGGGTGTTAACTTGTTTTCGCCTTGGTTGACGGGTCTGGGGGCATTGCTGGGAAGGTCTAATACTGGATAAAAGTGTTTTTGGAGAAAATCCATGGTTAAAATGTTTTCACTTTGCAGAGTTTTCGCTCACTTTTGTGTTTTTGGGGGCCTGCTTTTGGGGGTTGCTGGTGTTTGATTGGGGGCTGGGGGGTCGTGGAGCATCGCTGGGTATGGATAGTCTTGATTGCAAGTGGTTTGAAGAAAATCCATGGTGGCAAAGGGGAGTTAGGGCCTAGCTGCAGAGTGCGCACAGAGTGATTTGGGAATGAGGCCTAAATTATTCTAAGTCTCACTTTTTCCGGTTTTGCTTTTTGGCGGTTTGGGGGTGTTAAACTTGTTTTTGCATGGGTTGACTGATCTGGAGACATTGCTGGGAAGGTCTAATACCGGATAAAAGTGTTTTGGAGTAAATCTATGGTGAAAAAGTTTTTCACTTTGCAGAGTTTTTGCTCACTTTTGTGTTTTGGGGGCTTGCTTTTGGGGGTTCCTGGTGTTTGGGGGGTTGGGGTCTTGGAGCATCGCTGGGTATGGATAGTTTTGATTGCAAGTGGTTTGAAGAAAATCTATGGTGGCAAAGGGGAGTTGGAGCCTAGCTGCAGAGCGCGCACGGAGTGATTTGGGAATGAGGCCTAAATTATTCTGTCTCACTTTTTCTGGTTTTGCTTTTTGGCTGTTTGGGGGTGTTAACTTGTTTTCGCCTTGGTTGACGGGTCTGGGGGTATTGCTGGGAAGGTCTAATACCGGATAAAAGTGTTTTGGAGAAAATCCATTGTTAAAAAGTTTTTCACTTTGCAAAGTTTTCGCTAACTTTTGTGTTTTTGGGGCCTGCTTTTGGGGGTTCCTGGTGTTTGATTGGGGGCTGGTGGGTCTTGGAGCATCGCTGGGTATGGATAGTTTTGATTGCAAGTGGTTTGAAGAAAATCCATGGTGGCAAAGGGGAGATAGGGCCTAGCTGCAGAGCGCTCACCGAGTGATTTGGGAATGAGGCCTAAATTATTCTAAGTCTCACTTTTTCCGGTTTTGCTTTTTGGCGGTTTGGGGGTGTTAAACTTGTTTTTGCATGGGTTGACTGATCTGGAGACATTGCTGGGAAGGTCTAATACCGGATAAAAGTGTTTTGGAGTAAATCTATGGTGAAAAAGTTTTTCACTTTGCAGAGTTTTTGCTCACTTTTGTGTTTTGGGGGCTTGCTTTTGGGGGTTCCTGGTGTTTGGGGGGTTGGGGTCTTGGAGCATCGCTGGGTATGGATAGTTTTGATTGCAAGTGGTTTGAAGAAAATCTATGGTGGCAAAGGGGAGTTGGAGCCTAGCTGCAGAGCGCGCACGGAGTGATTTGGGAATGAGGCCTAAATTATTCTGTCTCACTTTTTCTGGTTTTGCTTTTTGGCTGTTTGGGGGTGTTAACTTGTTTTCGCCTTGGTTGACGGGTCTGGGGGCATTGCTGGGAAGGTCTAATACTGGATAAAAGTGTTTTTGGAGAAAATCCATGGTTAAAATGTTTTCACTTTGCAGAGTTTTCGCTCACTTTTGTGTTTTTGGGGGCCTGCTTTTGGGGGTTGCTGGTGTTTGATTGGGGGCTGGGGGGTCGTGGAGCATCGCTGGGTATGGATAGTCTTGATTGCAAGTGGTTTGAAGAAAATCCATGGTGGCAAAGGGGAGTTAGGGCCTAGCTGCAGAGTGCGCACAGAGTGATTTGGGAATGAGGCCTAAATTATTCTAAGTCTCACTTTTTCCGGTTTTGCTTTTTGGCGGTTTGGGGGTGTTAAACTTGTTTTTGCATGGGTTGACTGATCTGGAGACATTGCTGGGAAGGTCTAATACCGGATAAAAGTGTTTTGGAGTAAATCTATGGTGAAAAAGTTTTTCACTTTGCAGAGTTTTTGCTCACTTTTGTGTTTTGGGGGCTTGCTTTTGGGGGTTCCTGGTGTTTGGGGGGTTGGGGTCTTGGAGCATCGCTGGGTATGGATAGTTTTGATTGCAAGTGGTTTGAAGAAAATCTATGGTGGCAAAGGGGAGTTGGAGCCTAGCTGCAGAGCGCGCACGGAGTGATTTGGGAATGAGGCCTAAATTATTCTGTCTCACTTTTTCTGGTTTTGCTTTTTGGCTGTTTGGGGGTGTTAACTTGTTTTCGCCTTGGTTGACGGGTCTGGGGGCATTGCTGGGAAGGTCTAATACTGGATAAAAGTGTTTTTGGAGAAAATCCATGGTTAAAATGTTTTCACTTTGCAGAGTTTTCGCTCACTTTTGTGTTTTTGGGGGCCTGCTTTTGGGGGTTGCTGGTGTTTGATTGGGGGCTGGGGGGTCGTGGAGCATCGCTGGGTATGGATAGTCTTGATTGCAAGTGGTTTGAAGAAAATCCATGGTGGCAAAGGGGAGTTAGGGCCTAGCTGCAGAGTGCGCACAGAGTGATTTGGGAATGAGGCCTAAATTATTCTAAGTCTCACTTTTTCCGGTTTTGCTTTTTGGCTATTTGGGGGTGTTAAACTTGTTTTCGCCTGGGTTGACGGGTCTAGGGGCATTGCTGGGAAGGTCTAATACCGGATAAAAGGGTTTTGGAGAAAATCCATGGTGAAAAAGTTTTTCACTTTGCAGAGTTTTTTCTCACTATTGTGTTTTTGGGGGCTTGCTTTTGGGGGTTCCTGGTGTTTCGGGGGGTCTTGGAACATCGCTGGGTATGGATAGTTTTGATTGCAAGTGGTTTGAAGAAAATCCATGGGGGCAAAGGGGAGTTAGAGCCTGGTTGCAGAGCGCGCACAGAGTGATTTGGGAATGAGGCCTAAATTATTCTGTCTCACTTTTTCTGGTTTTGCTTTTTGGCTGTTTAGGGGTGTTAAACTTGTTTTTGCCTTGGTTGACGGGTCTGGGGGCATTGCTGGGAAGGTCTAATACTGGATAAAAGTGTTTTTGGAGAAAATCCATGGTTAAAATGTTTTCTCTTTGCAGAGTTTTCGCTCACTTTTGTGTTTTCTTGGGCCTGCTTTTGGGGGTTCCCTGTGTTTGATTGGGGGCTGGGGGGTCTTGGAGCATCTCTGGATATAGATAGCTTTGATTGCAAGTGGTTTGAAGACAATCCATGCTGGCAAAGGGGAGTTAGAGCCTAGCTACAGAGCGCGCATGGAGTGATTTGGGAATGAGGCCTAAATTATTCTAAGTCTCACTTTTTCCGGTTTTGCTTTTTGGCTGTTTGGGGGTGTTAAACTTGTTTTCGCCTGGGTTGACGGGTCTGGGGGCATTGCTGGGAAGGTCTAATACCATATAAAAGTGTTTCGGAGAAAATCCATGGTGAAAAAGTTTTTCACTTTGCAGAGTTTTCGCTCACTTTCATGTTTTCAGGGGCCTGCTTGGGGGTTCCTGGTGTTTGGGGGGGGGGGGTTGGGGGTCTTGGGGCATCGCTGGGTATGGATAGTTTTGATTGCAAGTGGTTTGAAGAAAATCCATTGTGGCAAAGGGGAGTTAGGGCCTAGCTGCAGAGCGCGCACGGAGTGATTTGGGAATGAGGCCTAAATTATTCTAAGTCTCACTTTTTCTGGTTTTGCTTTTTGGCTGTTTGGGGGTGGTAAACTTGTTTTCACCTTGGTTGACGGGTCTGGGGGCATTGCTGGGAAGGTCTAATACCGGATAAAAGTGTTTTGGAGAAAATCCATTGTAAAATATTTTTTAACTTTGCAGAGTTTTCGCTCACTTTCGTGTTTTCGGGGGCCTGCTTTTGGGGGTTCCTGGTGTTTGGGGGGGGGGGGTTGGGGGTCTTGGAGCATTGCCGGGTATGGATAGTTTTGATTGCAAGTGGTTTGAAGAAAATCCATGGTGGCAAAGGGGAGTTAGGGTCTACTTGCAGAGCGCGCACAGAGTGATTTGGGAATGAGGCCTAAATTATTCTAAGTCTCACTTTTTCCGGTTTTGCTTTTTGGCTGTTTGGGGGTGTTAAACTTGTTTTCGCCTGGGTTGACGGGTCTGGGGGCATTGCTGGGAAGGTCTAATACCGGATAAAAGTGTTTCGGAGAAAATCCATGGTAAAAAAGTTTTTCACTTTGCAGAGTTTTCCCTCACTTTCAAGTTTTATGGGGCCTGCTTGGGGGTTCCTGGTGTTTGGGGGGGTTTGGGGGTCTTGGGGCATCGCTGGGTATGGATAGTTTTGATTGCAAGTGGTTTGAAGAAAATCCATTGTGGCAAAGGGGAGTTAGGGCCTAGCTGCAGAGCGCGCACGGAGTGATTTGGGAATGAGGCCTAAATTATTCTGTCTCACTTTTTCAGGTTTTGCTTTTTGGCTGTTTGGGGGTGGTAAACTTGTTTTCACCTTGGTTGACGGGTCTGGGGGCATTGCTGGGAAGGTCTAATACCGGATAAAAGTGTTTTGGAGAAAATCCATTGTAAAAAAGTTTTTCACTTTGCAGAGTTTTCGCTCACTTTCGTGTTTTCGGGGGCCTGCTTTTGGGGGTTCCTGGTGTTTGGGGGGGGGGTTGGGGGTCTTGGAGAATTGCTGGGTATGGATAGTTTTGATTGCAAGTGGTTTGAAGAAAATCCATGGTGGCAAAGGGGAGTTAGGGTCTACTTGCAGAGCGCGCACAGAGTGATTTGGGAATGAGGCCTAAATTATTCTGTCTCACTTTTTCCGGGTTTGCTTTTCGGCTGTTTGGGGGTGTTAAACTTGTTTTCGCCTTGGTTGACGGGTCTGGGGGTATTGCTGGGAAGGTCTAATACCGGATAAAAGTGTTTTGGAGAAAATCCATTGTTAAAAAGTTTTTCACTTTGCAAAGTTTTCGCTAACTTTTGTGTTTTTGGGGCCTGCTTTTGGGGGTTCCTGGTGTTTGATTGGGGGCTGGGGGGTCTTGGAGCATCGCTGGGTATGGATAGTTTTGATTGCAAGTGGTTTGAAGAAAATCCATGGTGGCAAAGGGGAGTTAGGGCCTAGCTGCAGAGCGCTCACCGAGTGATTTGGGAATGAGGCCTAAATTATTCTAAGTCTCACTTTTTCCGGTTTTGCTTTTTGGCGGTTTGGGGGTGTTAAACTTGTTTTTGCATGGGTTGACTGATCTGGAGACATTGCTGGGAAGGTCTAATACCGGATAAAAGTGTTTTGGAGTAAATCTATGGTGAAAAAGTTTTTCACTTTGCAGAGTTTTTGCTCACTTTTGTGTTTTGGGGGCTTGCTTTTGGGGGTTCCTGGTGTTTGGGGGGTTGGGGTCTTGGAGCATCGCTGGGTATGGATAGTTTTGATTGCAAGTGGTTTGAAGAAAATCTATGGTGGCAAAGGGGAGTTGGAGCCTAGCTGCAGAGCGCGCACGGAGTGATTTGGGAATGAGGCCTAAATTATTCTGTCTCACTTTTTCTGGTTTTGCTTTTTGGCTGTTTGGGGGTGTTAACTTGTTTTCGCCTTGGTTGACGGGTCTGGGGGCATTGCTGGGAAGGTCTAATACTGGATAAAAGTGTTTTTGGAGAAAATCCATGGTTAAAATGTTTTCACTTTGCAGAGTTTTCGCTCACTTTTGTGTTTTGGGGGGCCTGCTTTTGGGGGTTGCTGGTGTTTGATTGGGGGCTGGGGGGTCGTGGAGCATCGCTGGGTATGGATAGTCTTGATTGCAAGTGGTTTGAAGAAAATCCATGGTGGCAAAGGGGAGTTAGGGCCTAGCTGCAGAGCGCTCAGCGAGTGATTTGGGAATGTGGCCTAAATTATTCTCTCACTTTTTCCAGTTTTGCTTTTTGGCTGTTTGGGGGTGGTAAACTTGTTTTCACCTTGGTTGACGGGTCTGGGGGCATTGCTGGGAAGGTCTAATACCGGATAAAAGTGTTTTGGAGAAAATCCATTGTAAAAAAGTTTTTCACTTTGCAGAGTTTTCGCTCACTTTCGTGTTTTCGGGGGCCTGCTTTTGGGGGTTCCTGGTGTTTGGGGGGGGGGGGGTTGGGGGTCTTGGAGCAATGCTGGGTATGGATAGTTTTGATTGCAAGTGGTTTGAAGAAAATCCATGGTGGCAAAGGGGAGTTAGGGCCTAGCTGTAGAGCGCGCACGGAGTGTTTTGGGAATGAAGCCTAAATTATTCTGTCTCACTTTTTCCGGTTTTGCTTTTTGGCTGTTTGGGGGTGTTAATCTTGTTTTCACCTTGGTTGACGGGTCTGGGGGCATTGCTGGGAAGGTCTAATACCGGATAAAAGTGTTTTTGGAGAAAATCCATGGTTAAAATGTTTTCACTTTGCAGAGTTTTCGCTCACTTTTGTGTTTTTGGGGGCCTGCTTTTGGGGGTTGCTGGTGTTTGATTGGGGGCTGGGGGTCGTGGAGCATCGCTGGGTATGGATAGTCTTGATTGCAAGTGGTTTGAAGAAAATCCATGGTGGCAAAGGGGAGTTAGGGCCTAGCTGCAGAGTGCGCACAGAGTGATTTGGGAATGAGGCCTAAATTATTCTAAGTCTCACTTTTTCCGGTTTTGCTTTTTGGCTATTTGGGGGTGTTAAACTTGTTTTCGCCTGGGTTGACGGGTCTAGGGGCATTGCTGGGAAGGTCTAATACCGGATAAAAGGGTTTTGGAGAAAATCCATGGTGAAAAAGTTTTTCACTTTGCAGAGTTTTTTCTCACTATTGTGTTTTTGGGGGCTTGCTTTTGGGGGTTCCTGGTGTTTCGGGGGGTCTTGGAACATCGCTGGGTATGGATAGTTTTGATTGCAAGTGGTTTGAAGAAAATCCATGGGGGCAAAGGGGAGTTAGAGCCTAGTTGCAGAGCGCGCACAGAGTGATTTGGGAATGAGGCCTAAATTATTCTGTCTCACTTTTTCTGGTTTTGCTTTTTGGCTGTTTGGGGGTGTTAAACTTGTTTTTGCCTTGGTTGACGGGTCTGGGGGCATTGCTGGAAAGGTCTAATACTGGATAAAAGTGTTTTTGGAGAAAATCCATGGTTAAAATGTTTTCTCTTTGCAGAGTTTTCGCTCACTTTTGTGTTTTCGGGGGCCTGCTTTTGGGGGTTCCCTGTGTTTGATTGGGGGCTGGGGGGTCTTGGAGCATCTCTGGATATGGATAGTTTTGATTGCAAGTGGTTTGAAGACAATCCATGCTAGCAAAGGGGAGTTAGAGCCTAGCTACAGAGCGCGCACGGAGTGATTTGGGAATGAGGCCTAAATTATTCTAAGTCTCACTTTTTCCGGTTTTGCTTTTTGGCTGTTTGGGGGTGTTAAACTTTGTTTTCGCCTGGGTTGACGGGTCTGGGGGCATTGCTGGGAAGGTCTAATACCAGATAAAAGTGTTTCGGAGAAAATCCATGGTGAAAAAGTTTTTCACTTTGCAGAGTTTTCGCTCACTTTCATGTTTTCAGGGGCCTGCTTGGGGGTTCCTGGTGTTTGGGGGGGGTTGGGGGTCTTGGGGCATCGCTGGGTATGGATAGTTTTGATTGCAAGTGGTTTGAAGAAAATCCATTGTGGCAAAGGGGAGTTAGGGCCTAGCTGCAGAGCGCGCACGGAGTGATTTGGGAATGAGGCCTAAATTATTCTAAGTCTCACTTTTTCTGGTTTTGCTTTTTGGCTGTTTGGGGGTGGTAAACTTGTTTTCACCTTGGTTGACGGGTCTGGGGGCATTGCTGGGAAGGTCTAATACCGGATAAAAGTGTTTTGGAGAAAATCCATTGTAAAATATTTTTTAACTTTGCAGAGTTTTCGCTCACTTTCGTGTTTTCGGGGGCCTGCTTTTGGGGGTTCCTGGTGTTTGGGGGGGGGGGGGGTTGGGGGTCTTGGAGCATTGCCGGGTATGGATAGTTTTGATTGCAAGTGGTTTGAAGAAAATCCATTGTGGCAAAGGGGAGTTAGGGCCTAGCTGCAGAGCGCGCACGGAGTGATTTGGGAATGAGGCCTAAATTATTCTGTCTCACTTTTTCAGGTTTTGCTTTTTGGCTGTTTGGGGGTGGTAAACTTGTTTTCACCTTGGTTGACGGTCTGGGGGCATTGCTGGGAAGGTCTAATACCGGATAAATGTGTTTTGGGAGAAAATCCATGGTGAAAAAGTTTTTCACTTTGCAGAGTTTTTTCTCACTTTTGTGTTTTTGGGGGCTTGCTTTTGGGGGTTCCTAGTGTTTGGGGGGGTGGGGGGTCTTGGAGCATCGCTGGATATGGATAGTTTTGATTGCAAGTGGTTTGAAGAAAATCCATGGTGGCAAAGGGGAGTTAGAGCCTAGCTGCAGAGCGCGCAGGGAGTGATTTGGGAATGAGGCCTAAATTATTCTAAGTCTCACTTTTTCCGGTTTTGCTTTTTGGCTGTTTGGGGGTGTTAAACTTGTTTTGGCCTTGGTTGACGGGTCTGGGGGCATTGCTGGGAAGGTCTAATACTGGATAAACGTGTTTTTGGAGAAAATCCATGGTTAAAATGTTTTCTCTTTGCAGAGTTTTCACTCACTTTTGTGTTTTCGGGGGCCTGCTTTTGGGGGTTCCTTGTGTTTGATTGGGGACTGGGGGGTCTTGAAACATCTCTGGATATGGATAGTTTGATTGCAAGTGGTTTGCAGACAATCCATGCTGGCAAAGGGGAGTTAGAGCCTAGCTACAGAGAGCGCACGGAGTGATTTGGGAATGAGGCCTAAATTATTCTAAGTCTCACTTTTTCCGGTTTTGCTTTTTGGCTGTTTGGGGGTGTTAAACTTGTTTTCGCCTGGGTTGACGGGTCTGGGGGCATTGCTGGGAAGGTCTAATACCGGATAAAAGTGTTTCGGAGAAAATCCATGGTAAAAAAGTTTTTCACTTTGCAGAGTTTTCGCTCACTTTCAAGTTTTCAGGGGCCTGCTTGGGGGTTCCTGGTGTTTGGGGGGGTTTGGGGGTCTTGGGGCATCGCTGGGTATGGATAGTTTTGATTGCAAGTGGTTTGAAGAAAATCCATTGTGGCAAAGGGGAGTTAGGGCCTAGCTGCAGAGCGCGCACGGAGTGATTTGGGAATGAGGCCTAAATTATTCTGTCTCACTTTTTCAGGTTTTGCTTTTTGGCTGTTTGGGGGTGGTAAACTTGTTTTCACCTTGGTTGACGGGTCTGGGGGCATTGCTGGGAAGGTCTAATACCGGATAAAAGTGTTTTGGAGAAAATCCATTGTAAAAAAGTTTTTCACTTTGCAGAGTTTTCGCTCACTTTCGTGTTTTTGGGGGCCTGCTTTTGGGGGTTCCTGGTGTTTGGGGGGGGGGGGTTGGGGGTCTTGGAGCATTGCTGGGTATGGATAGTTTTGATTGCAAGTGGTTTGAAGAAAATCCATGGTGGCAAAGGGGAGTTAGGGTCTACTTGCAGAGCGCGCACAGAGTGATTTGGGAATGAGGCCTAAATTATTCTGTCTCACTTTTTCCGGGTTTGCTTTTTGGCTGTTTGGGGGTGTTAAACTTGTTTTCGCCTTGGTTGACGGGTCTGGGGGTATTGCTGGGAAGGTCTAATACCGGATAAAAGTGTTTTGGAGAAAATCCATTGTTAAAAAGTTTTTCACTTTGCAAAGTTTTCGCTAACTTTTGTGTTTTTGGGGCCTGCTTTTGGGGGTTCCTGGTGTTTGATTGGGGGCTGGGGGGTCTTGGAGCATCGCTGGGTATGGATAGTTTTGATTGCAAGTGGTTTGAAGAAAATCCATGGTGGCAAAGGGGAGTTAGGGCCTAGCTGCAGAGCGCTCACCGAGTGATTTGGGAATGAGGCCTAAATTATTCTAAGTCTCACTTTTTCCGGTTTTGCTTTTTGGCGGTTTGGGGGTGTTAAACTTGTTTTTGCATGGGTTGACTGATCTGGAGACATTGCTGGGAAGGTCTAATACCGGATAAAAGTGTTTTGGAGTAAATCTATTGTGAAAAAGTTTTTCACTTTGCAGAGTTTTTGCTCACTTTTGTGTTTTGGGGGCTTGCTTTTGGGGGTTCCTGGTGTTTGGGGGGTTGGGGTCTTGGAGCATCGCTGGGTATGGATAGTTTTGATTGCAAGTGGTTTGAAGAAAATCTATGGTGGCAAAGGGGAGTTGGAGCCTAGCTGCAGAGCGCGCACGGAGTGATTTGGGAATGAGGCCTAAATTATTCTGTCTCACTTTTTCTGGTTTTGCTTTTTGGCTGTTTGGGGGTGTTAACTTGTTTTCGCCTTGGTTGACGGGTCTGGGGGCATTGCTGGGAAGGTCTAATACTGGATAAAAGTGTTTTTGGAGAAAATGCATGGTTAAAATGTTTTCACTTTGCAGAGTTTTCGCTCACTTTTGTGTTTTTGGGGGCCTGCTTTTGGGGGTTGCTGGTGTTTGATTGGGGGCTGGGGGGTCGTGGAGCATCGCTGGGTATGGATAGTCTTGATTGCAAGTGGTTTGAAGAAAATCCATGGTGGCAAAGGGGACTTAGGGCCTAGCTGCAGAGCGCTCACCGAGTGATTTGGGAATGTGGCCTAAATTATTCTCTCACTTTTTCCAGTTTTGCTTTTTGGCTGTTTGGGGGTGTTAAACTTGTTTTCGCCTGGGTTGACGGGTCTGGGGGAATTGCTGGGAAGGTCTAATACCGGATAAAAGTGTTTTTGGAGAAAATCCATGGTGAAAAAGTTTTTCACTTTGCAGAGTTTTGTCTCACTTTTGTGTTTTTGGGGGCTTGCTTTTGGGGGTTCCTGGTGTTTGGGGGGGGGGGTGGGGGGTCTTGGAGCATCACTGGGTATGGATAGTTTTGATTCCAAGTGGTTCGAAGAAAATCCATGGTGGCAAAGGGGAGTTAGGGCCTAGCTGCAGAGTGCGCACGGAGTGATTTGGGAATGAGGCCTAAATTATGCTGTCTCACTTTTTCCGGTTTTGCTTTTTGGCTGTTTGGGGGTGTTAAACTTGTTTTTGCCTGGGTTGACGGGTCTGGGGGCATTGCTGGGAAGGTCTAATACCGGATAAAAGGGTTTTGGAGAAAATCCATGGTGAAAAAGTTTTTCACTTTGCAGAGTTTTTTCTCACTATTGTGTTTTTGGGGGCTTGCTTTTGGGGGTTCCTGGTGTTTCGGGGGGTCTTGGAACATCGCTGGGTATGGATAGTTTTGATTGCAAGTGGTTTGAAGAAAATCCATGGGGGCAAAGGGGAGTTAGAGCCTAGTTGCAGAGCGCGCACAGAGTGATTTGGGAATGAGGCCTAAATTATTCTGTCTCACGTTTTCTGGTTTTGCTTTTTGGCTGTTTGGGGGTGTTAAACTTGTTTTTGCCTTGGTTGACAGGTCTGGGGGCATTGCTGGGAAGGTCTAATACTGGATAAAAGTGTTTTTGGAGAAAATCCATGGTTAAAATGTTTTCTCTTTGCAGAGTTTTCGCTCACTTTTGTGTTTTCGGGGGCCTGCTTTTGGGGGTTCCCTGTGTTTGATTGGGGGCTGGGGGGTCTTGGAGCATCTCTGGATATGGATAGTTTTGATTGCAAGTGGTTTGAAGACAATCCATGCTGGCAAAGGGGAGTTAGAGCCTAGCTACAGAGCGCGCACGGAGTGATTTGGGAATGAGGCCTAAATTATTCTAAGTCTCACTTTTTCCGGTTTTGCTTTTTGGCTGTTTGGGGGTGTTAAACTTGTTTTCGCCTGGGTTGACGGGTCTGGGGGCATTGCTGGGAAGTTCTAATACCAGATAAAAGTGTTTCGGAGAAAATCCATGGTGAAAAAGTTTTTCACTTTGCAGAGTTTTGTCTCACTTTTGTGTTTTTGGGGGCTTGCTTTTGGGGGTTCCTGGTGTTTGGGGGGGGGGGGTGGGGGGTCTTGGAGCATCACTGGGTATGGATAGTTTTGATTGCAAGTGGTTCGAAGAAAATCCATGGTGGCAAAGGGGAGTTAGGGCCTAGCTGCAGAGTGCGCACGGAGTGATTTGGGAATGAGGCCTAAATTATGCTGTCTCACTTTTTCCGGTTTTGCTTTTTGGCTGTTTGGGGGTGTTAAACTTGTTTTTGCCTGGGTTGACGGGTCTGGGGGCATTGCTGGGAAGGTCTAATACCGGATAAAAGGGTTTTGGAGAAAATCCATGGTGAAAAAGTTTGGGTTGACGGGTCTAGGGGCATTGCTGGGAAGGTCTAATACCGGATAAAAGGGTTTTGGAGAAAATCCATGGTGAAAATTTTTTTCACTTTGCAGAGTTTTTTCTCACTATTGTGTTTTTGGGGGCTTGCTTTTGGGGGTTCCTGGTGTTTCGGGGGGTCTTGGAACATCGCTGGGTATGGATAGTTTTGATTGCAAGTGGTTTGAAGAAAATCCATGGGGGCAAAGGGGAGTTAGAGCCTAGTTGCAGAGCGCGCACAGAGTGATTTGGGAATGAGGCCTAAATTATTCTGTCTCACGTTTTCTGGTTTTGCTTTTTGGCTGTTTGGGGGTGTTAAACTTGTTTTTGCCTTGGTTGACAGGTCTGGGGGCATTGCTGGGAAGGTCTAATACTGGATAAAAGTGTTTTTGGAGAAAATCCATGGTTAAAATGTTTTCTCTTTGCAGAGTTTTCGCTCACTTTTGTGTTTTCGGGGGCCTGCTTTTGGGGGTTCCCTGTGTTTGATTGGGGGCTGGGGGGTCTTGGAGCATCTCTGGATATGGATAGTTTTGATTGCAAGTGGTTTGAAGACAATCCATGCTGGCAAAGGGGAGTTAGAGCCTAGCTACAGAGCGCGCACGGAGTGATTTGGGAATGAGGCCTAAATTATTCTAAGTCTCACTTTTTCCGGTTTTGCTTTTTGGCTGTTTGGGGGTGTTAAACTTGTTTTCGCCTCGGTTGACGGGTCTGGGGGCATTGCTGGGAAGTTCTAATACCAGATAAAAGTGTTTCGGAGAAAATCCATGGTGAAAAAGTTTTTCACTTTGCAGAGTTTTCGCTCACTTTCATGTTTTCAGGGGCCTGCTTGGGGGTTCCTGGTGTTTGGGGGGGGGGTTGGGGGTCTTGGGGCATCGCTGGGTATGGATAGTTTTGATTGCAAGTGGTTTGAAGAAAATCCATTGTGGCAAAGGGGAGTTAGGGCCTAGCTGCAGAGCGCGCACGGAGTGATTTGGGAATGAGGCCTAAATTATTCTAAGTCTCACTTTTTCTGGTTTTGATTTTTGGCTGTTTGGGGGTGGTAAACTTGTTTTCACCTTGGTTGACGGGTCTGGGGGCATTGCTGGGAAGGTCTAATACCGGATAAAAGTGTTTTGGAGAAAATCCATTGTAAAAAAGTTTTTCACTTTGCAGAGTTTTCGCTCACTTTCGTGTTTTCGGGGGCCTGCTTTTGGGGGTTCCTGGTGTTTGGGGGGGGGGGGTTGGGGGTCTTGGAGCATTGCTGGGTATGGATAGTTTTGATTGCAAGTGGTTTGAAGAAAATCCATGGTGGCAAAGGGGAGTTAGGGTCTACTTGCAGAGCGCGCACAGAGTGATTTGGGAATGAGGCCTAAATTATTCTGTCTCACTTTTTCCGGGTTTGCTTTTTGGCTGTTTGGGGGTGTTAAACTTGTTTTCGCCTTGGTTGACGGGTCTGGGGGTATTGCTGGGAAGGTCTAATACCGGATAAAAGTGTTTTGGAGAAAATCCATTGTTAAAAAGTTTTTCACTTTGCAAAGTTTTCGCTAACTTTTGTGTTTTTGGGGCCTGCTTTTGGGGGTTCCTGGTGTTTGATTGGGGGCTGGGGGGTCTTGGAGCATCGCTGGGTATGGATAGTTTTGATTGCAAGTGGTTTGAAGAAAATCCATGGTGGCAAAGGGGAGATAGGGCCTAGCTGCAGAGCGCTCACCGAGTGATTTGGGAATGAGGCCTAAATTATTCTAAGTCTCACTTTTTCCGGTTTTGCTTTTTGGCGGTTTGGGGGTGTTAAACTTGTTTTTGCATGGGTTGACTGATCTGGAGACATTGCTGGGAAGGTCTAATACCGGATAAAAGTGTTTTGGAGTAAATCTATGGTGAACAAGTTTTTCACTTTGCAGAGTTTTTGCTCACTTTTGTGTTTTGGGGGCTTGCTTTTGGGGGTTCCTGGTGTTTGGGGGGTTGGGGTCTTGGAGCATCGCTGGGTATGGATAGTTTTGATTGCAAGTGGTTTGAAGAAAATCTATGGTGGCAAAGGGGAGTTGGAGCCTAGCTGCAGAGCGCGCACGGAGTGATTTGGGAATGAGGCCTAAATTATTCTGTCTCACTTTTTCTGGTTTTGCTTTTTGGCTGTTTGGGGGTGTTAACTTGTTTTCGCCTTGGTTGACGGGTCTGGGGGCATTGCTGGGAAGGTCTAATACTGGATAAAAGTGTTTTTGGAGAAAATCCATGGTTAAAATGTTTTCACTTTGCAGAGTTTTCGCTCACTTTTGTGTTTTTGGGGGCCTGCTTTTGGGGGTTGCTGGTGTTTGATTGGGGGCTGGGGGGTCGTGGAGCATCGCTGGGTATGGATAGTCTTGATTGCAAGTGGTTTGAAGAAAATCCATGGTGGCAAAGGGGAGTTAGGGCCTAGCTGCAGAGCGCTCACCGAGTGATTTGGGAATGTGGCCTAAATTATTCTCTCACTTTTTCCAGTTTTGCTTTTTGGCTGTTTGGGGGTGTTAAACTTGTTTTCGCCTGGGTTGACGGGTCTGGGGGAATTGCTGGGAAGGTCTAATACCGGATAAAAGTGTTTTTGGAGAAAATCCATGGTGAAAAAGTTTTTCAGTTTGCAGAGTTTTGTCTCACTTTCGTGTTTTCGGGGGCCTGCTTTTGGGGGTTCCTGGTGTTTGGGGGGGGGGGTTGGGGGTCTTGGAGCATTGCCGGGTATGGATAGTTTTGATTGCAAGTGGTTTGAAGAAAATCCATGGTGGCAAAGGGGAGTTAGGGTCTACTTGCAGAGCGCGCACAGAGTGATTTGGGAATGAGGCCTAAATTATTCTGTCTCACTTTTTCCGGGTTTGCTTTTTGGCTGTTTGGGGGTGTTAAACTTGTTTTCGCCTTGGTTGACGGGTCTGGGGGTATTGCTGGGAAGGTCTAATACTTGATAAAAGTGTTTTGGAGAAAATCCATTGTTAAAAAGTTTTTCACTTTGCAGAGTTTTCGCTCACTTTCGTGTTTTTGGGGCCTGCTTTTGGGGGTTCCTGGTGTTTGATTGGGGGCTGGGGGGTCTTGGAGCATCGCTGGGTATGGATAGCTTTGATTGCAAGTGATTTGAAGAAAATCCATGGTGGCAAAGGGGAGTTAGGGCCTAGCTGCAGAGCGCGCACAGAGTGATTTGGGAATGACGCCTAAATTATTCTAAGTTTCACTTTTTCCGGTTTTGCTTTTTGGCTGTTTGGGGGTGTTAAACTTGTTTTCGCCTGGGTTGACGGGTCTGGGGGCATTGCTGGGAAGGTCTAATACCGGATAAAAGTGTTTTGGAGAAAATCCATGGTGAAAAAGTTTTTCACTTTGCAGAGTTTTTTCTCACTATTGTGTTTTTGGGGGCTTGCTTTTGGGGGTTCCTGGTGTTTGGGGGGGGGGTCTTTGACATCGCTGGGTATGGATAGATTTGATTGCAAGTGGTTTGAAGAAAATCCATGGGGGCAAAGGGGAGTTAGAGCCTAGCTGCAGAGCGCGCACGGAGTGATGTGGGAATGAGGCCTAAATTATTCTGTCTCACTTTTTCAGGTTTTGCTTTTTGGCTGTTTGGGGGTGTTAAACTTGTTTTTGCCTTGGTTGACGGGTCTGGGGGCATTGCTGGGATGGTCTAATACTGGATAAAAGTGTTTTTGGAGAAAATCCATGGTTACAAAATTTTCTCTTTGCAGAGTTTTCGCTCACTTTTGTGTTTTTGGAGGCCTGCTTTTGGGGGTTCCTGATGTTTGATTGGGGGCTGGGGAGTCTTGGAGCATCGCTGGGTATGGATAGTTTTGCTTGCAAGTGGTTTGAAGACAATCCATGCTGGCAAAGGGGAGTTAGAGCCTAGCTACAGAGCGCGCACAGAGTGATTTGGGAATGAGGCCTAAATTATTCTAAGTCTCACTTTTTCCGGTTTTGATTTTTGGCTGTTTGGGGGTGTTAAACTTGTTTTCGCCTGAGTTGACGGGTCTGGGGGCATTGCTGGGAAGGTCTAATACCGGATAAAAGTGTTTCGGAGAAAATCCATGGTGAAAAAACTTTTCACTTTGCAGAGTTTTCGCTCACTTTCATGTTTTCCGGGGCCTGCTTGGGTGTTCCTGGTGTTTGGGGGGATTTGGGGGGTTTGGGGGTCTTGGGGCATCGCTGGGTATGGATAGTTTTGATTGCAAGTGGTTTGAAGAAAATCCATGGTGGCAAAGGGGAGTTAGGGCCTAGCTGCAGAGCGCGCACGGAGTGATTTGGGAATGAGGCCTAAATTATTCTAAGTCTCACTTTTTCCGGTTTTGCTTTTTGGCTGTTTGGAGGTGGTAAACTTGTTTTCACCTTGGTTGACGGGTCTGGGGTCATTGCTGGGAAGGTCTAATACCGGATAAAAGTGTTTTGGAGAAAATCCATTGTAAAAAAGTTTTTCACTTTGCAGAGTTTTCGCTCACTTTCGTATTTTTGGGGGCCTGCTTTTGGGGGTTCCTGGTGTTTGGGGGGGGGGTCTTGGAGCATCGCTGGGTATGGATAGTTTTGATTGCAAGTGGTTTGAAGAAAATCCATGGGGGCAAAGGGGAGTTAGAGCCTAGCTGCAGGGCGCGCACGGAGTGATTTGGGAATGAGGCCTAAATTATTCTGTCTCACTTTTTCAGGTTTTGCTTTTTGGCTGTTTGGGGGTGTTAAACTTGTTTTTGCCTGGGTTGACGGGTCTGGGGGCATTGCTGGGAAGGTCTAATACCGGATAAAAGTGTTTCGGAGAAAATCCATGGTGAAAAAACTTTTCACTTTGCAGAGTTTTCGCTCACTTTCATGTTTTCCGGGGCCTGCTTGGGTGTTCCTGGTGTTTGGGGGGATTTGGGGGGTTTGGGGGTCTTGGGGCATCGCTGGGTATGGATAGTTTTGATTGCAAGTGGTTTGAAGAAAATCCATGGTGGCAAAGGGGAGTTAGGGCCTAGCTGCAGAGCGCGCACGGAGTGATTTGGGAATGAGGCCTAAATTATTCTAAGTCTCACTTTTTCCGGTTTTGCTTTTTGGCTGTTTGGAGGTGGTAAACTTGTTTTCACCTTGGTTGACGGGTCTGGGGTCATTGCTGGGAAGCTCTAACACCGGATAAAAGTGTTTTGGAGAAAATCCATTGTAAAAAAGTTTTTCACTTTGCAGAGTTTTCGCTCACTTTCGTGTTTTCGGGGGCCTGCTTTTGGGGGTTCCTGGTGTTTGGGGGGGGGGTCTTGGAGCATCGCTGGGTATGGATAGTTTTGATTGCAAGTGGTTTGAAGAAAATCTATGGTGGCAAAGGGGAGTTAGGGTCTACTTGCAGAGCGCGCACAGAGTGATTTGGAAATGAGGCCTAAATTATTCTGTCTCACTTTTTCCGGTTTTGCTTTTTTGCTGTTTGGGGGTGTTAAACTTGCTTTCGCCTTGGTTGACGGGTCTGGGGGTATTGCTGGGAAGGTCTAATACCGGATATGAGTGTTTTTGGAGAAAATCCATGGTTAAAAAGTTTTTCACTTTGCAGAGTTTTTGATCACTTTTGTGTTTTCGGGGGCCTGCTTTTGGGGGTTGCTGGTGTTTGATTGGGGGCTGGGGGGGTCTTGGAGCATCGCTGGATATGGATAGATTTGATTGCAAGGGGTTTGAAGACAATCCATGGTGGCAAAGGGGAGTTAGAACCTAGATGCAGAGCGCACTTGGAGTGATTTGGGAATGAGGCCTAAATTATTCTAAGTCTCACTTTTTCCGGTTTTGCTTTTTGGCGGTTTGGGGGTGTTAACTTGTTTTCGCCTTGGTTGACGGGTCTGGGGGCATTGCTGGGACGGTCTAATACTGGATAAAAGTGTTTTTTGAGAAAATCCATGGTTAAAATGTTTTCACTCTGCAGAGTTTTCGCTCACTTTTGTGTTTTTGGGGGCCTGCTTGGTGGGGTTCCTGGTGTTTGGGGGGGGTTGGGTGGTCTTGGAGCATCGCTGGGTATGGATAGTTTTGATTGCAAGTGGTTTGAAGAAAATCCATGGTGGCAAAAGGGAGTTAGGGCCCAGCTGCAGAGCACGCACGGAGTGATTTGGGAATGAGGCCTAAATTATTCTGTCTCACTTTTTCCGGTTTTGCTTTTTGGCTGTTTGGGGGTGTTAAACTTGTTTTCGCCTGGGTTGACGGGTCTGGGGGCATTGCTGGGAAGGTCTAATACCAGATAAAAGTGTTTTGGAGAAAATCCATGGTGAAAAAGTTTTTCCCTTTGCAGAGTTTTTGCTCACCTTCGTTTTTTCGGGGGCCTGCTTGGCGGGCTCCTGGTGTTTTGGGGGTTGGGGGGTCTTGTAACATCGCTGGGTATGGATAGTTTTGATTGCAAGTGGTTTGAAGAAAATCCATGGTGGCAAAGGGGAGTTAGGGCCTAGCTGCAGAGCGCGCACGGAGTGATTTGGGAATGAGGCCTAAATTATTCTAAGTCTCACTTTTTCCGGTTTTGCTTTTTGGCTGTTTGGGGGTGTTAAACTTGTTTTCGCCTGGGTTGACGGGTCTGGGGGCATTGCTGGGAAGGTCTAATACCGGATAAAAGTGTTTTGGAGAAAATCCATGGTGAAAAAGTTTTTCCCTTTGCAGAGTTTTCACTCACTTTCGTGTTTTCGGGGGCCTGCTTGGGGGGGTTTCTGGTGTTTGGGGGGGATTGGGTGGTCTTGGAGCATCGCTGGGTATGGATAGTTTTGATTGCAAGTGGTTTGAAGAAAATCCATGGTGGCAAAGGGGAGTTAGGGCCTAGCTGCAGAGCGCGCACAGAGTGATTTGGGAATGAGGCCTAAATTATTCTGTCTCACTTTTTCCGGTTTTGGTTTTTAGCTGTTTGGGGGTGTTAAACTTGTTTTCGCCTGGGTTGACGGGTCTGGGGGCATTGCTGGGAAGGTCTAATACCGGATAAAAGTGTTTTGGAGTAAGTCTATGGTGAAAAAGTTTTTCACTTTGCAGACTTTTTGCTTACTATTGTGTTTTCGGGGGCCTGCTTGGGGGGCTCCTGGTGTTTGGGGGGTTGGGGGGTCTTGGAACATCGCTGGGTATGGATAGTTTTGATTGCAAGTGGTTTCAAGAAAATCCATGGTGGCAAAGGGGAGTTAGGGCCTAGCTGCAGAGCGCGCACGGAGTGATTTGGGAATGAGACCTAAATTATTCTGTCTCACTTTTTCCTGTTTTGCTTTTTGGCTGTTTGGGGGTGTTAAACTTGTTTTCACCTTGGTTGACGGGTCTGGGGGCATTGCTGGGAAGGTCTAATACCGGATAAATGTGTTTTGGGAGAAAATCCATGGTGAAAAAGTTTTTCACTTTGCAGAGTTTTCGCTCACTTTTGTGTTTTCGGGGTCCTGCTTTTGGGGGTTCCTGGCATTTGATTGGGTGCTGGGGGGTCTTGGAGCATCGCTGGGTATGGATAGTTTTGATTGCAAGTGATTTGAAGACAATCCATGGTGGCAAAGGGGAGTTAGAGCCTAGCTACAGAGCGTGCACTGAGTGATTTGGGAATGAGGCCTAAATTATTCTAAGTCTCACTTTTTCCGGTTTTGCTTTTTGGCTGTTTGGGGGTGGTAAACTAGTTTTCACCTTGGTTGACGGGTCTGGGGGCATTGCTGGGACGGTCTAATACTGGATAAAAGTGTTTTTTGAGAAAATCCATGGTTAAAATGTTTTCAATCTGCAGAGTTTTTGCTCACTTTTGTGTTTTTGGGGGCTTGCTTTTGGGGGTTCCTGGTGTTTGGGGGGGTCTTTGACATCACTGGGTATGGATAGATTTGATTGCAAGTGGTTTGAAGAAAATCCATGGGGGCAAAGGGGAGTTAGAGCCTAGCTGCAGAGCGCGCACGGAGTGATTTGGGAATGAGGCCTAAATTATTCTGTCTCACTTTTTCAGGTTTTGCTTTTTGGCTGTGTGGGGGTGTTAAACTTGTTTTTGCCTTGGTTGACGGGTCTGGGGGCATTGCTGGGATGGTCTAATACTGGATAAAAGTGTTTTTGGAGAAAATCCATGGTTAAAATTTTTTCTCTTTGCAGAGTTTTCGCTCACTTTCAAGTTTTCAGGGGCCTGCTTGGGGGTTCCTGGTGTTTGGGGGTCTTGGGGCATCGCTGGGTATGGATAGTTTTGATTGCAAGTGGTTTGAAGAAAATCCATTGTGGCAAAGGGGAGTTAGGGCCTAGCTGCAGAGCGCGCACGGAGTGATTTGGGAATGAGGCCTAAATTATTCTAAGTTTCACTTTTTCCGGTTTTGCTTTTTGGCTGTTTGGAGGTGTTAAACTTGTTTTCACCTTGGTTGACGGGTCTGTGGTCATTGCTGGGAAGGTCTAATACCGGATAAAAGTGTTTTGGAGAAAATCCATTGTAAAAAAGTTTTGCACTTTGTAGAGTTTTCGCTCACTTTCGTGTTTTCGGGGTCCTGCTTTTGGGGGTTCCTGGCATTTGATTGGGTGCTGGGGGGTCTTGGAGCATCGCTGGGTATGGATAGTTTTGATTGCAAGTGATTTGAAGACAATCCATGGTGGCAAAGGGGAGTTAGAGCCTAGCTACAGAGCGTGCACTGAGTGATTTGGGAATGAGGCCTAAATTATTCTAAGTCTCACTTTTTCCGGTTTTGCTTTTTGGCGGTTTGGGGGTGTTAAACTTGTTTTCGCCTGGGTTGACGGGTCTGGGGGCATTGCTGGGAAGGTCTAATACCGGATAAAAGTGTTTCGGAGAAAATCCATAGTGAAAAAGTTTTTCACTTTGCAGAGTTTTCGCTCACTTTCAAGTTTTCAGGGGCCTGCTTGGGGGTTCCTGGTGTTTGGGGGTCTTGGGGCATCGCTGGGTATGGATAGTTTTGATTGCAAGTGGTTTGAAGAAAATCCATTGTGGCAAAGGGGAGTTAGGGCCTAGCTGCAGAGCGCGCACGGAGTGATTTGGGAATGAGGCCTAAATTATTCTAAGTCTCACTTTTTCCGGTTTTGCTTTTTGGCTGTTTGGGGGTGGTAAACTAGTTTTCACCTTGGTTGACGGGTCAGGGGGCATTGCTGGGACGGTCTAATACTGGATAAAAGTGTTTTTTGAGAAAATCCATGGTTAAAATGTTGTCAATCTGCAGAGTTTTTTCTCACTTTTGTGTTTTTGGGGGCTTGCTTTTGGGGGTTCCTGGTGTTTGGGGGGGGTCTTTGACATCACTGGGTATGGATAGATTTGATTGCAAGTGGTTTGAAGAAAATCCATGGGGGCAAAGGGGAGTTAGAGCCTAGCTGCAGAGCGCGCACGGAGTGATTTGGGAATGAGGCCTAAATTATTCTGTCTCACTTTTTCAGGTTTTGCTTTTTGGCTGTGTGGGGGTGTTAAACTTGTTTTTGCCTTGGTTGACGGGTCTGGGGGCATTGCTGGGATGGTCTAATACTGGATAAAAGTGTTTTTGGAGAAAATCCATGGTTAAAAATTTTTCTCTTTGCAGAGTTTTCGCTCACTTTCAAGTTTTCAGGGGCCTGCTTGGGGGTTCCTGGTGTTTGGGGGTCTTGGGGCATCGCTGGGTATGGATAGTTTTGATTGCAAGTGGTTTGAAGAAAATCCATTGTGGCAAAGGGGAGTTAGGGCCTAGCTGCAGAGCGCGCACGGAGTGATTTGGGAATGAGGCCTAAATTATTCTAAGTTTCACTTTTTCCGGTTTTGCTTTTTGGCTGTTTGGAGGTGTTAAACTTGTTTTCACCTTGGTTGACGGGTCTGTGGTCATTGCTGGGAAGGTCTAATACCGGATAAAAGTGTTTTGGAGAAAATCCATTGTAAAAAAGTTTTGCACTTTGTAGAGTTCTCGCTCACTTTCGTGTTTTCGGGGGCCTGCTTTTGGGGGTTCCTGGTGTTTGGGGGGGGGGGGTCTTGGAGCATCGCTGGGTATGGATAGTTTTGATTGCAAGTGCTTTGAAGAAAATCTATGGTGGCAAAGGGGAGTTAGGGTCTACTTGCAGAGCGCGCACAGAGTGATTTGGAAATGAGGCCTAAATTATTCTGTCTCACTTTTTCCGGTTTTGCTTTTTTGCTGTTTGGGGGTGTTAAACTTGCTTTCGCCTTGGTTGACGGGTCTGGGGGTATTGCTGGGAAGGTCTAATACCGGATATAAGTGTTTTTGGAGAAAATCCATGGTTAAAAAGTTTTTCACTTTGCAGAGTTTTTGATCACTTTTGTGTTTTCGGGGGCCTGCTTTTGGGGGTTGCTGGTGTTTGATTGGGGGCTGGGGGGGTCTTGAAGCATCGCTGGGTATGGATAGATTTGATTGCAAGGGGTTTTAAGACAATCCATGGTGGCAAAGGGGAGTTAGAACCTAGATGCAGAGCGCACTTGGAGTGATTTGGGAATGAGGCCTAAATTATTCTAAGTCTCACTTTTTCTGGTTTTGCTTTTTGGCTGTTTGGGGATGGTAAACTTGTTTTCACCTTGGTTGACGGGTCTGGGGGCATTGCTGGGAAGGTCTAATACTGGATAAAAGTGTTTTGGAGAAAATCCATTGTAAAATATTTTTTAACTTTGCAGAGTTTTCGCTCACTTTCGTGTTTTCGGGGGCCTGCTTTTGGGGGTTCCTGGTGTTTGGGGGGGGGGGGGTTGGGGGTCTTGGAGCATTGCTGGGTATGGATAGTTTTGATTGCAAGTGGTTTGAAGAAAATCCATGGTGGCAAAGGGGAGTTAGGGTCTACTTGCAGAGCGCGCACAGAGTGATTTGGGAATGAGGCCTAAATTATTCTGTCTCACTTTTTCCGGGTTTGCTTTTTGGCTGTTTGGGGGTGTTAAACTTGTTTTCGCCTTGGTTGACGGGTCTGGGGGTATTGCTGGGAAGGTCTAATACTTGATAAAAGTGTTTTGGAGAAAATCCATTGTTAAAAAGTTTTTCACTTTGCAGAGTTTTCGCTCACTTTTGTGTTTTCGGGGGCCTGCTTTTGGGGGTTCCAGGTGTTTGGGGGGGGTTGGGGGTCTTGGAGCATTGCTGGGTATGGATAGTTTTGATTACAAGTGGTTTGAAGAAAATCCATGGTGGCAAAGGGGAGTTAGGGTCTACTTGCAGAGCATGCACAGAGTGATTTGGGAATGAGGCCTAAATTATTCTGTCTCACTTTTTGCGGGTTTGCTTTTTGGCTGTTTGGGGGTGTTAAACTTGTTTTCGCCTTGGTTGACGGGTCTGGGGGTATTGCTGGGAAGGTCTAATACCGGATATAAGTGTTTTGGAGAAAATCCATGGTGAAAAAGTTTTTCACTTTGCAGAGTTTTCGCTCACTTCTGTGTATTCGGGGGCCTGCTTGGGGGGGTTCCTGGTGTTTGGGGGGGGTTGGGTGGTCTTGGAGCAGCGCTGGGTATGGATAGTTTTGATTGCAAGTGGTTTGAAGAAAATCCATGGTGGCAAAGGGGAGTTAGGGCCTAGCTGTAGAGCGCGCACGGAGTGTTTTGGGAATGAGGCCTAAATTATTCTGTCTCACTTTTTCCGGTTTTGCTTTTTGGCTGTTTGGGGGTGTTAATCTTGTTTTCACCTTGGTTGACGGGTCTGAGGGCATTGTTGGGAAGGTCTAATACCGGATAAATGTGTTTTGGGAGAAAATCCATGGTGAAAAAGTTTTTCACTTTGCAAGGTTTTTTTTTATCTTTTGTGTTTTTGGGGGCTTGCTTTTGGGGGTTCCTAGTGTTTGGGGGGGTGGGGGATCTTGGAGCATCGCTGGATATGGATAGATTTGATTGCAAGTGGTTTGAAGAAAATCCATGGTGCCAAAGGGGAGTTAGAGCCTAGCTGCAGAGCACGCAGGGAGTGATTTGGGAATGAGGCCTAAATTATTCTGTCTCATGTTTTCTGGTTTTGCTTTTTGGCTGTTTGGGGGTGTTAAACTTGTTTTGGCCTTGGTTGACGGGTCTGGGGGCATTGCTGGGAAGGTCTAATACTGGATAAACGTGTTTTTGGAGAAAATCCATGGTTAAAATGTTTTCTCTTTGCAGAGTTTTCACTCACTTTTGTGTTTTCGGGGGCCTGCTTTTGGGGGTTCCCTGTGTTTGATTGGGGGCTGGGGGGTCTTGGAGCATCTCTGGATATGGATAGTTTTGATTGCAAGTGGTTTGAAGACAATCCATGCTGGCAAAGGGGAGTTAGAGCCTAGCTACAGAGCGCGCACGGAGTGATTTGGGAATGAGGCCTAAATTATTCTAAGTCTCACTTTTTCCGGTTTTGCTTTTTGGCTGTTTGGGGGTGTTAAACTTGTTTTCGCCTGGGTTGACGGGTCTGGGGGCATTGCTGGGAAGTTCTAATACCAGATAAAAGTGTTTCGGAGAAAATCCATGGTGAAAAAGTTTTTCACTTTGCAGAGTTTTGTCTCACTTTTGTGTTTTTGGGGGCTTGCTTTTGGGGGTTCCTGGTGTTTGGGGGGGGGTGGGGGGTCTTGGAGCATCACTGGGTATGGATAGTTTTGATTGCAAGTGGTTCGAAGAAAATCCATGGTGGCAAAGGGGAGTTAGGGCCTAGCTGCAGAGTGCGCACGGAGTGATTTGGGAATGAGGCCTAAATTATGCTGTCTCACTTTTTCCGGTTTTGCTTTTTGGCTGTTTGGGGGTGTTAAACTTGTTTTTGCCTGGGTTGACGGGTCTGGGGGCATTGCTGGGAAGGTCTAATACCGGATAAAAGGGTTTTGGAGAAAATCCATGGTGAAAAAGTTTGGGTTGACGGGTCTAGGGGCATTGCTGGGAAGGTCTAATACCGGATAAAAGGGTTTTGGAGAAAATCCATGGTGAAAAAGTTTTTCACTTTGCAGAGTTTTTTCTCACTATTGTGTTTTTGGGGGCTTGCTTTTGGGGGTTCCTGGTGTTTCGGGGGGTCTTGGAACATCGCTGGGTATGGATAGTTTTGATTGCAAGTGGTTTGAAGAAAATCCATGGGGGCAAAGGGGAGTTAGAGCCTAGTTGCAGAGCGCGCACAGAGTGATTTGGGAATGAGGCCTAAATTATTCTGTCTCACGTTTTCTGGTTTTGCTTTTTGGCTGTTTGGGGGTGTTAAACTTGTTTTTGCCTTGGTTGACAGGTCTGGGGGCATTGCTGGGAAGGTCTAATACTGGATAAAAGTGTTTTTGGAGAAAATCCATGGTTAAAATGTTTTCTCTTTGCAGAGTTTTCGCTCACTTTTGTGTTTTCGGGGGCCTGCTTTTGGGGGTTCCCTGTGTTTGATTGGGGGCTGGGGGGTCTTGGAGCATCTCTGGATATGGATAGTTTTGATTGCAAGTGGTTTGAAGACAATCCATGCTGGCAAAGGGGAGTTAGAGCCTAGCTACAGAGCGCGCACGGAGTGATTTGGGAATGAGGCCTAAATTATTCTAAGTCTCACTTTTTCCGGTTTTGCTTTTTGGCTGTTTGGGGGTGTTAAACTTGTTTTCGCCTCGGTTGACGGGTCTGGGGGCATTGCTGGGAAGTTCTAATACCAGATAAAAGTGTTTCGGAGAAAATCCATGGTGAAAAAGTTTTTCACTTTGCAGAGTTTTCGCTCACTTTCATGTTTTCAGGGGCCTGCTTGGGGGTTCCTGGTGTTTGGGGGGGGGGGGTTGGGGGTCTTGGGGCATCGCTGGGTATGGATAGTTTTGATTGCAAGTGGTTTGAAGAAAATCCATTGTGGCAAAGGGGAGTTAGGGCCTAGCTGCAGAGCGCGCACGGAGTGATTTGGGAATGAGGCCTAAATTATTCTAAATCTCACTTTTTCTGGTTTTGCTTTTTGGCTGTTTGGGGGTGGTAAACTTGTTTTCACCTTGGTTGACGGGTCTGGGGGCATTGCTGGGAAGGTCTAATACCGGATAAAAGTGTTTTGGAGAAAATCCATTGTAAAATATTTTTTAACTTTGCAGAGTTTTTGCTCACTTTCGTGTTTTCGGGGGCCTGCTTTTGGGGGTTCCTGGTGTTTGGGGGGGGGGGGTTGGGGGTCTTGGAGCATTGCCGGGTATGGATAGTTTTGATTGCAAGTGGTTTGAAGAAAATCCATGGTGGCAAAGGGGAGTTAGGGTCTACTTGCAGAGCGCGCACAGAGTGATTTGGGAATGAGGCCTAAATTATTCTGTCTCACTTTTTCCGGGTTTGCTTTTTGGCTGTTTGGGGGTGTTAAACTTGTTTTCGCCTTGGTTGACGGGTCTGGGGGTATTGCTGGGAAGGTCTAATACTTGATAAAAGTGTTTTGGAGAAAATCCATTGTTAAAAAGTTTTTCACTTTGCAGAGTTTTCGCTCACTTTTGTGTTTTTGGGGCCTGCTTTTGGGGGTTCCTGGTGTTTGATTGGGGGCTGGGGGGTCTTGGAGCATCGCTGGGTATGGATAGCTTTGATTGCAAGTGATTTGAAGAAAATCCATGGTGGCAAAGGGGAGTTAGGGCCTAGCTGCAGAGCGCGCACAGAGTGATTTGGGAATGACGCCTAAATTATTCTAAGTTTCACTTTTTCCGGTTTTGCTTTTTGGCTGTTTGGGGGTGTTAAACTTGTTTTCGCCTGGGTTGACGGGTCTGGGGGCATTGCTGGGAAGGTCTAATACCGGATAAAAGTGTTTTGGAGAAAATCCATGGTGAAAAAGTTTTTCACTTTGCAGAGTTTTTTCTCACTATTGTGTTTTTGGGGGCTTGCTTTTGGGGGTTCCTGGTGTTTGGGGGGGGGTCTTTGACATCGCTGGGTATGGATAGATTTGATTGCAAGTGGTTTGAAGAAAATCCATGGGGGCAAAGGGGAGTTAGAGCCTAGCTGCAGAGCGCGCACGGAGTGATTTGGGAATGAGGCCTAAATTATTCTGTCTCACTTTTTCAGGTTTTGCTTTTTGGCTGTTTGGGGGTGTTAAACTTGTTTTTGCCTTGGTTGACGGGTCTGGGGGCATTGCTGGGATGGTCTAATACTGGATAAAAGTGTTTTTGGAGAAAATCCATGGTTACAAAATTTTCTCTTTGCAGAGTTTTCGCTCACTTTTGTGTTTTCGGGGGCCTGCTTTTGGGGGTTCCTGGTGTTTGATTGGGGGCTGGGGAGTCTTGGAGCATCGCTGGGTATGGATAGTTTTGCTTGCAAGTGGTTTGAAGACAATCCATGCTGGCAAAGGGGAGTTAGGGCCTAGCTGTAGAGCGCGCACGGAGTGTTTTGGGAATGAGGCCTAAATTATTCTGTCTCACTTTTTCCGGTTTTGCTTTTTGGCTGTTTGGGGGTGTTAATCTTGTTTTCACCTTGGTTGACGGGTCTGAGGGCATTGTTGGGAAGGTCTAATACCGGATAAATGTGTTTTGGGAGAAAATCCATGGTGAAAAAGTTTTTCACTTTGCAGAGTTTTTTCTCACTTTTGTGTTTTTGGGGGCTTGCTTTTGGGGGTTCCTAGTGTTTGGGGGGGTGGGGGATCTTGGAGCATCGCTGGATATGGATAGTTTTGATTGCAAGTGGTTTGAAGAAAATCCATGGTGCCAAAGGGGAGTTAGAGCCTAGCTGCAGAGCACGCAGGGAGTGATTTGGGAATGAGGCCTAAATTATTCTGTCTCATGTTTTCTGGTTTTGCTTTTTGGCTGTTTGGGGGTGTTAAACTTGTTTTGGCCTTGGTTGACGGGTCTGGGGGCATTGCTGGGAAGGTCTAATACTGGATAAACGTGTTTTTGGAGAAAATCCATGGTTAAAATGTTTTCTCTTTGCAGAGTTTTCACTCACTTTTGTGTTTTCGGGGGCCTGCTTTTGGGGGTTCCCTGTGTTTGATTGGGGGCTGGGGGGTCTTGGAGCATCTCTGGATATGGATAGTTTTGATTGCAAGTGGTTTGAAGACAATCCATGCTGGCAAAGGGGAGTTAGAGCCTAGCTACAGAGCGCGCACGGAGTGATTTGGGAATGAGGCCTAAATTATTCTAAGTCTCACTTTTTCCGGTTTTGCTTTTTGGCTGTTTGGGGGTGTTAAACTTGTTTTCGCCTGGGTTGACGGGTCTGGGGGCATTGCTGGGAAGTTCTAATACCAGATAAAAGTGTTTCGGAGAAAATCCATGGTGAAAAAGTTTTTCACTTTGCAGAGTTTTGTCTCACTTTTGTGTTTTTGGGGGCTTGCTTTTGGGGGTTCCTGGTGTTTGGGGGGGGGTGGGGGGTCTTGGAGCATCACTGGGTATGGATAGTTTTGATTGCAAGTGGTTCGAAGAAAATCCATGGTGGCAAAGGGGAGTTAGGGCCTAGCTGCAGAGTGCGCACGGAGTGATTTGGGAATGAGGCCTAAATTATGCTGTCTCACTTTTTCCGGTTTTGCTTTTTGGCTGTTTGGGGGTGTTAAACTTGTTTTTGCCTGGGTTGACGGGTCTGGGGGCATTGCTGGGAAGGTCTAATACCGGATAAAAGGGTTTTGGAGAAAATCCATGGTGAAAAAGTTTGGGTTGACGGGTCTAGGGGCATTGCTGGGAAGGTCTAATACCGGATAAAAGGGTTTTGGAGAAAATCCATGGTGAAAAAGTTTTTCACTTTGCAGAGTTTTTTCTCACTATTGTGTTTTTGGGGGCTTGCTTTTGGGGGTTCCTGGTGTTTCGGGGGGTCTTGGAACATCGCTGGGTATGGATAGTTTTGATTGCAAGTGGTTTGAAGAAAATCCATGGGGGCAAAGGGGAGTTAGAGCCTAGTTGCAGAGCGCGCACAGAGTGATTTGGGAATGAGGCCTAAATTATTCTGTCTCACGTTTTCTGGTTTTGCTTTTTGGCTGTTTGGGGGTGTTAAACTTGTTTTTGCCTTGGTTGACAGGTCTGGGGGCATTGCTGGGAAGGTCTAATACTGGATAAAAGTGTTTTTGGAGAAAATCCATGGTTAAAATGTTTTCTCTTTGCAGAGTTTTCGCTCACTTTTGTGTTTTCGGGGGCCTGCTTTTGGGGGTTCCCTGTGTTTGATTGGGGGCTGGGGGGTCTTGGAGCATCTCTGGATATGGATAGTTTTGATTGCAAGTGGTTTGAAGACAATCCATGCTGGCAAAGGGGAGTTAGAGCCTAGCTACAGAGCGCGCACGGAGTGATTTGGGAATGAGGCCTAAATTATTCTAAGTCTCACTTTTTCCGGTTTTGCTTTTTGGCTGTTTGGGGGTGTTAAACTTGTTTTCGCCTCGGTTGACGGGTCTGGGGGCATTGCTGGGAAGTTCTAATACCAGATAAAAGTGTTTCAGAGAAAATCCATGGTGAAAAAGTTTTTCACTTTGCAGAGTTTTCGCTCACTTTCATGTTTTCAGGGGCCTGCTTGGGGGTTCCTGGTGTTTGGGGGGGGGGTTGGGGGTCTTGGGGCATCGCTGGGTATGGATAGTTTTGATTGCAAGTGGTTTGAAGAAAATCCATTGTGGCAAAGGGGAGTTAGGGCCTAGCTGCAGAGCGCGCACGGAGTGATTTGGGAATGAGGCCTAAATTATTCTAAGTCTCACTTTTTCTGGTTTTGCTTTTTGGCTGTTTGGGGGTGGTAAACTTGTTTTCACCTTGGTTGACGGGTCTGGGGGCATTGCTGGGAAGGTCTAATACCGGATAAAAGTGTTTTGGAGAAAATCCATTGTAAAATATTTTTTAACTTTGCAGAGTTTTTGCTCACTTTTGTGTTTTCGGGGGCCTGCTTTTGGGGGTTCCTGGTGTTTGGGGGGGGGGGGGGTTGGGGGTCTTGGAGCATTGCCGGGTATGGATAGTTTTGATTGCAAGTGGTTTGAAGAAAATCCATGGTGGCAAAGGGGAGTTAGGGTCTACTTGCAGAGCGCGCACAGAGTGATTTGGGAATGAGGCCTAAATTATTCTGTCTCACTTTTTCCGGGTTTGCTTTTTGGCTGTTTGGGGGTGTTAAACTTGTTTTCGCCTTGGTTGACGGGTCTGGGGGTATTGCTGGGAAGGTCTAATACTTGATAAAAGTGTTTTGGAGAAAATCCATTGTTAAAAAGTTTTTCACTTTGCAGAGTTTTCGCTCACTTTTGTGTTTTTGGGGCCTGCTTTTGGGGGTTCCTGGTGTTTGATTGGGGGCTGGGGGGTCTTGGAGCATCGCTGGGTATGGATAGCTTTGATTGCAAGTGATTTGAAGAAAATCCATGGTGGCAAAGGGGAGTTAGGGCCTAGCTGCAGAGCGCGCACAGAGTGATTTGGGAATGACGCCTAAATTATTCTAAGCTTCACTTTTTCTGGTTTTGCTTTTTGGCTGTTTGGGGGTGTTAAACTTGTTTTCGCCTGGGTTGACGGGTCTGGGGGCATTGCTGGGAAGGTCTAATACCGGATAAAAGTGTTTTGGAGAAAATCCATGGTGAAAAAGTTTTTCACTTTGCAGAGTTTTTTCTCACTATTGTGTTTTTGGGGGCTTGCTTTTGGGGGTTCCTGGTGTTTGGGGGGGGGGTCTTTGACATCGCTGGGTATGGATAGATTTGATTGCAAGTGGTTTGAAGAAAATCCATGGGGGCAAAGGGGAGTTAGAGCCTAGCTGCAGAGCGCGCACGGAGTGATTTGGGAATGAGGCCTAAATTATTCTGTCTCACTTTTTCAGGTTTTGCTTTTTGGCTGTTTGGGGGTGTTAAACTTGTTTTTGCCTTGGTTGACGGGTCTGGGGGCATTGCTGGGATGGTCTAATACTGGATAAAAGTGTTTTTGGAGAAAATCCATGGTTACAAAATTTTCTCTTTGCAGAGTTTTCGCTCACTTTTGTGTTTTCGGGGGCCTGCTTTTGGGGGTTCCTGGTGTTTGATTGGGGGCTGGGGAGTCTTGGAGCATCGCTGGGTATGGATAGTTTTGCTTGCAAGTGGTTTGAAGACAATCCATGCTGGCAAAGGGGAGTTAGAGCCTAGCTACAGAGCGCGCACAGAGTGATTTGGGAATGAGGCCTAAATTATTCTAAGTCTCACTTTTTCCGGTTTTGATTTTTGGCTGTTTGGGGGTGTTAAACTTGTTTTCGCCTGAGTTGACGGGTCTGGGGGCATTGCTGGGAAGGTCTAATACCGGATAAAAGTGTTTCGGAGAAAATCCATGGTGAAAAAACTTTTCACTTTGCAGAGTTTTCGCTCACTTTCATGTTTTCCGGGGCCTGCTTGGGTGTTCCTGGTGTTTGGGGGGATTTGGGGGGTTTGGGGGTCTTGGGGCATCGCTGGGTATGGATAGTTTTGATTGCAAGTGGTTTGAAGAAAATCCATGGTGGCAAAGGGGAGTTAGGGCCTAGCTGCAGAGCGCGCACGGAGTGATTTGGGAATGAGGCCTAAATTATTCTAAATCTCACTTTTTCCGGTTTTGCTTTTTGGCTTTTTGGAGGTGGTAAACTTGTTTTCACCTTGGTTGACGGGTCTGGGGTCATTGCTGGGAAGGTCTAATACCGGATAAAAGTGTTTTGGAGAAAATCCATTGTAAAAAAGTTTTTCACTTTGCAGAGTTTTCGCTCACTTTCGTGTTTTCGGGGGCCTGCTTTTGGGGGTTCCTGGTGTTTGGGGGGGGGTCTTGGAGCATCGCTGGGTATGGATAGTTTTGATTGCAAGTGGTTTGAAGAAAATCCATGGGGGCAAAGGGGAGTTAGAGCCTAGCTGCAGAGCGCGCACGGAGTGATTTGGGAATGAGGCCTAAATTATTCTGTCTCACTTTTTCAGGTTTTGCTTTTTGGCTGTTTGGGGGTGTTAAACTTGTTTTTGCCTGGGTTGACGGGTCTGGGGGCATTGCTGGGAAGGTCTAATACCGGATAAAAGTGTTTCGGAGAAAATCCATGGTGAAAAAACTTTTCACTTTGCAGAGTTTTCGCTCACTTTCATGTTTTCCGGGGCCTGCTTGGGTGTTCCTGGTGTTTGGGGGGATTTGGGGGGTTTGGGGGTCTTGGGGCATCGCTGGGTATGGATAGTTTTGATTGCAAGTGGTTTGAAGAAAATCCATGGTGGCAAAGGGGAGTTAGGGCCTAGCTGCAGAGCGCGCACGGAGTGATTTGGGAATGAGGCCTAAATTATTCTAAGTCTCACTTTTTCCGGTTTTGCTTTTTGGCTGTTTGGAGGTGGTAAACTTGTTTTCACCTTGGTTGACGGGTCTGGGGTCATTGCTGGGAAGCTCTAATACCGGATAAAAGTGTTTTGGAGAAAATCCATTGTAAAAAAGTTTTTCACTTTGCAGAGTTTTCACTCACTTTCGTGTTTTCGGGGGCCTGCTTTTGGGGGTTCCTGGTGTTTGGGGGGGGGGTCTTGGAGCATCGCTGGGTATGGATAGTTTTGATTGCAAGTGGTTTGAAGAAAATCTATGGTGGCAAAGGGGAGTTAGGGTCTACTTGCAGAGCGCGCACAGAGTGATTTGGAAATGAGGCCTAAATTATTCTGTCTCACTTTTTCCGGTTTTGCTTTTTTGCTGTTTGGGGGTGTTAAACTTGCTTTCGCCTTGGTTGACGGGTCTGGGGGTATTGCTGGGAAGGTCTAATACCGGATATGAGTGTTTTTGGAGAAAATCCATGGTTAAAAAGTTTTTCACTTTGCAGAGTTTTTGATCACTTTTGTGTTTTCGGGGGCCTGCTTTTGGGGGTTGCTGGTGTTTGATTGGGGGCTGGGGGGGTCTTGGAGCATCGCTGGATATGGATAGATTTGATTGCAAGGGGTTTGAAGACAATCCATGGTGGCAAAGGGGAGTTAGAACCTAGATGCAGAGCGCACTTGGAGTGATTTGGGAATGAGGCCTAAATTATTCTAAGTCTCACTTTTTCCGGTTTTGCTTTTTGGCGGTTTGGGGGTGTTAACTTGTTTTCGCCTTGGTTGACGGGTCTGGGGGCATTGCTGGGACGGTCTAATACTGGATAAAAGTGTTTTTTGAGAAAATCCATGGTTAAAATGTTTTCACTCTGCAGAGTTTTCGCTCACTTTTATGTTTTTGGGGGCCTGCTTGGTGGGGTTCCTGGTGTTTGGGGGGGGTTGGGTGGTCTTGGAGCATCGCTGGGTATGGATAGTTTTGATTGCAAGTGGTTTGAAGAAAATCCATGGTGGCAAAGGGGAGTTAGGGCCCAGCTGCAGAGCGCGCACGGAGTGATTTGGGAATGAGGCCTAAATTATTCTGTCTCATTTTTTCCGGTTTTGCTTTTTGGCTGTTTGGGGGTGTTAAACTTGTTTTCGCCTGGGTTGACGGGTCTGGGGGCATTGCTGGGAAGGTCTAATACCAGATAAAAGTGTTTTGGAGAAAATCCATGGTGAAAAAGTTTTTCCCTTTGCAGAGTTTTTGCTCACTTTCGTTTTTTCGGGGGCCTGCTTGGCGGGCTCCTGGTGTTTTGGGGGTTGGGGGGTCTTGAAACATCGCTGGGTATGGATAGTTTTGATTGCAAGTGGTTTGAAGAAAATCCATGGTGGCAAAGGGGAGTTAGGGCCTAGCTGCAGAGCGCGCACGGAGTGATTTGGGAATGAGGCCTAAATTATTCTAAGTCTCACTTTTTCCGGTTTTGCTTTTTGGCTGTTTGGGGGTGTTAAACTTGTTTTCGCCTGGGTTGACGGGTCTGGGGGCATTGCTGGGAAGGTCTAATACCGGATAAAAGTGTTTTGGAGAAAATCCATGGTGAAAAAGTTTTTCCCTTTGCAGAGTTTTCACTCACTTTCGTGTTTTCGGGGGCCTGCTTGGGGGGGGTTCTGGTGTTTGGGGGGGGTTGGGTGGTCTTGGAGCATCGCTGGGTATGGATAGTTTTGATTGCAAGTGGTTTGAAGAAAATCCATGGTGGCAAAGGGGAGTTAGGGCCTAGCTGCAGAGCGCGCACAGAGTGATTTGGGAATGAGGCCTAAATTATTCTGTCTCACTTTTTCCAGTTTTGGTTTTTGGCTGTTTGGGGGTGTTAAACTTGTTTTTGCCTGGGTTGACGGGTCTGGGGGCATTGCTGGGAAGGTCTAATACCGGATAAAAGTGTTTTGGAGTAAGTCTATCGTGAAAAAGTTTTTCACTTTGCAGACTTTTTGCTTACTATTGTGTTTTCGGGGGCCTGCTTGGGGGGCTCCTGGTGTTTGGGGGGTTGGGGGGTCTTGGAACATCGCTGGGTATGGATAGTTTTGATTGCAAGTGGTTTCAAGAAAATCCATGGTGGCAAAGGGGAGTTAGGGCCTAGCTGCAGAGCGCGCACGGAGTGATTTGGGAATGAGACCTAAATTATTCTGTCTCACTTTTTCCGGTTTTGCTTTTTGGCTGTTTGGGGGTGTTAAACTTGTTTTCACCTTGGTTGACGGGTCTGGGGGCATTGCTGGGAAGGTCTAATACCGGATAAATGTGTTTTGGGAGAAAATCCATGGTGAAAAAGTTTTTCACTTTGCAGAGTTTTCGCTCACTTTTGTGTTTTCGGGGTCCTGCTTTTGGGGGTTCCTGGCATTTGATTGGGTGCTGGGGGGTCTTGGAGCATCGCTGGGTATGGATAGTTTTGATTGCAAGTGATTTGAAGACAATCCATGGTGGCAAAGGGGAGTTAGAGCCTAGCTACAGAGCGTGCACTGAGTGATTTGGGAATGAGGCCTAAATTATTCTAAGTCTCACTTTTTCCGGTTTTGCTTTTTGGCGGTTTGGGGGTGTTAAACTTGTTTTCGCCTGGGTTGACGGGTCTGGGGGCATTGCTGGGAAGGTCTAATACCGGATAAAAGTGTTTCGGAGAAAATCCATAGTGAAAAAGTTTTTCACTTTGCAGAGTTTTCGCTCACTTTCAAGTTTTCAGGGGCCTGCTTGGGGGTTCCTGGTGTTTGGGGGTCTTGGGGCATCGCTGGGTATGGATAGTTTTGATTGCAAGTGGTTTGAAGAAAATCCATTGTGGCAAAGGGGAGTTAGGGCCTAGCTGCAGAGCGCGCACGGAGTGATTTGGGAATGAGGCCTAAATTATTCTAAGTCTCACTTTTTCCGGTTTTGCTTTTTGGCTGTTTGGGGGTGGTAAACTAGTTTTCACCTTGGTTGACGGGTCTGGGGGCATTGCTGGGACGGTCTAATACTGGATAAAAGTGTTTTTTGAGAAAATCCATGGTTAAAATGTTTTCAATCTGCAGAGTTTTTGCTCACTTTTGTGTTTTTGGGGGCTTGCTTTTGGGGGTTCCTGGTGTTTGGGGGGGGTCTTTGACATCACTGGGTATGGATAGATTTGATTGCAAGTGGTTTGAAGAAAATCCATGGGGGCAAAGGGGAGTTAGAGCCTAGCTGCAGAGCGCGCACGGAGTGATTTGGGAATGAGGCCTAAATTATTCTGTCTCACTTTTTCAGGTTTTGCTTTTTGGCTGTGTGGGGGTGTTAAACTTGTTTTTGCCTTGGTTGACGGGTCTGGGGGCATTGCTGGGATGGTCTAATACTGGATAAAAGTGTTTTTGGAGAAAATCCATGGTTAAAATTTTTTCTCTTTGCAGAGTTTTCGCTCACTTTCAAGTTTTCAGGGGCCTGCTTGGGGGTTCCTGGTGTTTGGGGGTCTTGGGGCATCGCTGGGTATGGATAGTTTTGATTGCAAGTGGTTTGAAGAAAATCCATTGTGGCAAAGGGGAGTTAGGGCCTAGCTGCAGAGCGCGCACGGAGTGATTTGGGAATGAGGCCTAAATTATTCTAAGTTTCACTTTTTCCGGTTTTGCTTTTTGGCTGTTTGGAGGTGTTAAACTTGTTTTCACCTTGGTTGACGGGTCTGTGGTCATTGCTGGGAAGGTCTAATACCGGATAAAAGTGTTTTGGAGAAAATCCATTGTAAAAAAGTTTTGCACTTTGTAGAGTTTTCGCTCACTTTCGTGTTTTCGGGGGCCTGCTTTTGGGGGTTCCTGGTGTTTGGGGGGGGGGTCTTGGAGCATCGCTGGGTATGGATAGTTTTGATTGCAAGTGCTTTGAAGAAAATCTATGGTGGCAAAGGGGAGTTAGGGTCTACTTGCAGAGCGCGCACAGAGTGATTTGGAAATGAGGCCTAAATTATTCTGTCTCACTTTTTCCGGTTTTGCTTTTTTGCTGTTTGGGGGTGTTAAACTTGCTTTCGCCTTGGTTGACGGGTCTGGGGGTATTGCTGGGAAGGTCTAATACCGGATATAAGTGTTTTTGGAGAAAATCCATGGTTAAAAAGTTTTTCACTTTGCAGAGTTTTTGATCACTTTTGTGTTTTCGGGGGCCTGCTTTTGGGGGTTGCTGGTGTTTGATTGGGGGCTGGGGGGGTCTTGAAGCATCGCTGGGTATGGATAGATTTGATTGCAAGGGGTTTGAAGACAATCCATGGTGGCAAAGGGGAGTTAGGGTCTACTTGCAGAGCGCGCACAGAGTGATTTGGGAATGAGGCCTAAATTATTCTGTCTCACTTTTTCCGGGTTTGCTTTTTGGCTGTTTGGGGGTGTTAAACTTGTTTTCGCCTTGGTTGACGGGTCTGGGGGTATTGCTGGGAAGGTCTAATACTTGATAAAAGTGTTTTGGAGAAAATCCATTGTTAAAAAGTTTTTCACTTTGCAGAGTTTTCGCTCACTTTTGTGTTTTCGGGGGCCTGCTTTTGGGGGTTCCAGGTGTTTGGGGGGGGGTTGGGGGTCTTGGAGCATTGCTGGGTATGGATAGTTTTGATTGCAAGTGGTTTGAAGAAAATCCATGGTGGCAAAGGGGAGTTAGGGTCTACTTGCAGAGCATGCACAGAGTGATTTGGGAATGAGGCCTAAATTATTCTGTCTCACTTTTTGCGGGTTTGCTTTTTGGCTGTTTGGGGGTGTTAAACTTGTTTTCGCCTTGGTTGACGGGTCTGGGGGTATTGCTGGGAAGGTCTAATACCGGATATAAGTGTTTTGGAGAAAATCCATGGTGAAAAAGTTTTTCACTTTGCAGAGTTTTCGCTCACTTTTGTGTATTCGGGGGCCTGCTTGGGGGGGTTCCTGGTGTTTGGGGGGGTTTGGGGGTCTTGGGGCATCGCTGGGTATGGATAGTTTTGATTGCAAGTGGTTTGAAGAAAATCCATTGTGGCAAAGGGGAGTTAGGGCCTAGCTGCAGAGCGCGCACGGAGTGATTTGGGAATGAGGCCTAAATTATTCTAAGTCTCACTTTTTCCGGTTTTGCTTTTTGGCTGTTTGGGGGTGGTAAACTTGTTTTCACCTTGGTTGACGGGTCTGGGGGCATTGCTGGGAAGGTCTAATACCGGATAAAAGTGTTTTGGAGAAAATCCATTGTAAAAAAGTTTTTCACTTTGCAGAGTTTTCGCTCACTTTCGTGTTTTCGGGGGCCTGCTTTTGGGGGTTCCTGGTGTTTGGGGGGGGGGGTTGGGGGTCTTGGAGCATTGCTGGGTATGGATAGTTTTGATTGCAAGTGGTTTGAAGAAAATCCATGGTGGCAAAGGGGAGTTAGGGCCTAGCTGTAGAGCGCGCACGGAGTGTTTTGGGAATGAGGCCTAAATTATTCTGTCTCACTTTTTCCGGTTTTGCTTTTTGGCTGTTTGGGGGTGTTAATCTTGTTTTCACCTTGGTTGACGGGTCTGGGGGCATTGCTGGGAAGGTCTAATACCGGATAAATGTGTTTTGGTAGAAAATCCATGGTGAAAAAGTTTTTCACTTTGCAGAGTTTTTTCTCACTTTTGTGTTTTTGGGGGCTTGCTTTTGGGGGTTCCTAGTGTTTGGGGGGTGGGGGGTCTTGGAGCATCGCTGGATATGGATAGTTTTGATTGCAAGTGGTTTGAAGAAAATCCATGGTGGCAAAGGGGAGTTAGAGCCTAGCTGCAGAGCGCGCAGGGAGTGATTTGGGAATGAGGCCTAAATTATTCTGTCTCATGTTTTCTGGTTTTGCTTTTTGGCTGTTTGGGGGTGTTAAACTTCTTTTGGCCTTGGTTGACGGGTCTGGGGGCATGGCTGGGAAGGTCTAATACTGGATAAACGTGTTTTTGGAGAAAATCCACGGTTAAAATGTTTTTCACTTTGCAGAGTTTTCGCTCACCTTTGTGTTTTCGGGGGCCTGCTTTTGGGGGTTCCTGGTATTTGGGGGGGGGTGGGGGGTCTTGGAGCATCGCTGGGTATGGATAGTTTTGATTGCAAGTGGTTTGAAGAAAATCCATGATGGCAAAGGGGAGTTAGAGCCTAGCTGCAGAGTGCTCACGGACTGATTTGAGAATGAGGCCTAAATTGTTTTAAGTCTAACTTTTTCCGGTTTTGCTTTTTGGCTGTTTTGGGGTGTTAAACTTGTTTTCGCCTGGGTTGACGGGTCTGGGGGCATTGCTGGGAAGGTCTAATACCTGATAAAAGTGTTTTGGAGAAAATCCATGGTGAAAAAGTTTTTCACCTTGTAGAGTTTTCGCTCACTTTTGTGTTTTCGGGGGCCTGCTTGGGGGGATTCCTGGTGTTTGGGGGGGTTGGGGGGTCTTGGAGCATCGCTGGGTATGGATAGTTTTGATTGCAAGTGGTTTGAAGAAAATCCATGGTGGCAAAGGGGAGTTAGGGCCTAGCTGCAGAGAGCGCACAGAGTGATTTGGGAATGAGGCCTAAATTATTCCAAGTCTCACTTTTTCCGGTTTGATTTTTGGCTGTTTGGGGGTGTTCAACTTGTTTTCGCCTGGGTTGACGGGTCTGGGGGCATTGCTGGGAAGGTCTAATACCGGATAAAAGTGTTTTGGAGAAAATCCATGGTGAAAACGTTTTTCACTTTGCAGAGTTTTTGCTCACCTCTGTGTTTTCGGGGGCCTGCTTTTGTGGGTTCCTGGTATTTGGGGGGGGGGTGGGGGGTCTTGGAGCATCGCTGGGTATGGATAGTTTTGATTGCAAGTGGTTTGAAGAAAATCCATGATGGCAAAGGGAAGTTAGAGCCTAGCTGCAGAGCGCGCAAGGAGTGATTTGAGAATGAGGCCTAAATTATTCTGTCTCACTTTTTCCAGTTTTGCTTTTTGGCTGTTTGGGGGTGTTATACTTGTTTTCGTCTGGGTTGGCGGGTCTGGGGGCATTGCTGGGAAGGTCTAATACCGGATAAAATAGTTTCGGAGAAAATCCATGGTGAAAAAGTTTTTCACTTTGCAGAGTTTTTGCTTACTTTAGTGTTTTCGGGGGCCTGCTTGGGGGGGGCTCCTGGTGTTTGGTGGGTTGGGGGGTCTTGGAGCATCGCTGGGTATGGATAGTTTTGATTGCAAGTGGTTTGAAGAAAATCCATGGTGGCAAAGGGGAGTTAGGGCCTAGCTACAGAGAGCGCACAGAGTGATTTGGGAATGAGGCCTAAATTATTCCAAGTCTCACTTTTTACGGTTTGCTTTTTGGCTGTTTGGGGGTGTTAAACTTGTTTTCGCCTGCGTTGACGGGTCTGGGGGCATTGCTGGGAAGGTCTAATACCTGATAAAAGTGTTTTGGAGAAAATCCATGGTGAAAAAGTTTTTCACCTTGTAGAGTTTTCGCTCACTTTTGTGTTTTCGGGGGCCTGCTTGGGGGGATTCCTGGTGTTTGGGGGGGGTTGGGGGGTCTTGGAGCATCGCTGGGTATGGATAGTTTTGATTGCAAGTGGTTTGAAGAAAATCCATGGTGGCAAAGGGGAGTTAGAGCCTAGCTGCAGAGCGCGCACGGAGTGATTTGAGAATGAGGCCTAAATTATTCTAAGTCTCACTTTTTCCGGTTTTGCTTTTTGGCTGTTTGGGGGTGTTATACTTGTTTTCGCCTGGGTTGGCGGGTCTGGGGGCATTGCTGGGAAGGTCTAATACCGGATAAAATAGTTTCGGAGAAAATCCATGGTGAAAAAGTTTTTCACTTTGCAGAGTTATTGCTTACTTTAGTGTTTTCAGGGGCCTGCTTGGGGGGGGCTCCTGGTGTTTGGTGGGTTGGGGGGTCTTGGAGCATCGCTGGGTATGGATAGTTTTGACTGCAATTGGTTTGAAGAAAATCCATGGTGGCAAAGGGGAGTTAGGGCCTAGCTGCAGAGAGCGCACAGAGTGATTTGGGAATGAGGCCTAAATTATTCCAAGTCTCACTTTTTACGTTTTTCTTTTTGGCTGTTTGGGGGTGTTCAACTTGTTTTCGCCTGGGTGGACGGGTCTGGGGGCATTGCCGGGAAGGTCTAATACCAGATGAAAGTGTTTCGGAGAAACTCCATGGTGAAAATGTTTTTCACTTTGCAGAGTTTTTGCTCACTTTCGTGTTTTTGGGGGCCTGCTTGGGGGGGGGCTCCTGGTGTTTGAGGGGTTGGGGGGTCTTAGAGCATCGCTGGGTATGGATAGATTTGACTGCAAGTGGTTTGAAGAAAATCTATGGTGGCAAAGGGGAGTTAGGGCCTAGCTGCAGAGAGCAAACAGAGTGATTTGGGAATGAGGCCTAAATTATTTCAAGTCTCACTTTTTCCGGTTTGATTTTTGGCTGTTTGGGGGTGTTAAACTTGTTTTCGCCTGGGTTGACGGGTCTGGGGGCATTGCTGGGAAGGTCTAATACTGGATAAAACAGTTTCGTAGAAAATCCATGGTGAAAAAGTTTTTCACTTTGCAGAGTTTTTGCTTACTTTAGTGTTTTCGGGGGCCTGCTTGGGGGGGGCTCCTGGTGTTTGGTGGGTTGGGGGGTCTTGGAGCATCGCTGGGTATGGATAGTTTTGATTGCAAGTGGTTTGAAGAAAATCCATGGTGGCAAAGGGGAGTTAGAGCCTAGCTGCAGAGCGCGCACAGAGTGATTTGGGAATGAGGCCTAAATTATTCCAAGTCTCACTTTTTACGGTTTGCTTTTTGGCTGTTTGGGGGTGTTAAACTTGTTTTCGCCTGCGTTGACGGGTCTGGGGGCATTGCTGGGAAGGTCTAATACCGGATAAAAGTGTTTTGGAGAAAATCCATGGTGAAAAAGTTTTTCACCTTGTAGAGTTTTCGCTCACTTTTGTGTTTTCGGGGGCCTGCTTGGGGGGTTTCCTGGTGTTTGGGGGGTTTGGGGGGTCTTGGAGCATCGCTGGGTATGGATAGTTTTGATTGCAAGTGGTTTGAAGAAAATCCATGGTGGCAAAGGGGAGTTAGGGCCTAGCTGCAGAAAGCGCACAGAGTGATTTGGGAATGAGGCCTAAATTATTCCAAGTCTCACTTTTTACGGTTTGCTTTTTGGCTGTTTGGGGGTGTTCAACTTGTTTTCGCCTGGGTTGACGGGTCTGGGGGCATTGCCGGGAAGGTCTAATACCAGAAGAAAGTGTTTCGGAGAAACTCCATGGTGAAAATGTTTTTCACTTTGCAGAGTTTTTGCTCACTTTCGTGTTTTTGGGGGCCTGCTTGGGGGGGGGGCTCCTGGTGTTTGAGGGGTTGGGGGGTCTTGGAGCATCGCTGGGTATGGATAGATTTGACTGCAAGTGGTTTGAAGAAAATCCATGGTGGCAAAGGGGAGTTAGGGCCTAGCTGCAGAGAGCGCACAGAGTGATTTGGGAATGAGGCCTAAATTATTCCAAGTCTCACTTTTTCCGGTTTGCTTTTTGGCTGTTTGGGGGTGTTAAACTTGTTTTCACCTGGGTTGACGGGTCTAGGGGCATTGCTGGGAAGGTCTAATACCGGATAAAAGTGTTTTGGAGAAAATCCATGGTGAAAAAGTTTTTCACTTTGCAGAGTTTTCGCTCACTTTTGTGTTTTGGGGGGCCTGCTTTTGGGGGTTCCTGGTGTTTGGGGGGGTAGGGGGGTCTTGGAGCATCGCTGGGTATGGATAGTTTTGATTGCAAGTGGTTTGAAGAAAATCCATGGTGGCAAAGGGGAGTTAGGGCCTAGCTGCAGAGAGCGCAAAGAGTGATTTGGGAATGAGGCCTAAATTATTCCAAGACTCACTTTTTCTGGTTTGCTTTTTGGCTGTTTGGGGGTGTTCAACTTGTTTTCGCCTGGGTTGACTGGTCTGGGGGCATTGCCGAGAAGGTCTAATACCAGATGAAAGTGTTTCGGAGAAACTCCATGGTGAAAATGTTTTTCACTTTGCAGAGTTTTTGCTCACTTTCGTGTTTTTGGGGTTCTGCTTGGGGGGGGCTCCTGGTGTTTGGGGGGTTGGGGGGTCTTGGAGCATCGCTGGGTATGGATAGATTTGACTGCTAGTGGTTTGAAGAAAATCCATGGTGGCAAAGGGGAGTTAGGGCCTAGCTGCAGAGAGCGCACAGAGTGATTTTGGAATGAGGCCTAAATTATTCCAAGTCTCACTTTTCACGGTTTGATTTTTGGCTGTTTGGGGGTGTTAAACTTGTTTTCGCCTGGGTTGACGGGTCTGGGGGCATTGCTGGGAAGGTCTAATACCGGATAAAAGTGTTTTGGAGAAAATCCATGGTGAAAACGTTTTTCACTTTGCAAGGTTTTTGCTCACCTCTGTGTTTTCGGGGGCCTGCTTTTGGGGGTTCCTGGTATTTGGGGGGGGGGGGGTGTTGGAGCCTCGCTGGGTATGGATAGTTTTGACTGCAAGTGGTTTGAAGAAAATCCATGGTGGCAAAGGGGAGTTAGGGCCTAGCTACAGAGAGCGCACAGAGTGATTTGGGAATGAGGCCTAAATTATTCCAAGTCTCACTTTTCACGGTTTGCTTTTTGGCTGTTTGGGGGTGTTAAACTTGTTTTCGCCTGCGTTGACGGGTCTGGGGGCATTGCTGGGAAGGTCTAATACCTGATAAAAGTGTTTTGGAGAAAATCCATGGTGAAAAAGTTTTTCACCTTGTAGAGTTTTCGCTCACTTTTGTGTTTTCGGGGGCCTGCTTGGGGGGATTCCTGGTGTTTGGGGGGGGTTGGGGGGTCTTGGAGCATCGCTGGGTATGGATAGTTTTGATTGCAAGTGGTTTGAAGAAAATCCATGGTGGCAAAGGGGAGTTAGGGCCTAGCTGCAGAGAGCGCACAGAGTGATTTGGGAATGAGGCCTAAATTATTCCAAGTCTCACTTTTTCTGGTTTGCTTTTTGGCTGTTTGGGGGTGTTAAACTTGTTTTCGCCTGCGTTGACGGGTCTGGGGGCATTGCTGGGAAGGTCTAATACCGGATAAAAGTGTTTTGGAGAAAATCCATGGTGAAAAAGTTTTTCACTTTGCAGAGTTTTCGCTCACTTTTGTGTTTTCGGGGGCCTGCTTGGGGGTTCCTGGTGTTTGGGGGCGTTGGGGGGTCTTGGAGCATCGCTGGGTATGGATAGTTTTGATTGCAAGTGGTTTGAAGAAAATCCATGGTGGCAAAGGGGAGTTAGGCCCTAGCTGCAGAGAGCGCAAAGAGTGATTTGGGAATGAAGCCTAAATTATTCTAAGTCTCACTTTTTACGGTTTTGCTTTTTGGCTGTTTGGAGGTATTAAACTTGTTTTCGCCTGGGTTGACGGGTCTGGGGGCATTGCTGGGAAGGTCTAATACCGGATAAAAGTGTTTTGGAGTAAATCCATGGTGAAAAAGTTTTTCACTTTGCAGAGTTTTTGCTTACTTTAGTGTTTTCACGGGCCTGCTTGGGGGAGGCTCCTGGTGTTTGGGGGGTTGGGGGATCTTGGAGCATCGCTGGGTATGGATAGTTTTGACTGCAAGTGGTTTGAAGAAAATCCATGGTGGCAAAGGGGAGTTAGGGCCTAGCTGCAGAGAGCGCACAGAGTGATTTGGGAATGAGGCCTAAATTATTCCAAGTCTCACTTTTTCCGGTTTGCTTTTTGGCTGTTTGGGGGTGTTAAACTTGTTTTCACCTGGGTTGACGGGTCTAGGGGCATTGCTGGGAAGGTCTAATACCGGATAAAAGTGTTTTGGAGAAAATCCATGGTGAAAAAGTTTTTCACTTTGCAGAGTTTTCGCTCACTTTTGTGTTTTGGGGGGCCTGCTTTTGGGGGTTCCTGGTGTTTGGGGGGTAGGGGGGTCTTGGAGCATCACTGGGTATGGATAGTTTTGATTGCAAGTGGTTTGAAGAAAATCCATGGTGGCAAAGGGGAGTTAGGGCCTAGCTGCAGAGAGCGCAAAGAGTGATTTGGGAATGAGGCCTAAATTATTCCAAGACTCACTTTTTCTGGTTTGCTTTTTGGCTGTTTGGGGGTGTTCAACTTGTTTTCGCCTGGGTTGACTGGTCTGGGGGCATTGCCGGGAAGGTCTAATACCAGATGAAAGTGTTTCGGAGAAACTCCATGGTGAAAATGTTTTTCACTTTGCAGAGTTTTTGCTCACTTTCGTGTTTTTGGGGTTCTGCTTGGGGGGGGCTCCTGGTGTTTGGGGGGTTGGGGGGTCTTGGAGCATCGCTGGGTATGGATAGATTTGACTGCTAGTGGTTTGAAGAAAATCCATGGTGGCAAAGGGGAGTTAGGGCCTAGCTGCAAAGAGCAAACAGAGTGATTTGGGAATGAGGCCTAAATTATTCCAAGTCTCACTTTTTCCGGTTTGATTTTTGGCTGTTTGGGGGTGTTAAACTTGTTTTCGCCTGGGTTGACGGGTCTGGGGGCATTGCTGGGAAGGTCTAATACCGGATAAAAGTGTTTTGGAGAAAATCCATGGTGAAAACGTTTTTCACTTTGCAGAGTTTTCGCTCACCTCTGTGTTTTCGGGGGCCTGCTTTTGTGGGTTCCTAGTATTTGGGGGGGGTGGGGGGTCTTGGAGCATCGCTGGGTATGGATAGTTTTGATTGCAAGTGGTTTGAAGAAAATCCATGATGGCAAAGGGGAGTTAGAGCCTAGCTGCAGAGCGGGCAAGGAGTGATTTGAGAATGAGGCCTAAATTATTCTAAATCTCACTTTTTACGGTTTGCCTTTTGGCTGTTTGGGGGTGTTAAACTTGTTTTCCCCTGCGTTGACGGGTCTGGGGGCATTGCCGGGAAGGTCTAATACCAGATGAAAGTGTTTCGGAGAAACTCCATGGTGAAAATGTTTTTCACTTTGCAGAGTTTTTGCTCACTTTCGTGTTTTTGGGGGCCTGCTTGGGGGGGGGCTCCTGGTGTTTGGTGGGTTGGGGGGTCTTGGAGCATCGCTGGGTATGGATAGTTTTGACTGCAAGTGGTTTGAAGAAAATCCATGGTGGCAAAGGGGAGTTAGGGCCTAGCTACAGAGAGCACACAGAGTGATTTGGGAATGAGGCTTAAATTATTCCAAGTCTCACTTTTTACGGTTTGCCTTTTGGCTGTTTGGGGGTGTTAAACTTGTTTTCCCCTGCGTTGACGGGTCTGGGGGCATTGCCGGGAAGGTCTAATACCAGATGAAAGTGTTTCGGAGAAACTCCATGGTGAAAAAGTTTTTCACTTTGCAGAGTTTTTGCTTACTTTAGTGTTTTCAGGGGCCTGCTTGGGGGAGGCTCCTGGTGTTTGGGGGGTTGGGGGATCTTGGAGCATCGCTGGGTATGGATAGTTTTGACTGCAAGTGGTTTGAAGAAAATCCATGGTGGCAAAGGGGAGTTAGGGCCTAGCTGCAGAGAGCGCACAGAGTGATTTGGGAATGAGGCCTAAATTATTCCAAGTCTCACTTTTTCCGGTTTGCTTTTTGGCTGTTTGGGGGTGTTAAACTTGTTTTCACCTGGGTTGACGGGTCTAGGGGCATTGCTGGGAAGGTCTAATACCGGATAAAAGTGTTTTGGAGAAAATCCATGGTGAAAAAGTTTTTCACTTTGCAGAGTTTTCGCTCACTTTTGTGTTTTGGGGGGCCTGCTTTTGGGGGTTCCTGGTGTTTGGGGGGGTAGGGGGGTCTTGGAGCATCACTGGGTATGGATAGTTTTGATTGCAAGTGGTTTGAAGAAAATCCATGGTGGCAAAGGGGAGTTAGGGCCTAGCTGCAGAGAGCGCAAAGAGTGATTTGGGAATGAGGCCTAAATTATTCCAAGTCTCACTTTTTCCGGTTTGATTTTTGGCTGTTTGGGGGTGTTAAACTTGTTTTCGCCTGGGTTGACGGGTCTGGGGGCATTGCTGGGAAGGTCTAATACCGGATAAAAGTGTTTTGGAGAAAATCCATGGTGAAAACGTTTTTCACTTTGCAGAGTTTTCGCTCACCTCTGTGTTTTCGGGGGCCTGCTTTTGTGGGTTCCTGGTATTTGGGGGGGGGTGGGGGGTCTTGGAGCATCGCTGGGTATGGATAGTTTTGATTGCAAGTGGTTTGAAGAAAATCCATGATGGCAAAGGGGAGTTAGAGCCTAGCTGCAGAGCGGGCAAGGAGTGATTTGAGAATGAGGCCTAAATTATTCTAAATCTCACTTTTTACGGTTTGCCTTTTGGCTGTTTGGGGGTGTTAAACTTGTTTTCCCCTGCGTTGACGGGTCTGGGGGCATTGCCGGGAAGGTCTAATACCAGATGAAAGTGTTTCGGAGAAACTCCATGGTGAAAATGTTTTTCACTTTGCAGAGTTTTTGCTCACTTTCGTGTTTTTGGGGGCCTGCTTGGGGGGGGGGTTCCTGTTGTATGGTGGGTTGAGGGGTGTTGTAGCATCGCTGGGTATGGATAGTTTTGACTGCAAGTGGTTTGAAGAAAATCCATGGTGGCAAAGGGGAGTTAGGGCCTAGCTACAGAGAGCACACAGAGTGATTTGGGAATGAGGCCTAAATTATTCCAAGTCTCACTTTTTACGGTTTGCCTTTTGGCTGTTTGGGGGTGTTAAACTTGTTTTCCCCTGCGTTGACGGGTCTGGGGGCATTGCCGGGAAGGTCTAATACCAGATGAAAGTGTTTCGGAGAAACTCCATGGTGAAAATGTTTTTCACTTTGCAGAGTTTTTGCTCACTTTCGTGTTTTTGGGGGCCTGCTTGGGGGGGGGCTCCTGGTGTTTGAGGGGTTGGGGGGTCTTGGAGCATCGCTGGGTATGGATAGATTTGACTGCAAGTGGTTTGAAGAAAATCCATGGTGGCAAAGGGGAGTTAGGGCCTAGCTGCAGAGAGCAAACAGAGTGATTTGGGAATGAGGCCTAAATTATTTCAAGTCTCACTTTTTCCGGTTTGATTTTTGGCTGTTTGGGGGTGTTAAACTTGTTTTCGCCTGGGTTGACGGGTCTGGGGGCATTGCTGGGAAGGTCTAATACCGGATAAAAGTGTTTTGGAGAAAATCCAAGGTGAAAACGTTTTTCACTTTGCAGAGTTTTCGCTCACCTTTGTGTTTTCGGGGGCCTGCTTTTGGGGGTTCCTGGTATTTGGGGGGGTGGGGCTGACAAAGTTGAATTCTTCTACCTCGGCCAGGTATGTTTACAAAGGAAGACCAGCAGTCGGAGGTAACTGAAACATAAAAAGATTTATTGCGCTCGAGCGGGTACACCACCTCACAGCTCCATGTGGCTATGAGGGAAGTGGACAACTTACAATAGTCAGAGACAGCCTTATATACTTTTGTGCTTCATAAGCGTAGGTGGGGATGGATATGATAAATCAGCAGCTGTCAAGGATGATTAATGATCTCCAAACAATATCACGTACTGGTCAGGGCCAGTGACTCTGGAAATATGTATACTTGGCTTGCTGAACAATAATATAAAGGTTACTCACTAAACCCCATCAGTCATCAATAATCTTGTGATACACAGAAATAAAGCAGAACTATGCATAACTTGTGCCAAGTATAAACATGGGCGGGCTTGTGGTTACAGAGTCAGGCGCCCATTTGATTAGTCATCCGGATACAGAGCAAAGGTTACATCTCTTGTGTCAACAACGATTCATTACCATCAGCAGTCTTTTGTTAGCTGTAATCTATTTGGAATTAGTTAGATAGGAAAGTTAAGCAAATGAGTCATTGACCTTTAAGCAACATACCCTGCTCTACTTGTGCGTCATAAGGTGAAGTGCAAACATATGCTCTGGGGTCGACTGGTGTATTAACATTTCTTTGTGCAGATGAAGCGGCCACACCATATGTGCTGAGGTGGCAAGCTAAAGAGACTAATACAAAATGGTGGCTAGGAAACACAAAATGGAGGAGCTTTTCGTCCATTACTAAAAACTGTATTTCCACAATCGGCCCTTTGGACGCAAGGTCCAACATTTTGTTGCGGCCTAATGCACATGTTCATATATGGGCCGGCTGTTACTATAGTGGGCCTCATTGCGCTCATTGACGTAATCAACAGTATTTGCGTCAGGAGGGTTATTATCTGAGATATCAATGTCCATCAATTGTTGGGTTACAACATCCCTCATAATAAGAGCATTAGTCACAGTTATTGGGGGCATTGGGGGTGGTTTTAACAATCGCCCCATACACTGGCAACACATGGGCAGACAATTGATTAGAACACAGCACCCTATTACCACAAGGAAGATAGCCACTAGAAACATCCCTATCTTCCAGCCCCAGGCAGATAAGGCGTTCCAAAAGGAACCTACAGGATCCCAGGGGCCAACATCGCTATGAGCCTGGGCACCTATATCATATAGTCTTTTGACAGCCTGCCTAACCGATGTTGATGAGTCAGGAATATACGTGCAGCAAGATACCCCGATCACTCTACAGACTCCACCCCGTTCTGCTAACATCATGTCTAACACAATCCTGTTTTGAAGAGAAACTAATCTGAGAGCCTTGAGCTCAACTGTTATGTTCTCAATTATGCCTGCTGTCTCTTCTATAGTAGCTTCTAGTAGACGGGACAACCTGCGTATGTTTCTGGAATTTATGGCAGGGCCATACCAAGGAACAAAGGCCTTTAGTACATCACCAGCTATCTCAGCCGCTGTATCCCCTTGATCAACACTCCTCCTACCTCTCAGAGTTCTGGATGCTTTATTCACTTCTGCAGTACTTTTTACAGACATTGCTGGTGTTACAAGACCTAGGTGACAACAGCCACCCCAATTCACTGGTAGCCATATATAGGCCCTGGAGCCACAAATGAAATAAACTGAGTCACCGATATAGAGTGGAACAGTTATTTCCTGGGAAGACACTTCAAATGTCATATTGCAATTGGTACTATTCCCCATGTTGGCGGTACCGTTGCTCCTAATACATATACTCCCAAGCACACTACGCTGCCTCATTTTCAAAAAAGGTATCTCTCTGGTGTCCCTATGGAGCGGAGGTGTGCTATCATTTTTTACCAACAGCAGTGGGGTGAATATGTTAGAAAAAGGGAACGTTGCATTTGGCAAAATAACTCCAGAGCAATTTCCTGACTGGAGAATGTCTTTGTCATAATGGGTGTACAAGGAGGCAGTTGGTGTTCTAGTGGTAGAACGGGAGTTTACTAAGTTGCTGAAGACCCTTATTAGCTCAACTTTCAGTATTGCAATGTGTAATGCATAACAGGATGCTTCAAATGGCAGGGGTACTTGGAGAAGGGGTATACCTTCGTCTACATAGGCTGGGAATTGCATACAGATCCAACAATTATTTTTATCAATTACTTGATGGGTCTGATGAAGTAAGGTAAGGAAAGAATTATGACGCATCTCCTCTCTGTGATCCATATCCTCTGGTGGTACTGTAACTGAGGGGACAAAGTCAGAGGGAAGCTCTGATGGGAGCGGGGCTGTTTTTGCAATTGGATGGTAGAGCTCTAGGAGATACAATAAACCGATGACCAAAGACATTATGCAAAATAACATACAGAATATGCATAGTTTGGAGTACCAGCGCCCCCTTTTGTTCACATTAAGGGTGGAATATGTATCCTCCATTTCTAGTAAAGGAAGATGTCTAGTTGTTCTTCCAAACGGAAGTACCATTCGCTCTCAGAATTTTTGATTTATATAATCTCACAAGTGCGGCAGTTCAACAGTGTTCGTTATAGGCCTCACTGTTTCAGACCTTGCAATTGGCAAATTTGACCTCACACCCTCTCCTCCTATGGGTCGCTGGGCTTCGGAGGTATTTCTTTATTCTCTTTTCAGCTCAGAGTCGGCAGTGTCCTTATTTTACTAACCTCACTGCACAAGTTAGTCCTTTAAAGTTGGCACTATTCAGTGCGTGGCAGTTGGTGCTTGCTCCGTCCTAAGCACTCTTCATCTTCCTTGGGCGTAGATTGTATCCTGATGCAGCTTGTTGATCATCAATGCGTGCAGGAATGCAGTCACCAGTCCTTCGGTCAGAACGGTCCTCTTCCGGGGGCAGTGCTGGCCAGAACGGTGGTGCTCTCTTCACGTTTGAAAGATGAATCCAACTTTTATGTCCGTCACATCGAACCGCCGTCTGTGTGACTAACAGAACCTGCGCTGGCCCTTTCCACCTGGGCTGCAGGCTGTTCTTCCTCACAAAGTTCTTGGTCAGGACCCAGTCCCCGGGTCTGATGTTGTGTACTTCTCCTTCCAGAGGCGGGGACCATGTGTCTCTGACCTGTTGGCGAATGGTAGACAGGGCAGAAGTTAGTTCTTTACAATAGTCCAACAAAGCAGAATGCGTTAATTCTTGCAACTTTGGTGGAGAGGCAAACCCATAGACATTTGCTGGTTTCCCCATGACCACTTCATATGGAGAAAGTCTGTTTTTGGATGTAACAGTTGTCCTCATGGAGAACAAGGCTAAGGGCAATGCATCTACCCAGCTGAGAGTGCTTGATGCACATATTTTTTGCAGTTTATTTTTCAATGTAGCGTTACAGCGTTCCACAAGCCCTGCTGCTTTTGGGTGATAAACTGAATGAAAACTTTGCTTTATCCCCAACCCTTGGCAAACTAGGTTCATTATTTTATTCGAAAAATGTACCCCGTTGTCACTCCAGAGACTCCTGGCCAAGCCATAGCGGGTGAAGTACTCTCTCAACAACATTTTAGCTGTGCTCAATGCGGTGTTATCTTTTAAAGCGAATGCCTCCACCCAGTTACTGAAACTGCATATAACGACCAAAACATATCTTTTGCCATTGGCAGGGGGCATTTCTATGTAATCCATCTGTAGGCATTCAAAGGGGTATTCTGGCAATCTGAAATGGCCAGGTGGTACTTGTATTCCCTTTCCCACATTGTGGAGAGCACAGGTCATACAGTTCTTGGATAGTTTTACAGCTGTCTTCCTAATGTTTTTGTTGACCCATATCTTTTCAATGGTATTTGTCATTCCATCAGCCCCCAAGTGTGCGGGACCGTGAACCATGTGAAGCATGGGTAGGAGGAAGCTGTCGGGCAGGACCCACCTTTTCAAGTATCCCTGTGTGTGCATCCAAGCCCCAAAGTGTGTGTCAAAGTAATATCCTTCCTTAACCCACTGCTTCCTCTCCTCTTCACTTGCAAATTCTTGAATGTCTTTTATCTCTTTGTAGGGATCAATGTTTGTCTCTTCCTTATCAGTCTTTGACACTACATATGTTAAAGTGTACTCATTCAACGCAGTGTGTTTTGCTGTTTCATCGGCAAAGGCGTTTCCCTGACCTACATGGTCTGTGATTTTCTTGTGTGCGCTACACTTCATGACGGCCAACTTAGTTGGTAATGCAAGGGCATTTAGTAGTCTTGTGATCAAGGTGCCGTGCTGTATTTTCGCACCTCCAGATGTGATGTACCCTCTTTCGGCCCATAATCGGCCGAAGTTATGTGCCACCCCCCATGCATACTGACTATCAGTGTAAATGTTTACGGCTAAGTTTTCTGAAAGCTCACATGCTCTAGTTAGGGCAATCAACTCGGCTGCCTGAGCAGACATCTGTTCTATTTTACATGTTTCTACAACTGTTTTATTGGTTGTGATTGCATAGGCTGCAGAGGTAGTTCCATCTGGTCTCTTTAGACAAGAGCCATCCACAAATAGTGTTCCATCGACCTCTTGCATAGGTGTGTCCGCCAGATCAACTCGACCCTTCGTTTCAGTTTCAGTGACAATCACGCAATCATGTTGTACTTCATCCTGCTCCGAAGGGAGAGGCATCAGAGTAGCTGGGTTTATGGTGTTACACCTCTGCAAGGTCACATTAGTGGCCATCAGTATTAGCTCATACTGAGTCAGCCTAGCATTAGTTAAGTGCTGAGTTTTGGTTTTATTCAGCAGTATGTCTACTGAATGAGGTACGTAAACCATAACTGGATGTCCAAGTACAATAGAGTCTGCCTGTCTTACTGCAGCAGCCGCTGCAGCAATATTTTTGAGGCAGTTCGGTAGGCCCCTTGCTACCGGATCCAATGTTGAGGAAAAATAGGCACATGGTCTATTCTTCTCTCCATTTTTCTGGGTTAGTACAGCCATTGCGCATCCTTCTCTCTCATGTACGAACAGTGCAAAATTCTTAGTGTAATCTGGTGTGCCCAAAGCAGGTGCATTGCATAAAGCAGTTTTCAAAGCCACAAAGCTATCTTGATGTTCTTTATCCCAAGGAACAGGATCTTCCACATCTTTGTGAGTTAAGGACAGTAATGGTTTGGCCAGGTAAGAAAAATTTGGTACCCATTGTCTACAAAAGGAGACCATTCCAAGAAATGCACGCACATCCTTTTGAGTTCTAGGTCTGGGAATGTTCTGCACTGTTTGTATTCTTTCAGATGATAATCTCCTCCCACCTTTCGACAGGAGATGACCTAAGTAAGTTACCTCCTGTCGACAGTATTGTAACTTAGCTGGCGAAACCTTGTGTCCATGCAGAGCAAGAAATGTTAGAACATCATGCGTAGCCTGCTTACAAATGTCCTCTGTCTCAGCTGTGATCAGTAAGTCGTCTACATATTGCAGTAATACTGTACCTGGTGGCAAAGCACAGTCATCTAATTGTCTCTTTAATGCCTGGCTATAGATGCTAGGGCTTTCAGTATACCCCTGGGGAACACGACAGAATCTATATGATCGCCCTTGGAAACTGAAACTGAACAAATACTGACTGTCTGGGTGTATGGGGATACTGAAGAAAGCGTTCTTCAGGTCTATGACAGTAAACCACTGGGCTGAAGGTGGTACAGATGAAAACATTGCTGTAATGTCAGGTACAACTGGGTATTGTGGTTCCACTATTTTGTTTATGGCTCTCAAATCAACAATCATCCTATATTTGACCTGTCCCGTTCCATCATCACGTTTAACCACAGGTAAAATGGGACTGTTACATGGACTGCTTGTAACTTCTTGTATGATTTTACGTTGTAATAAGTCTGATATGACTAATCTAATACCCTCCTCCCCTTCTTTAGATATTTTATATTGGGGAATGCAAGGTAACCTGACATTCGGTTTTACTGTAATATGTACTGGCTCAATATCCATTTTTCCTACATCATTTGGTCCATGTGCCCATAATTTTGGATCAATATCCTGTAGTTCAGGTGGTATGTCATGTTTGTCTGAAACCATGTATTGTCTGGACACGTCTTGTTTTTTACAAGTCAGATAGACACCATCTGGTGTACAGTAAATAGTAGCATGCATCATTTTCAAAGCCTTTAAACCAAGTAAATTTAGTGAACATTTCTCTGTTAGTACAAATGGCATACTCCCTGTTATAGGACCAATTGTGAAATCCAATGGTCGCGAAATGGGGCTTGTGACAACAGCATTTGAAAATCCCACCGACTTATCTAACCTTCCCGAGAGAGGAACATGGGGGAGCAAGCGGTGGGAAATCGATGTATTAGTGGCACCAGTATCTAGGAGAAACTTTCTCTCTTCACCTTCAACTACCATTTTTACATATGGGCCTGAAGAATCCACTGGTATCTGCACTCGCTCCCTGTCCTCTCCTGGGCATCCCTATTGTGTCCAGTCCTCGTTGTCATCATATTGTGTATAATCTTGAGTGAAATACGCATTGCTCCTATTATTGTCAAAATAGTTTGTCTGCTCAGTGTCACTATAATTTCTTTGCTGTCCTCTACCTCTCCCCCTGTCTACACGGGGAGTTGAATTTCCTCTGTAAGTGTTTGCATTATTTCTCATACTTTGACCCTGGCCCTGTAACAAAGGGCACTCGTTCTTCCAGTGTCCCTCCTGATAGCAGTTAGCACATTGATTGTATCCTAACCCTGCTCTCTGTTGCGCCGGAGCTGAAGCAGCTCGACCAACCCCACGACTACGTCCACCTGCCCTCTGAAAATTTGTACGTCCTCTTGACCTTCCTCTGTCAGGAAAAGCTTGCTGCATCAATGCCTTTGTTTTTAATTCCTTCATTTGCTTATCCTTCTTTCCCTTCTCTGAGTTTCTCTTATTCTCATAATAGCACGCCATTGTCAATAACTCAGCTGGATCTTTAGCAGTCCAGGTACTTTCGTATGTTTTTATACTGTCCGATAGCTCAGGTAAAATGTTATTAACAAACTGGTTAGCAAAAATGCGCTTTCCTTGTACTGTCTGGATGTCCTGTCCACTGTGTCCTTTAAAAATCTCTTCTATTCTGCTAAAAAAATCAGTCACTTCTTCTCCCTCCTTCTGTCTACATGCAGTCATTTTATCCCAGTCTACTTTTTGTCTAGGCAGAATTTCCTGCATGCGTGTTATAATGTGTCCAGGTAAATCTTTTAACACTTGTGGCACATCCTCTCCTGCTGCTCTGAGATTATCCGCAGCTGCTATGGCTCCCCAGTTAATATTTGCGGAATTATGATCTCTAACTGGACGCCATAGTTCCTGCGGTACTAGAAAATCAAACAGAAGATCGACATCTTTCAATATCATGGGCGTTAAACTAAGAGCAGATTCAAGATGCTCATAAAACACTTTCGGATTACTTCTAGGATCAGGCAACTCTTTCTTTAAGGCCAATAAGTCAGCCCTAGTCCATGGAGTGTGTACATATTGTCGGACGGCGGCGCGACCTCCTGTCGCAGGAATTGGGTGTACTTCTCTCATAGGGAAAGCTGAAGCATTATCCCTGAGTTCTGGTCCTGGGCCATAATGTTGGTGGATATGTTTATTAGTGGTATCACACATAATGGTATCTAGTTCTTTTTGGTAATGATAACATTCATCGAATGCATCCTTACACTGTATGTCTGTTAATATGGAGCTCTCGCTATCCCTCCATAATTGTCGTAACCATCCTGGTGATTGTAAAAAAACTGTACTGTTGTCCATTACGAGACGACAATGGTTAAACAATCTATTTGCCATACTATTAATGACAAAGTTCCTAGCTCTTAACTCCATTCCTTCAAATGTTTCTCGGGCTTCTATTTTAGTTATTTCCCCTAAGTCCATCCATTTCTCTGTCATTTTCTTTATAATATCTTTCTCTGCTACGCCTAATCGCGTGGGCCTAACATACGTGTCTGATACCCGTCTGTCCGTCCTTGGTGAACCAAGGTAAGGGGAACCCAACCAATCGTATGGTCTGTGTGTATATACTGTGGGGGAATCACTTTGTGAGACCAGTGGCGTCAGTGGTACTGGAAGTGTCACGCTGGGAAGTGTTAGGGCGGGCGGTGTTGCTGAGGGGTTTCCTACAGATCCATGTGCGCCCTGCGAACCAATAGTAGGGGAGGCTGTTTGTTGGGCCTGAGCCGGTACAACAGGGGCGGATGCCTGTTGGACCGACACGGCAGGAGGGAGCACATGCTGAGTTTGCGGTTGGACAACAATGTTAAGTGGTTGGCCTCCAATACCGGGACCTGGGGGAACAGGATTTTGAATATTATACGGGGGAGGCTTGTCTAACAAGTCCTCTAATACCTCATCGACAGGCGGGCAATTTCTTTTGTCTACTGTGACAAAACACTTTTCTGTTTTCATCCGAAATTCTCTGTCATGCTGTTCAATATTTTCATTTATCTTTATATCATTATATTCTGCTACTTTGGCCGTAGTTGTTTTATTTTTTTCTCTTTCCCTGTCTTGTTTTTGTTTCAAGGCCCTAGTTCTAGCAGATTTCTCCCACGTTTGAAATGCCTCAAACATAGCAGGTCGGACTTTTCGTTCCATCATACATTGCTGTAAATACTGTAATTTAGCTAAATCAAAGGTACCATCGATAGGAAACTGTAATTCCTTATTTTTTTTTGTGTACTCATGCCATATTCTATTGTATAGGTTCACAGTTACTCCTTTTTTTATCATCAATATCCAACCAGGACTGCCTTCAACAGGGGTGGGGACGCTTTCGTCCAACCGATAACCTGAACTTACACAACAGAACGTTTTAGAAATGCATTTCTTCATTGTTCCTATTATTTTTAGTTATAACTATTCTTTTACCCTTTTAACCACAATTTATTCAAAACTTGGTTACAAAACTTATTTTTATCAAAACATGCAACAGAACAATCTCACCAATCTGTGGTGTGTCCTTGACTCGTCCTTAAATCGTCCGACTGTTGGTCTTCGGACAACACGTCTGTTTCAAAAGGGAGCAGCTCGTGGACCTCTGCCGGGGAATCCTGTTGTCAAGAGGCCAGTCGGGACTTCAGATGGCAGCTGCTGCGGAGAAACGCTGTCTCCTTCGTGCAGGGGCCCCTACGATCATTCGGTCCTCAGTCGCACCTCTCAACCACGGACTCAGGTAGCCGTTGGATGTCCCACGGAGAGGTCCCACCAGAGTCGCCAGCTGACAAAGTTGAATTCTTCTACCTCGGCCAGGTATGTTTACAAAGGAAGACCAGCAGTCGGAGGTAACTGAAACATAAAAAGATTTATTGCGCTCGAGCGGGTACACCACCTCACAGCTCCATGTGGCTATGAGGGAAGTGGACAACTTACAATAGTCAGAGACAGCCTTATATACTTTTGTGCTTCATAAGCGTAGGTGGGGATGGATATGATAAATCAGCAGCTGTCAAGGATGATTAATGATCTCCAAACAATATCACGTACTGGTCAGGGCCAGTGACTCTGGAAATATGTATACTTGGCTTGCTGAACAATAATATAAAGGTTACTCACTAAACCCCATCAGTCATCAATAATCTTGTGATACACAGAAATAAAGCAGAACTATGCATAACTTGTGCCAAGTATAAACATGGGCGGGCTTGTGGTTACAGAGTCAGGCGCCCATTTGATTAGTCATCCGGATACAGAGCAAAGGTTACATCTCTTGTGTCAACAACGATTCATTACCATCAGCAGTCTTTTGTTAGCTGTAATCTATTTGGAATTAGTTAGATAGGAAAGTTAAGCAAATGAGTCATTGACCTTTAAGCAACATACCCTGCTCTACTTGTGCGTCATAAGGTGAAGTGCAAACATATGCTCTGGGGTCGACTGGTGTATTAACATTTCTTTGTGCAGATGAAGCGGCCACACCATATGTGCTGAGGTGGCAAGCTAAAGAGACTAATACAAAATGGTGGCTAGGAAACACAAAATGGAGGAGCTTTTCGTCCATTACTAAAAACTGTATTTCCACAGGGGGTCTTGGAGCATCGCTGGGTATGGATAGTTTTGATTGCAAGTGGTTTGAAGAAAATCCATGGTGGCAAAGGGGAGTTAGAGCCTAGCTGCAGAGCGCGCACGGAGTGATTTGAGAATGAGGCCTAAATTATTCTAAATCTCACTTTTTCCGGTTTTGCTTTTTGGCTGTTTGGGGGTGTTTTACTTGTTTTCGCCTGGGTTGACGGGTCTTGGGGCATTGCTGGGAAGGTCTAATACCGGATAAAATAGTTTCGGAGAAAATCCATGGTGGAAAAGTTTTTCACTTTGCAGAGTTTTTGCTGACTTTAGTGTTTTCAGGGGCCTGCTTGGGGGGGGCTCCTGGTGTTTGGTGGTTTGGGGGGTCTTGGAGCATCGCTGGGTATGGATAGTTTTGACTGCAAGTGGTTTGAAGAAAATCCATGGTGGCAAAGGGGAGTTAGGGCCTAGCTGCAGAGAGCGCACAGAGTGATTTGGGAATGAGGCCTAAATTATTTCAAGTCTCACTTTTTACGGTTTGCTTTTTGGCTGTTTGGGGGTGTTCAACTTGTTTTCGCCTGGGTTGACGGGTCTGGGGGCATTGCCGGGAAGGTCTAATTCCAGATGAAAGTGTTTCGGAGAAACTCCATGGTGAAAATGTTTTTCACTTTGCAGAGTTTTTGCTCACTTTTGTGTTTTTGGGGGCCTGCTTGGGGGGGGGGCTCCTGGTGTTTGAGGGGTTGGGGGGTCTTGGAGCATCGCTGGGTATGGATAGTTTTGATTGCAAGTGGTTTGAAGAAAATCCATGGTGGCAAAGGGGAGTTAGGCCCTAGCTGCAGAGAGCGCAAAGAGTGATTTGGGAATGAGGCCTAAATTATTCCAAGACTCACTTTTTCTGGTTTGCTTTTTGGCTGTTTGGGGGTATTAAACTTGTTTTCGCCTAAGTTGACGGGTCTGGGGGCATTGCTGGGAAGGCCTAATACCGGATAAAAGTGTTTTGGAGTAAATCCATGGTGAAAAAGTTTTTCACTTTGCAGAGTTTTTGCTTACTTTAGTGTTTTCGGGGGCCTGCTTGGGGGGGGCTCCTAGTGTTTGGTGGGTTGGGGGGTCTTGGAGCATCGCTGGGTATGGATAGTTTTGACTGCAAGTGGTTTGAAGAAAATCCATGGTGGCAAAGGGGAGTTAGGGCCTAGCTACAGAGAGCGCACAGAGTGATTTGGGAATGAGGCCTAAATTATTCCAAGTCTCACTTTTTACGGTTTGCCTTTTGGCTGTTTGGGGGTGTTAAACTTGTTTTCGCCTGCGTTGACGGGTCTGGGGGCATTGCTGGGAAGGTCTAATACCTGATAAAAGTGTTCTGGAGAAAATCCATGGTGAAAAAGTTTTTCACCTTGTAGAGTTTTCGCTCACTTTTGTGTTTTTGGGGGCCTGCTTGGGGGGATTCCTGGTGTTTGGGGGGGGTTGGGGGGTCTTGGAGCATCGCTGGGTATGGATAGTTTTGATTGCAAGTGGTTTGAAGAAAATCCATGGTGGCAAAGGGGAGTTAGGGCCTAGCTGCAGAGAGCGCACAGAGTGATTTGGGAATGAGGCCTAAATTATTCCAAGTCTCACTTTTCACGGTTTGCTTTTTGGCTGTTTGGGGGTGTTAAACTTGTTTTCGCCTGCGTTGACGGGTCTGGGGGCATTGCTGGGAAGGTCTAATACCTGATAAAAGTGTTTTGGAGAAAATCCATGGTGAAAAAGTTTTTCACCTTGTAGAGTTTTTGCTCACTTTTGTGTTTTTGGGGGCCTGCTTGGGGGGATTCCTGGTGTTTGGGGGGGGGTTGGGGGGTCTTGGAGCATCGCTGGGTATGGATAGTTTTGATTGCAAGTGGTTTGAAGAAAATCCATGGTGGCAAAGGGGAGTTAGGGCCTAGCTGCAGAGAGCGCACAGAGTGATTTGGGAATGAGGCCTAAATTATTCTAAGTCTCACTTTTTCCGGTTTGCTTTTTGGCTGTTTGGGGGTGTTAAACTTGCTTTTGCCTGCGTTGACGGGTCTGGGGACATTGCTGGGAAGGTCTAATACCGGATAAAAGTGTTTTGGAGTAAATCCATGGTGAAAAAGTTTTTCACTTTGCAGAGTTTTTGCTTACTTTAGTGTTTTCAGGGGCCTGCTTGGGGGAGGCTCCTGGTGTTTGAGGGGTTGGGGGGTCTTGGAGCATCGCTGGGTATGGATAGTTTTGACTGCAAGTGGTTTGAAGAAAATCCATGGTGGCAAAGGGGAGTTAGGGCCTAGCTGCAGAGAGCGCACAGAGTGATTTGGGAATGAGGCCTAAATTATTCCAAGTCACACTTTTTCCGGTTTGCTTTTTGGCTGTTTGGGGGTGTTAAACTTGTTTTCACCTGGGTTGACGGGTCTAGGGGCAATGCTGGGAAGGTCTAATACCGGATAAAAGTGTTTTGGAGAAAATCCATGGTGAAAAAGTTTTTCACTTTGCAGAGTTTTCGCTCACTTTTGTGTTTTGGGGGGCCTGCTTTTGGGGGTTCCTGGTATTTGGGGGGGTAGGGGGGTCTTGGAGCATCGCTGGGTATGGATAGATTTGACTGCAAGTGGTTTGAAGAAAATCCATGGTGGCAAAGGGGAGTTAGGGCCTAGCTGCAAAGAGCAAACAGAGTGATTTGGGAATGAGGCCTAAATTATTCCAAGACTCACTTTTTCTGGTTTGCTTTTTGGCTGTTTGGGGGTGTTCAACTTGTTTTCGCCTGGGTTGACTGGTCTGGGGGCATTGCCGGGAAGGTCTAATACCAGATGAAAGTGTTTCGGAGAAACTCCATGGTGAAAATGTTTTTCACTTTGCAGAGTTTTTGCTCACTTTCGTGTTTTTGGGGGCCTGCTTGGGGGGGGGCTCCTGGTGTTTGAGGGGTTGGGGGGTCTTGGAGCATCGCTGGGTATGGATAGATTTGACTGCAAGTGGTTTGAAGAAAATCCATGGTGGCAAAGGGGAGTTAGGGCCTAGCTGCAGAGAGCAAACAGAGTGATTTGGGAATGAGGCCTAAATTATTTCAAGTCTCACTTTTTCCGGTTTGATTTTTGGCTGTTTGGGGGTGTTAAACTTGTTTTCGCCTGGGTTGGCGGGTCTGGGGGCATTGCTGGGAAGGTCTAATACCGGATAAAATAGTTTCGGAGAAAATCCATGGTGAAAAAGTTTTTCACTTTGCAGAGTTTTTGCTTACTTTAGTGTTTTCGGGGGCCTGCTTGGGGGGGGCTCCTGGTGTTTGGTGGGTTGGGGGGTCTTGGAGCATCGCTGGGTATGGATAGTTTTGATTGCAAGTGGTTTGAAGAAAATCCATGGTGGCAAAGGGGAGTTAGGGCCTAGCTACAGAGAGCGCACAGAGTGATTTGGGAATGAGGCCTAAATTATTCCAAGTCTCACTTTTCACGGTTTGGTTTTTGGCTGTTTGGGGGTGTTAAACTTGTTTTCGCCTGCGTTGACGGGTAAGGGGGCATTGCTGGGAAGGTCTAATACCTGATAAAAGTGTTTTGGAGAAAATCCATGGTGAAAAAGTTTTTCACCTTGTAGAGTTTTCGCTCACTTTTGTGTTTTCGGGGGCCTGCTTGGGGGGATTCCTGGTGTTTGGGGGGGGTTGGGGGGTCTTGGAGCATCGCTGGGTATGGATAGTTTTGATTGCAAGTGGTTTGAAGAAAATCCATGGTGGCAAAGGGGAGTTAGGGCCTAGCTGCAGAGAGCGCACAGAGTGATTTGGGAATGAGGCCTAAATTATTCCAAGTCTCACTTTTTCCGGTTTGCTTTTTGGCTGTTTGGGGGTGTTAAACTTGTTTTCGCCTGCGTTGACGGGTCTGGGGGCATTGCTGGGAAGGTCTAATACTGGATAAAAGTGTTTTGGAGAAAATCCATGGTGAAAAAGTTTTTCACTTTGCAGAGTTTTCGCTCACTTTTGTGTTTTCGGGGGCCTGCTTGGGGGTTCCTGGTGTTTGGGGGCGTTGGGGGTCTTGGAGCATCGCTGGGTATGGATAGTTTTGATTGCAAGTGGTTTGAAGAAAATGCATGGTGGCAAAGGGGAGTTAGGCCCTAGCTGCAGAGAGCGCAAAGAGTGATTTGGGAATGAGGCCTAAATTATTCTAAGTCTCACTTTTTACGGTTTTTCTTTTTGGCTGTTTGGAGGTATTAAACTTGTTTTCGCCTGGGTTGACGGGTCTGGGGGCATTGCTGGGAAGGTCTAATACCGGATAAAAGTGTTTCGGAGAAAATCCATGGTGAAAAAGTTTTTCACTTTGCAGAGTTTTCGCTCACCTTTGTGTTTTCGGGGGCCTGCTTTTGGGGGTTCCTGGTATTTGGGGGGGGGGGGGTCTTGGAGCATCGCTGGGTATGGATAGTTTTGATTGCAAGTGGTTTGAAGAAAATCCATGGTGGCAAAGGGGAGTTAGAGCCTAGCTGCAGAGCGCGCACGGACTGATTTGAGAATGAGGCCTAAATTGTTTTAAGTCTAACTTTTTCCGGTTTTGCTTTTTGGCTGTTTGGGGGTGTTATACTTGTTTTCGCCTGGGTTGACGGATCTGGGGGCATTGCTGGGAAGGTCTAATACCGGATAAAATAGGTTCGGAGAAAATCCATGGTGAAAAAGATTTTCACTTTGCAGAGTTTTTGCTCACTTTCGTGTTTTTGGGGGCCTGCTTGGGGGGCTCCTGGTGTTTGGGGGGTTGGGGGGTGTAACGGGGTCCCCCTTGCGAGCACCGCCACAGGGCGCGAACTGACCCAATGTGACCCCCCCCTCTTCTTTCCACAGCCCACGCAGTATTCGGAGTGGTACAGCCCCGACACCTACAGTTGCGACGAGGAAGACGTATGGCCCTTTAACCAGTCCGGCGGTGTAGAAGAGGCGGAGTCTCCCAGGTGGATAAAGGAGGAGAACGCCCAGCCCCAGGTGTGTCTATACACCGGAGGAGCGGTCAGAGTGGAGAGGAGCGGAGTGGCGGGAAGCAGCGTGGAGGAGCGGAGAGAAGAAGGACGAGAGAGCGGAGAAAAGGAGCGGAGGAGAGGAGGAAGCGGAGAGCGCGAGGACAAGCCGAGCGACAGCATCAGGAGGATCGACGAGACCCCTCGCTCTGAAGGAGAGCCGACGGATCAGGAGTGGACCTGGGAGCTGATCTCCGAGAGCAGCTCGGACCGAGCATTGCAGGAGGAAGTAGACGCCGAGAAACCAGAGGAGGAACGGGGAACGCCTGGAGGCCAACACCACGCGTCGCCCAGCCGTACGCCAGGAGGGGTACGGCTCACGGAGGTACGTAAACGCTTCCTGGGGTGGTTCACCGATAAAGCCAGAAGACTAGCGGACAGGGGAGGGAGGAACCTGAGGGACGTTTCCCAGGGGGGAAAGCACGAGCACTCGCCCTCCTCCTTGAAGTTAAACTAGCGGAGCAAGATCACTGTACTACGTGTTCCCCTCACTACCCCAACCTTGTGTTTCCAACTGCATACCTGTGGATCTATTCTGATACTTGCCTCTCTTTTCCTTTTTCCCCTTCGGCATCGGCGTGGGCGGCCAGCACGGAGCCTCCTGATCCCCCTGAGCGGCGGAGTCCGGTCCGGAGGAAAGAAGAGGGAACCCGTAGGAAACAGCACAGAGAGAGAAGCAGATCACCACGAAGGTCCACAGTTCGCAAAACCTGTACAGATGCACTGTATGAACAATTAAAAGCCAGAGTCACTAAAACACGTCTCCTGCCCTTTTCTGGTCCCGCGGTTACAGTGGTGGAGAATGCGGGCACTGTAGCCATCTGCGACCAGAAGATGGAGAGCGTGGTACAAGCCCTGGTGCAAGGGCAGGAGAGGTTAGAGAGGTTGGCAGAGCAACAGCTCAGGGCAGCAGAAGCCGACAGAGAACTGATAAAAACAGCCGTGACGGCCCGTGCTCTGGACCCCCCTCTTACGTCCGGCCCAGTGTCAGTCAGCAACATACCCCACACCATAGGCGGGGTCTCTCTGCAAAAATACCAACCTGGAGAGGACCCCGATGCCTTCTTATTAAATTTTGAGCGGGCGGCCAGAGCCTGTGGATGGCCTGGGGCCAAATGGCCGTTTTTTTTGGCCCCGCTGTTGGTCGGCGAGGCCCAAGCCGCTTACCAGGTGGCCAATCCAAGTGGTGATACCCCTTATACGGATATCAAACGGATTATCCTGGACCATCTGGGATTGGACCGGGAAGCTTACCGGCTGAGGTTCCGGCGAGAACGAGGCGTAACAGGAGAAACGCCCAAAACTCTGTTTGTCAGATTGAAGATGGCCGCCGACAAGTGGCTCAGCCCGAACGAAAGCACAAAAGAGGAAATAATGGACCGGATTTATTTGGAACAGTTTGTAGAGGCGCTACCCTTTCCCACCCAGAGGTGGCTAAAACAACACCATGATCTGACGACAGCTCAAGCCGTAGAGATGGCTAACACATACTCACGGGTACAACAGAGACCCCTGCCGGCCCAGGAGTCTGACAAGGTGAAGACGCCCTTCAGACCAGAGAAAAAACTCCTGAGGGTTCCAGAACCACCCAAACCACGTCCCTGGAAAAGCGAACCCCTCCCTCACACGGGACCACAGTGCTTTGAATGCGGGACCTGGGGTCATATAGCCAGGCATTGCCCCAGGAGAAGACCGGCAGACGAACCGATGGGGGATCTTGGAGCATCGCTGGGTATGGATAGTTTTGACTGCAAGTGGTTTGAAGAAAATCCATGGTGGCAAAGGGGAGTTAGGGCCTAGCTGCAGAGAGCGCACAGAGTGATTTGGGAATGAGGCCTACATTATTCCAAGTCTCACTTTTTCCGGTTTGCTTTTTGGCTGTTTGGGGGTGTTAAACTTGTTTTCACCTGGGTTGACGGGTCTAGGGGCATTGCTGGGAAGGTCTAATACCGGATAAAAGTTTTTTGGAGAAAATCCATGGTGAAAAAGTTTTTCACTTTGCAGAGTTTTCGCTCACTTTTGTGTTTTGGGGGGCCTGCTTTTGGGGGTTCCTGGTGTTTGGGGGGGTAGGGGGGTCTTGGAGCATCGCTGGGTATGGATAGTTTTGATTGCAAGTGGTTTGAAGAAAATCCATGGTGGCAAAGGGGAGTTAGGGCCTAGCTGCAGAGAGCGCAAAGAGTGATTTGGGAATGAGGCCTAAATTATTCTAAGTCTCACTTTTTCCAGTTTTGCTTTTTGGCTGTTTGGGGGTGTTATACTTGTTTTCGCCTGGGTTGGCGGGTCTGGGGGCATTGCTGGGAAGGTCTAATACCGGATAAAATAGTTTCGGAGAAAATCCATGGTGAAAAAGTTTTTCACTTTGCAGAGTTTTTGCTTACTTTAGTGTTTTCGGGGGCCTGCTTGGGGGGGGCTCCTGGTGTTTGGTGGGTTGGGGGGTCTTGGAGCATCGCTGGGTATGGATAGTTTTGACTGCAAGTGGTTTGAAGAAAATCCATGGTGGCAAAGGGGAGTTAGGGCCTAGCTACAGAGAGCGCACAGAGTGATTTGGGAATGAGGCCTAAATTATTCCAAGTCTCACTTTTTACGGTTTGCCTTTTGGCTGTTTGGGGGTGTTAAACTTGTTTTCGCCTGCGTTGACGGGTCTGGGGGCATTGCTGGGAAGGTCTAATACCTGATAAAAGTGTTTTGGAGAAAATCCATGGTGAAAAAGTTTTTCACCTTGTAGAGTTTTCGCTCACTTTTGTGTTTTTGGGGGCCTGCTTGGGGGGATTCCTGGTGTTTGGGGGGGGGTTGGGGGGTCTTGGAGCATCGCTGGGTATGGATAGTTTTGATTGCAAGTGGTTTGAAGACAATCCATGGTGGCAAAGGGGAGTTAGGGCCTAGCTGCAGAGAGCGCACAGAGTGATTTGGGAATGAGGCCTAAATTATTCCAAGTCTCACTTTTTCCGGTTTGCTTTTTGGCTGTTTGGGGGTGTTAAACTTGCTTTCGCCTGCGTTGACGGGTCTGGGGACATTGCTGGGAAGGTCTAATACCGGATAAAAGTGTTTTGGAGTAAATCCATGGTGAAAAAGTTTTTCCCTTTGCAGAGTTTTTGCTTACTTTAGTGTTTTCAGGGGCCTGCTTGGGGGAGGCTCCTGGTGTTTGGGGGGTTGGGGGGTCTTGGAGCATCGCTGGGTATGGATAGTTTTGACTGCAAGTGGTTTGAAGAAAATCCATGGTGGCAAAGGGGAGTTAGGGCCTAGCTGCAGAGAGCGCACAGAGTGATTTGGGAATGAGGCCTAAATTATTCCAAGTCACACTTTTTCCGGTTTGCTTTTTGGCTGTTTAGGGGTGTTAAACTTGTTTTCACCTGGGTTGACGGGTCTAGGGGCAATGCTGGGAAGTTCTAATACCGGATAAAAGTGTTTTGGAGAAAATCCATGGTGAAAAAGTTTTTCACTTTGCAGAGTTTTCGCTCACTTTTTGTGTTTTGGGGGGCCTGCTTTTGGGGGTTCCTGGTGTTTGGGGGGGTAGGGGGGTCTTGGAGCATCGCTGGGTATGGATAGATTTGACTGCAAGTGGTTTGAAGAAAATCCATGGTGGCAAAGGGGAGTTAGGGCCTAGCTGCAAAGAGCAAACAGAGTGATTTGGGAATGAGGCCTAAATTATTCCAAGACTCACTTTTTCTGGTTTGCTTTTTGGCTGTTTGGGGGTGTTCAACTTGTTTTCGCCTGGGTTGACTGGTCTGGGGGCATTGCCGGGAAGGTCTAATACCAGATGAAAGTGTTTCGGAGAAACTCCATGGTGAAAATGTTTTTCACTTTGCAGAGTTTTTGCTCACTTTCGTGTTTTTGGGGTTCTGCTTGGGGGGGCTCCTGGTGTTTGGGGGGTTGGGGGGTCTTGGAGCATTGCTGGGTATGGATAGATTTGACTGCTAGTGGTTTGAAGAAAATCTATGGTGGCAAAGGGGAGTTAGGGCCTAGCTGCAAAGAGCAAACAGAGTGATTTGGGAATGAGGCCTAAATTATTCCAAGTCTCACTTTTTCCCGTTTGATTTTTGGCTGTTTGGGGGTGTTAAACTTGTTTTCGCCTGGGTTGACGGGTCTGGGGGCATTGCTGGGAAGGTCTAATACCGGATAAAAGTGTTTTGGAGAAAATCCATGGTGAAAACGTTTTTCACTTTGCAGAGTTTTTGCTCACCTCTGTGTTTTCGGGGGCCTGCTTTTGGGGGTTCCTGGTATTTGGGGGGGGGGGGGTGGGGGGTCTTGGAGCATCGCTGGGTATGGATAGTTTTGATTGCAAGTGGTTTGAAGAAAATCCATGGTGGCAAAGGGGAGTTAGAGCCTAGCTGCAGAGCGCGCAAGGAGTGATTTGAGAATGAGGCCTAAATTATTCTAAGTCTCACTTTTTCCAGTTTTGCTTTTTGGCTGTTTGGGGGTGTTATACTTGTTTTCGCCTGGGTTGGCGGGTCTGGGGGCATTGCTGGGAAGGTCTAATACCGGATAAAATAGTTTCGGAGAAAATCCATGGTGAAAAAGTTTTTCACTTTGCAGAGTTTTTGCTTACTTTAGTGTTTTCGGGGGCCTGCTTGGGGGGGGCTCCTGGTGTTTGGTGGGTTGGCGGGTCTTGGAGCATCGCTGGGTATGGATAGTTTTGATTGCAAGTGGTTTGAAGAAAATCCATGGTGGCAAAGGGGAGTTAGGGCCTAGCTACAGAGAGCGCACAGAGTGATTTGGGAATGAGGCCTAAATTATTCCAAGTCTCACTTTTCACGGTTTGCTTTTTGGCTGTTTGGGGGTGTTAAACTTGTTTTCGCCTGCGTTGACGGGTCAGGGGGCATTGCTGGGAAGGTCTAATACCTGATAAAAGTGTTTTGGAGAAAATCCATGGTGAAAAAGTTTTTCACCTTGTAGAGTTTTCGCTCACTTTTGTGTTTTCGGGGGCCTGCTTGGGGGGATTCCTGGTGTTTGGGGGGGGTTGGGGGTCTTGGAGCATCGCTGGGTATGGATAGTTTTGATTGCAAGTGGTTTGAAGAAAATCCATGGTGGCAAAGGGGAGTTAGGGCCTAGCTGCAGAGAGCGCACAGAGTGATTTGGGAATGAGGCCTAAATTATTCCAAGTCTCACTTTTTCCGGTTTGCTTTTTGGCTGTTTGGGGGTGTTAAACTTGTTTTCGCCTGCGTTGACGGGTCTGGGGGCATTGCTGGGAAGGTCTAATACCGGATAAAAGTGTTTTGGAGAAAATCCATGGTGAAAAAGTTTTTCACTTTGCAGAGTTTTCGCTCACTTTTGTGTTTTCGGGGGCCTGCTTGGGGGTTCCTGGTGTTTGGGGGCGTTGGGGGTCTTGGAGCATCGCTGGGTATGGATAGTTTTGATTGCAAGTGGTTTGAAGAAAATGCATGGTGGCAAAGGGGAGTTAGGCCCTAGCTGCAGAGAGCGCAAAGAGTGATTTGGGAATGAGGCCTAAATTATTCTAAGTCTCACTTTTTACGGTTTTTCTTTTTGGCTGTTTGGAGGTATTAAACTTGTTTTCGCCTGGGTTGACGGGTCTGGGGGCATTGCTGGGAAGGTCTAATACCGGATAAAAGTGTTTCGGAGAAAATCCATGGTGAAAAAGTTTTTCACTTTGCAGAGTTTTCGCTCACCTTTGTGTTTTCGGGGGCCTGCTTTTGGGGGTTCCTGGTATTTGGGGGGGGGGGTCTTGGAGCATCGCTGGGTATGGATAGTTTTGATTGCAAGTGGTTTGAAGAAAATCCATGGTGGCAAAGGGGAGTTAGAGCCTAGCTGCAGAGCGCGCACGGACTGATTTGAGAATGAGGCCTAAATTGTTTTAAGTCTAACTTTTTCCGGTTTTGCTTTTTGGCTGTTTGGGGGTGTTATACTTGTTTTCGCCTGGGTTGACGGATCTGGGGGCATTGCTGGGAAGGTCTAATACCGGATAAAATAGGTTCGGAGAAAATCCATGGTGAAAAAGATTTTCACTTTGCAGAGTTTTTGCTCACTTTCGTGTTTTTGGGGGCCTGCTTGGGGGGCTCCTGGTGTTTGGGGGGTTGGGGGGTGTAACGGGGTCCCCCTTGCGAGCACCGCCACAGGGCGCGAACTGACCCAATGTGACCCCCCCCCTCTTCTTTCCACAGCCCACGCAGTATTCGGAGTGGTACAGCCCCGACACCTACAGTTGCGACGAGGAAGACGTATGGCCCTTTAACCAGTCCGGCGGTGTAGAAGAGGCGGAGTCTCCCAGGTGGATAAAGGAGGAGAACGCCCAGCCCCAGGTGTGTCTATACACCGGAGGAGCGGTCAGAGTGGAGAGGAGCGGAGTGGCGGGAAGCAGCGTGGAGGAGCGGAGAGAAGAAGGACGAGAGAGCGGAGAAAAGGAGCGGAGGAGAGGAGGAAGCGGAGAGCGCGAGGACAAGCCGAGCGACAGCATCAGGAGGATCGACGAGACCCCTCGCTCTGAAGGAGAGCCGACGGATCAGGAGTGGACCTGGGAGCTGATCTCCGAGAGCAGCTCGGACCGAGCATTGCAGGAGGAAGTAGACGCCGAGAAACCAGAGGAGGAACAGGGAACGCCTGGAGGCCAACACCACGCGTCGCCCAGCCGTACGCCAGGAGGGGTACGGCTCACGGAGGTACGTAAACGCTTCCTGGGGTGGTTCACCGATAAAGCCAGAAGACTAGCGGACAGGGGAGGGAGGAACCTGAGGGACGTTTCCCAGGGGGGAAAGCACGAGCACTCGCCCTCCTCCTTGAAGTTAAACTAGCGGAGCAAGATCACTGTACTACGTGTTCCCCTCACTACCCCAACCTTGTGTTTCCAACTGCATACCTGTGGATCTATTCTGATACTTGCCTCTCTTTTCCTTTTTCCCCTTCGGCATCGGCGTGGGCGGCCAGCACGGAGCCTCCTGATCCCCCTGAGCGGCGGAGTCCGGTCCGGAGGAAAGAAGAGGGAACTCGTAGGAAACAGCACAGAGAGAGAAGCAGATCACCACGAAGGTCCACAGTTCGCAAAACCTGTACAGATGCACTGTATGAACAATTAAAAGCCAGAGTCACTAAAACACGTCTCCTGCCCTTTTCTGGTCCCGCAGTTACAGTGGTGGAGAATGCGGGCACTGTAGCCATCTGCGACCAGAAGATGGAGAGCGTGGTACAAGCCCTGGTGCAAGGGCAGGAGAGGTTAGAGAGGTTGGCAGAGCAACAGCTCAGGGCAGCAGAAGCCGACAGAGAACTGATAAAAACAGCCGTGACGGCCCGTGCTCTGGACCCCCCTCTTACGTCCGGCCCAGTGTCAGTCAGCAACATACCCCACACCATAGGCGGGGTCTCTCTGCAAAAATACCAACCTGGAGAGGACCCCGATGCCTTCTTATTAAATTTTGAGCGGGCGGCCAGAGCCTGTGGATGGCCTGGGGCCAAATGGCCGTTTTTTTTGGCCCCGCTGTTGGTTGGCGAGGCCCAAGCCGCTTACCAGGTGGCCAATCCAAGGGGTGATACCCCTTATACGGATATCAAACGGATTATCCTGGACCATCTGGGATTGGACCGGGAAGCTTACCGGCTGAGGTTCCGGCGAGAACGAGGCGTAACAGGAGAAACGCCAAAAACTCTGTTTGTCAGATTGAAGATGGCCGCCGACAAGTGGCTCAGCCCGAACGAAAGCACAAAAGAGGAAATAATGGACCGGATTTATTTGGAACAGTTTGTAGAGGCGCTACCCTTTCCCACCCAGAGGTGGCTAAAACAACACCATGATCTGACGACAGCTCAAGCCGTAGAGATGGCTAACACATACTCACGGGTACAACAGAGACCCCTGCCGGCCCAGGAGTCTGACAAGGTGAAGACGCCCTTCAGACCAGAGAAAAAACTCCTGAGGGTTCCAGAACCACCCAAACCACGTCCCTGGAAAAGCGAACCCCTCCCTCACACGGGACCACAGTGCTTTGAATGCGGGACCTGGGGTCATATAGCCAGGCATTGCCCCAGGAGAAGACCGGCAGACGAACCGATGGAAGTAGGATATCTGCCCCGAACCGTCCTCTACTCGGCGGAGATGGGACACGCATACCGCGTAAGTATGAGGATAAACGGTAACCCAGTGCAGGCGCTCCTGGATTCTGGCTGCCGCCAGTCGGTAGTACAGGCCCACCACGTAAGGCCCCACCAGCTCATACCCCACGAACAAGTATACATCCGATGTGTCCACGGGGATGTGAAACCCTATCCCGTCGCTCTATTGCCCCTAGAATCCCAGGAAGGACCAGCCGTACGGGTTCGGGTCGGGGTATTATCTACGCTGCCTGAAGACCTGATAATCGGAACGGACAACCCGGCCTTTTTGTCCATGTTCGAGCGGAGTATGGCCCAGACGAAGAAGACACTGGAAACAAGGAGACCCTCAGAAGCGGTGACGGCGTTAGCTTCATCGGATCCCTGGACATTGGACCGCAGTTTTCAATTCGCCCAGGCCAATGAATCCACATTGGTTAACGCCTGGGAGAAGGCACATCACACCCAAGACGAAGACCCACTGCGTTATCCGAGACTGTATATCAAAAACGGCCTGTTGTACCGACAGGGGGGAAAAGAGGACCCCGAGCAGTTGTTGGTTCCGGTGTCATTCCGCGAACAAGTCCTGTTCTTTTCGCATTCTCATTTGGTGACCGGTCACACGGGAGCAGAGAAAACCACCCAGAACCTCCTGAAGTGTTTTTACTGGCCCGGGATATACAAAGACGCTTTGACCTACTGCAAGGAGTGTGACATTTGCCAAACCAGAAACATGACGAGGCCCCCTGCGGTGCCATTACAACCCCTCCCCATTATTGGAGTTCCCTTTGAACGAATTGGTATGGACATTATTGTACCTCTCCCAAAAACAAAGAAAGGATATTCATATGTCCTAGTCATCGTCGACTATGCCACGCGATTCCCGGAAGCATTTCCCCTCACCTCCACCACCTCCAAGAACGTGGCGGACAAGATGCTTGAGCTATTCACCCGGGTGGGTTTCCCTAAGGAAATACTAACCGACCAGGGGACCCCTTTCGTGTCACGCCTCATGGGGGACGTATGTAAAGTGCTTCACATACACCAGATAAGGACCGCTGTATACCACCCGCAAACCGACGGATTAGTAGAGAGATACAACCGCACACTAAAAACCACCTTAAGAAAAATGCTGGAAGTCAACAGTAACGAATGGGACCAGGTGCTTCCCATTGCTTTGTATGTCATCCGAGGGCAGACCCAAAGCAGTTTAGGGGTCTCGGCCTTTGAGATGTTATATGGGAGAAAGCCCAGATCACTACTGGACATGACCAAGGAGGCGTGGGAAAAAGAAACCCCAGAAGAGACCGCAAATACCCTGGAACACGCTCGAAACCTGCGTTCCAAGCTAGGGAAACTAAGGGACCTGGCGTTCGCCAATCTCGAGAAACACCAGAACAAACAGAAGACCCTTTATGATAAAGGAAAGAAATGGAGGATCTTGGAAAGAGGAGATTGGGCTCTAGTGTTGTTGCCCTCCTCCACACAAAAATTCAAAGCGGAGTGGAGTGGTCCGTACCAAGTCGTGGAGAAGATCGGTAAGACCAGTTACCGGCTACAAGTGAACGCCAGAAAAAAGCAAGTCTACCACATAAACCTGCTAAAGAAGTGGTTGGGGAAACCCCCCCACCCGGTCCACCTTGCTGAGTCGGATAAAAACCCTTGCCTTTCCACGATTCCCCTGCTAGTGATCAACGATGATTTGAGACAGGAGGAAAAACAAGAGTTGCTGGACGTCCTGCTGAAACAAGAACAGGTGTTTTCCGACCTCCCGGGGAAAACCACGATGGCTGAACACCGAATAGACACCGACCCAGGGAAGACCGTAAAAATACGGCCCTATCGGATCCCAGAAGCCAGGAGACAAGACATACGCCGCGAGGTAACTGACATGTTACAACTCGGCGTCATACGCCCCTCACACAGCAACTGGTCAAGCCCAATCGTTCTCATACCCAAACCGGACGGATCACGCAGATTCTGTATGGACTTCCGGGCCCTAAACGCCATCTCGAAGTTCGATGCATATCCCATCCCTCGGATTGACGAACTCATAGAGAAGTTGGGAGATGCGCAGTACATAAGCACGATCGACCTCACAAAAGGGTACTGGCAGGTACCGCTGAGGGAGGAGGACCGGCATAAAACAGCCTTTTCAACCGAGGAGGGCCATTATGAGTTTACGGTGCTACCGTTTGGCCTTCACGGAGCACCCGCCACCTTTCAGAGACTTATGAATAACGTACTACACGGTCTGTCGTCCTTCACCTCAGCGTACCTGGACGACATTGTGGTGTTCAGCCCCGACTGGAAGACCCATTTGAGACACCTGTCGCAAGTGTTGGATACCCTGAACCATGCGGGACTGAAGATTAATGCAAAAAAATCACGGATAGCCTTTCACAAAGTCAAGTACCTGGGGTACGTCCTGGGACACGGCATGATCGAGCCACAAACGGAGAAAGTCCGGGCCATTTCTGAGGCACCGTTTCCCACCACAAAAAAAGAACTACGTGCGTTTTTGGGGCTAATAGGGTACTATCGACGGTTTATACCGAACTTTGCTCAGGTGGCCGCCCCCCTCACGGACGCCCTGCAGACCTCTGTCAAGCAGGCCGCGCTGGCCAAACCCACGGTGGTCATGTTGGACTCTTTCAACAAGTTGAAGAAAAGGATCACTTCCACCCCCGTCCTCAATTCCCCGGATTATACGCGTCCATTCGCCTTGCACACGGACGCGTCCGAGTTTGGGATCGGCGCGGTGCTGTCACAGGAAGGCCGGGATGGATTGGACCACCCAATCCTGTTCGTCAGTCGGAAGCTGTTCCCGCTGGAACTAAAGTATGCAACGGTAGAGAAGGAGTGCCTGGCTATCCGTTGGGCCGTGGAAAAATTGGCCTATTACCTCGAGGGCCGGCCCTTCTCGCTCTACACAGACCATGCGCCCCTTACTTGGATGGCCCGGAACAAATCGACCAATGCCAGGGTCATGAGGTGGTTCCTGGCATTGCAGCCGTACAACTTCAGGGTGTGCCACAAGCGTGGTGTGGACAACGTTGGGGCTGATTATCTGTCTCGTCATCCGCTTCCCGAGCGGAAGCGTCCAGGGGGGGAGGTGTGTAACGGGGTCCCCCTTGCGAGCACCGCCACAGGGCGCGAACTGACCCAATGTGACCCCCCCTCTTCTTTCCACAGCCCACGCAGTATTCGGAGTGGTACAGCCCCGACACCTACAGTTGCGACGAGGAAGACGTATGGCCCTTTAACCAGTCCGGCGGTGTAGAAGAGGCGGAGTTTCCCAGGTGGATAAAGGAGGAGAACGCCCAGCCCCAGGTGTGTCTATACACCGGAGGAGCGGTCAGAGTGGAGAGGAGCGGAGTGGCGGGAAGCAGCGTGGAGGAGCGGAGAGAAGAAGGACGAGAGAGCGGAGAAAAGGAGCGGAGGAGAGGAGGAAGCGGAGAGCGCGAGGACAAGCCGAGCGACAGCATCAGGAGGATCGACGAGACCCCTCGCTCTGAAGGAGAGCCGACGGATCAGGAGTGGACCTGGGAGCTGATCTCCGAGAGCAGCTCGGACCGAGCATTGCAGGAGGAAGTAGACGCCGAGAAACCAGAGGAGGAACGGGGAACGCCTGGAGGCCAACACCACGCGTCGCCCAGCCGTACGCCAGGAGGGGTACGGCTCACGGAGGTACGTAAACGCTTCCTGGGGTGGTTCACCGATAAAGCCAGAAGACTAGCGGACAGGGGAGGGAGGAACCTGAGGGACGTCCCCAGGGGGGAAAGCACGAGCACTCGCCCTCCTCCTTGAAGTTAAACTAGCGGAGCAAGATCACTGTACTACGTGTTCCCCTCACTACCCCAACCTTGTGTTTCCAACTGCATACCTGTGGATCTATTCTGATACTTGCCTCTCTTTTCCTTTTTCCCCTTCGGCATCGGCGTGGGCGGCCAGCACGGAGCCTCCAGATCCCCCTGAGCGGCGGAGTCCGGTCCGGAGGAAAGAAGAGGGAACCCGTAGAAAACAGCACAGAGAGAGAAGCAGATCACCACGAAGGTCCACAGTTCGCAAAACCTGTACAGATGCACTGTATGAACAATTAAAAGCCAGAGTCACTAAAACACGTCTCCTGCCCTTTTCTGGTCCCGCGGTTACAGGGGGTCTTGGAGCATCGCTGGGTATGGATAGATTTGACTGCAAGTGGTTTGAAGAAAATACATGGTGGCAAAGGGGAGTTAGGGCCTAGCTGCAGAGCGCGCACAGAGTGATTTGGGAATGAGGCCTAAATTATTCTAAGTCTCACTTTTTCTGGTTTTGCTTTTTGGCTGTTTTGGGGTGTTAAACTTGTTTTCGCCTGGGTTGACGGGTCAGAGGGCATTGCGGGGAAGGTCTAATACCAGATGAAAGTGTTTTGGAGAAAATCCATGGTGAAAATGTTTTTCACTTTGCAGAGTTTTTGCTCACTTTTGTGTTTTTGGGGGCCTGCTTGGGGGGGCTCCTGGTGTTTTGGGGGTTGGGGGTCTTGGAGCATCGCTGGGTATGGATAGATTTGACTGCAAGTGGTTTGAAGAAAATCCATGGTAGCAAAGGGGAGTTAGGGCCTAGCTGCAGAGAGCAAACAGAGTGATTTGGGAATGAGGCCTAAATTATTCCAAGTCTCACATTTTCCGGTTTGCTTTTTGGCTGTTTGGGGGCGTTAAACTTGTTTTCGCCTGGGTTGACGGGTCTGGGGGCATTGCTGGGAAGGTCTAATACCGGATAAAAGTGTTTTGGAGAAAATCCATGGTGAAAATTATTTTCACTTTGCAATGTTTTTGCTCACTTTTGTGTTTTCGGGGGCCTGCTTGGGGGGGCTCCTGGTGTTTGGGGGGTTGGGGGGTCTTGGAGCATCGCTGGGTATGGATAGTTTTGACTGCAAGTGGTTTGAAGAAAATCCATGGTGGCAAAGGGGAGTTAGGGCCTAGCTGCAGAGAGCGCACAGAGAGATTTGGGAATGAGGCCTAAATTATTCCAAGTCTCACTTTTTCCGGTTTGCTTTTTGGCTGTTTGGGGGTTTTAAACTTGTTTTCGCCCGCGTTGACGGGTCTGTGGGCATTGCTGGGAAGGTCTAATACCGGATAAAAGTGTTTTGGAGAAAATCCATGGTGAAAAAGTTTTTCACTTTGCAAAGTTTTCGCTCACTTTTGTGTTTTCGGGGGCCTGCTTGGGGGGGTTCCTGGTGTTTGGGGGTGTTGGGGGGTCTTGGAGCATCGCTGGGTATGGATAGTTTTGATTGCAAGTGGTTTGAAGAAAATCCATGGTGGCAAAGGGGAGTTAGGGCCTAGCTGCAGAGAGCGCAAAGAGTGATTTGGGAATGAGGCCTAAATTATTCCAAGTCTCACTTTTTCCGGTTTGCTTTTGGCTGTTTGGGGGTGTTCAACTTGTTTTCGCCTGGGTTGACGGGTCTGGGGACATTGCTGTGAAGGTCTAATACCGGATAAAAGTGTTTTGGAGAAAATCCATGGTGAAAATTATTTTCACTTTGCAGAGATTTTGATCACTTTTGTTTTTTCGGGGGCCTGCTTGGGGGGGTTCCTGGTGTTTGGGGGGATTGGGAGGTCATGGAGCATCGCTGGGTATGGATAGTTTTGATTGCAAGTGGTTTGAAGAAAATCCATGGTGGCAAAGGGGAGTTAGGCCCTAGCTGCAGAGAGCGCAAAGAGTGATTTGGGAATGAGGCCTAAATTATTCTAAGTCTCACTTTTTATGGTTTTGCTTTTTGGCTGTTTGGAGGTATTAAACTTGTTTTCGCCTGGGTTGACGGGTCTGGGGGCATTGCTCGGAAGGTCTAATACCGGATAAAAGTGTTTTGGAGTAAATCCATGGTGAAAAAGTTTTTCACTTTGCAGAGTTTTTGCTTACTTTAGTGTTTTCAGGGGCCTGCTTGGGGGAGGCTCCTGGTGTTTGGGGGGTTGGGGGGTCTTGGAGCATCGCTGGGTATGGATAGTTTTGACTGCAAGTGGTTTGAAGAAAATCCATGGTGGCAAAGGGGAGTTAGGGCCTAGCTGCAGAGAGCGCACAGAGTGATTTGGGAATGAGGCCTAAATTATTCCAAGTCTCACTTTTTCTGGTTTGCTTTTTGGCTGTTTGGGGGTGTTCAACTTGTTTTCGCCTGGGTTGACTGGTCTGGGGGCATTGCCGGGAAGGTCTAATACCAGATGAAAGTGTTTCGGAGAAACTCCATGGTGAAAATGTTTTTCACTTTGCAGAGTTTTTGCTCACTTTCGTGTTTTTGGGGTTCTGCTTGGGGGGGGCTCCTGGTGTTTGAGGGGTTGGGGGGTCTTGGAGCATCGCTGGGTATGGATAGTTTTGACTGCAAGTGGTTTGAAGAAAATCCATGGTGGCAAAGGGGAGTTAGGGCCTAGCTACAGAGAGCGCAAAGAGTGATTTGGGAATGAGGCCTAAATTATTCCAAGACTCACTTTTTCTGGTTTGCTTTTTGGCTGTTTGGGGGTGTTCAACTTGTTTTCGCCTGGGTTGACTGGTCTGGGGGCATTGCCGGGAAGGTCTAATACCAGATGAAAGTGTTTCGGAGAAACTCCATGGTGAAAATGTTTTTCACTTTGCAGAGTTTTTGCTGACTTTCGTGTTTTTGGGGTTCTGCTTGGGGGGGGCTCCTGGTGTTTGGGGGGTTGGGGGGTCTTGGAGCATCGCTGGGTATGGATAGATTTGACTGCTAGCTGTTTGAAGAAAATCCATGGTGGCAAAGGGGAGTTAGGGCCTAGCTGCAAAGAGCAAACAGAGTGATTTGGGAATGAGGCCTAAATTATTCCAAGTCTCACTTTTTCCGGTTTGATTTTTGGCTGTTTGGGGGTGTTAAACTTGTTTTCGCCTGGGTTGACGGGTCTGGGGGCATTGCTGGGAAGGTCTAATACCGGATAAAAGTGTTTTGGAGAAAATCCATGGTGAAAACGTTTTTCACTTTGCAGAGTTTTCGCTCACCTTTGTGTTTTCGGGGGCCTGCTTTTGGGGGTTCCTGGTATTTGGGGGGTGCGGGGTCTTGGAGCATCGCTGGGTATGGATAGATTTGACTGCAAGTGGTTTGAAGAAAATCCATGGTGGCAAAGGGGAGTTAGGGCCTAGCTGCAGAGAGCAAACAGAGTGATTTGGGAATGAGGCCTAAATTATTCCAAGTCTCACTTTTTCCGGTTTGCTTTTTGGCTGTTTGGGGGTGTTAAACTTGTTTTTGCCTGGGTTGACGGGTCTGGGGGCATTGCTGGGAAGGTCTAATACCGGATAAAAGTGTTTTGGAGAAAATCGATGGTGAAAATTAATTTTACTTTGCAGAGTTTTTGCTCACTTTTGTGTTTTCGGGGGCCTGCTTGAGGGGGTTCCTGGTGTTTGGGGGGGTTGGGGGTCTTGGAGCATCGCTGGGTATGGATAGTTTTGATTGCAAGTGGTTTGAAGAAAATCCATGGTGGCAAAGGGGAGTTAGGCCCTAGCTGCAGAGAGCAAACAGAGTGATTTGGGAATGAGGCCTAAATTATTCCAAGTCTCACTTTTTCCGGTTTGCTTTTTGGCTGTTTGGGGGTGTTAAACTTGTTTTTGCCTGGGTTGACGGGTCTGGGGGCATTGCTGGGAAGGCCTAATACCGGATAAAAGTGTTTTGGAGTAAATCCATGGTGAAAAAGGTTTTCACTTTGCAGAATTTTCCTTACTTTAGTGTTTTCGGGGGCCTTCCTTGGGGGGGCTCCTGGTGTTTGGGGGGTCTTGGAGCATCGCTGAGTATGGATAGTTTTGACTGCAAGTGGTTTGAAGAAAATCCATGGTGGCAAAGGGGAGTTAGGGCCTAGCTGCAGAGAGGGCAAAGAGTGATTTGGGAATGAGGCCTAAATTATTCCAAGACTCACTTTTTCTGGTTTGCTTTTTGGCTGTTTGGGGGTGTTCAACTTGTTTTCGCCTGGGTTGACGGGTCTGGGGGCATTGCCGGGAAGGTCTAATACCAGATGAAAGTGTTTCGGAGAAACTCCATGGTGAAAATGTTTTTCACTTTGCAGAGTTTTTGCTCACTTTCGTGTTTTTGGGGGCCTGCTTGGGGGGGGGCTCCTGGTGTTTGGGGGGTTGGGGGGTCTTGGAGCATCGCTGGGTATGGATAGATTTGACTGCAAGTGGTTTGAAGAAAATCCATGGTGGCAAAGGGGAGTTAGGGCCTAGCTGCACAGAGCAAACAGAGTGATTTGGGAATGAGGCCTAAATTATTTCAAGTCTCACTTTTTCCGGTTTGATTTTTGGCTGTTTGGGGGTGTTAAACTTGTTTTCGCCTGGGTTGACGGGTCTGGGGGCATTGCTGGGAAGGCCTAATACCGGATAAAAGTGTTTTGGAGTAAATCCATGGTGAAAAAGGTTTTCACTTTGCAGAATTTTCCTTACTTTAGTGTTTTCGGGGGCCTGCTTGGGGGGGGCTCCTGGTGTTTGGGGGGTTGGGGGGTCTTGGAGCATCGCTGGGTATGGATAGTTTTGACTGCAAGTGGTTTGAAGAAAATCCATGGTGGCAAAGGGGAGTTAGGGCCTAGCTGCAGAGAGCGCACAGAGTGATTTGGGAATGAGGCCTAAATTATTCCAAGTCTCACTTTTTACTGTTTGCTTTTTGGCTGTTTGGGGGTGTTCAACTTGTTTTCGCCTGGGTTGACGGGTCTGGGGGCATTGCCGGGAAGGTCTAATACCAGATAAAAGTGTTTCGGAGAAACTCCATGGTGAAAATGTTTTTCACTTTGCAGAGTTTTTGCTCACTTTCGTGTTTTTGGGGGCCTGCTTGCGGGGGGGCTCCTGGTGTTTGAGGGGTTGGGGGGTCTTGGAGCATCGCTGGGTATGGATAGATTTGACTGCAAGTGGTTTGAAGAAAATCCATGGTGGCAAAGGGGAGTTAGGGCCTAGCTGCAGAGAGCAAACAGAGTGATTTGGGAATGAGGCCTAAATTATTTCAAGTCTCACTTTTTCCGGTTTGATTTTTGGCTGTTTGGGGGTGTTAAACTTGTTTTCGCCTGGGTTGACGGGTCTGGGGGCATTGCTGGGAAGGTCTAATACCGGATAAAAGTGTTTTGGAGAAAATCCAAGGTGAAAACGTTTTTCACTTTGCAGAGTTTTCGCTCACCTTTGTGTTTTCGGGGGCCTTCTTTTGGGGGTTCCTGGTATTTGGGGGGGTGGGGGGTCTTGGAGCATCGCTGGGTATGGATAGTTTTGATTGCAAGTGGTTTGAAGAAAATCCATGGTGGCAAAGGGGAGTTAGAGCCTAGCTGTAGAGCGCGCACGGAGTGATTTGAGAATGAGGCCTAAATTATTCTAAGTCTCACTTTTTCCGGTTTTGCTTTTTGGCTGTTTGGGGGTGTTTTACTTGTTTTCGCCTGGGTTGACGGGTCTTGGGGCATTGCTGGGAAGGTCTAATACCGGATAAAATAGTTTCGGAGAAAATCCATGGTGAAAAAGTTTTTCACTTTGCAGAGTTTTTGCTTACTTTAGTGTTTTCAGGGGCCTGCTTGGGGGGGGGCTCCTGGTGTTTGGTGGTTTGGGGGGTCTTGGAGCATCGCTGGGTATGGATAGTTTTGACTGCAAGTGGTTTGAAGAAAATCCATGGTGGCAAAGGGGAGTTAGGGCCTAGCTGCAGAGAGCGCACAGAGTGATTTGGGAATGAGGCCTAAATTATTCCAAGTCTCACTTTTTACGTTTTTCTTTTTGGCTGTTTGGGGGTGTTCAACTTGGTTTCGCCTGGGTGGACGGGTCTGGGGGCATTGCCGGGAAGGTCTAATACCAGATGAAAGTGTTTCGGAGAAACTCCATGGTGAAAATGTTTTTCACTTTGCAGAGTTTTTGCTCACTTTCGTGTTTTTGGGGGCCTGCTTGGGGGGGGCTCCTGGTGTTTGAGGGGTTGGGGGGTCTTAGAGCATCGCTGGGTATGGATAGATTTGACTGCAAGTGGTTTGAAGAAAATCTATGGTGGCAAAGGGGAGTTAGGGCCTAGCTGCAGAGAGCAAACAGAGTGATTTGGGAATGAGGCCTAAATTATTTCAAGTCTCACTTTTTCCGGTTTGATTTTTGGCTGTTTGGGGGTGTTAAACTTGTTTTCGCCTGGGTTGACGGGTCTGGGGGCATTGCTGGGAAGGTCTAATACTGGATAAAACAGTTTCGGAGAAAATCCATGGTGAAAACGTTTTTCACTTTGCAGAGTTTTTGCTTACTTTAGTGTTTTCGGGGGCCTGCTTGGGGGGGCTCCTGGTGTTTGGTGGGTTGGGGGGTCTTGGAGCATCGCTGGGTATGGATAGTTTTGATTGCAAGTGGTTTGAAGAAAATCCATGGTGGCAAAGGGGAGTTAGAGCCTAGCTGCAGAGCGCGCACAGAGTGATTTGGGAATGAGGCCTAAATTATTCCAAGTCTCACTTTTTACGGTTTGCTTTTTGGCTGTTTGGGGGTGTTAAACTTGTTTTCGCCTGCGTTGACGGGTCTGGGGGCATTGCTGGGAAGGTCTAATACCGGATAAAAGTGTTTTGGAGAAAATCCATGGTGAAAAAGTTTTTCACCTTGTAGAGTTTTCGCTCACTTTTGTGTTTTCGGGGGCCTGCTTGGGGGGTTTCCTGGTGTTTGGGGGGTTTGGGGGGTCTTGGAGCATCGCTGGGTATGGATAGTTTTGATTGCAAGTGGTTTGAAGAAAATCCATGGTGGCAAAGGGGAGTTAGGGCCTAGCTGCAGAAAGCGCACAGAGTGATTTGGGAATGAGGCCTAAATTATTCCAAGTCTCACTTTTTACGGTTTGCTTTTTGGCTGTTTGGGGGTGTTCAACTTGTTTTCGCCTGGGTTGACGGGTCTGGGGGCATTGCCGGGAAGGTCTAATACCAGAAGAAAGTGTTTCGGAGAAACTCCATGGTGAAAATGTTTTTCACTTTGCAGAGTTTTTGCTCACTTTCGTGTTTTTGGGGGCCTGCTTGGGGGGGGGGGGGCTCCTGGTGTTTGAGGGGTTGGGGGGTCTTGGAGCATCGCTGGGTATGGATAGATTTGACTGCAAGTGGTTTGAAGAAAATCCATGGTGGCAAAGGGGAGTTAGGGCCTAGCTGCAGAGAGCGCACAGAGTGATTTGGGAATGAGGCCTAAATTATTCCAAGTCTCACTTTTTCCGGTTTGCTTTTTGGCTGTTTGGGGGTGTTAAACTTGTTTTCACCTGGGTTGACGGGTCTAGGGGCATTGCTGGGAAGGTCTAATACCGGATAAAAGTGTTTTGGAGAAAATCCATGGTGAAAAAGTTTTTCACTTTGCAGAGTTTTCGCTCACTTTTGTGTTTTGGGGGGCCTGCTTTTGGGGGTTCCTGGTGTTTGGGGGGTTGGGGGGTCTTGGAGCATCGCTGGGTATGGATAGTTTTGATTGCAAGTGGTTTGAAGAAAATCCATGGTGGCAAAGGGGAGTTAGGGCCTAGCTGCAGAGAGCGCAAAGAGTGATTTGGGAATGAGGCCTAAATTATTCCAAGCCTCACTTTTTCTGGTTTGCTTTTTGGCTGTTTGGGGGTGTTCAACTTGTTTTCGCCTGGGTTGACTGGTCTGGGGGCATTGCCGAGAAGGTCTAATACCAGATGAAAGTGTTTCGGAGAAACTCCATGGTGAAAATGTTTTTCACTTTGCAGAGTTTTTGCTCACTTTCGTGTTTTTGGGGTTCTGCTTGGGGGGGGCTCCTGGTGTTTGGGGGGTTGGGGGGTCTTGGAGCATCGCTGGGTATGGATAGATTTGACTGCTAGTGGTTTGAAGAAAATCCATGGTGGCAAAGGGGAGTTAGGGCCTAGCTGCAGAGAGCGCACAGAGTGATTTGGGAATGAGGCCTAAATTATTCCAAGTCTCACTTTTTACGGTTTGCTTTTTGGCTGTTTGGGGGTGTTAAACTTGTTTTCGCCTGCGTTGACGGGTCTGGGGGCATTGCTGGGAAGGTCTAATACCGGATAAAAGTGTTTTGGAGAAAATCCATGGTGAAAAAGTTTTTCACCTTGTAGAGTTTTCGCTCACTTTTGTGTTTTCGGGGGCCTGCTTGGGGGGTTTCCTGGTGTTTGGGGGGTTTGGGGGGTCTTGGAGCATCGCTGGGTATGGATAGTTTTGATTGCAAGTGGTTTGAAGAAAATCCATGGTGGCAAAGGGGAGTTAGGGCCTAGCTGCAGAAAGCGCACAGAGTGATTTGGGAATGAGGCCTAAATTATTCCAAGTCTCACTTTTTACGGTTTGCTTTTTGGCTGTTTGGGGGTGTTCAACTTGTTTTCGCCTGGGTTGACGGGTCTGGGGGCATTGCCGGGAAGGTCTAATACCAGAAGAAAGTGTTTCGGAGAAACTCCATGGTGAAAATGTTTTTCACTTTGCAGAGTTTTTGCTCACTTTCGTGTTTTTGGGGGCCTGCTTGGGGGGGGGGGGCTCCTGGTGTTTGAGGGGTTGGGGGGTCTTGGAGCATCGCTGGGTATGGATAGATTTGACTGCAAGTGGTTTGAAGAAAATCCATGGTGGCAAAGGGGAGTTAGGGCCTAGCTGCAGAGAGCGCACAGAGTGATTTGGGAATGAGGCCTAAATTATTCCAAGTCTCACTTTTTCCGGTTTGCTTTTTGGCTGTTTGGGGGTGTTAAACTTGTTTTCACCTGGGTTGACGGGTCTAGGGGCATTGCTGGGAAGGTCTAATACCGGATAAAAGTGTTTTGGAGAAAATCCATGGTGAAAAAGTTTTTCACTTTGCAGAGTTTTCGCTCACTTTTGTGTTTTGGGGGGCCTGCTTTTGGGGGTTCCTGGTGTTTGGGGGGTTGGGGGGTCTTGGAGCATCGCTGGGTATGGATAGTTTTGATTGCAAGTGGTTTGAAGAAAATCCATGGTGGCAAAGGGGAGTTAGGGCCTAGCTGCAGAGAGCGCAAAGAGTGATTTGGGAATGAGGCCTAAATTATTCCAAGCCTCACTTTTTCTGGTTTGCTTTTTGGCTGTTTGGGGGTGTTCAACTTGTTTTCGCCTGGGTTGACTGGTCTGGGGGCATTGCCGAGAAGGTCTAATACCAGATGAAAGTGTTTCGGAGAAACTCCATGGTGAAAATGTTTTTCACTTTGCAGAGTTTTTGCTCACTTTCGTGTTTTTGGGGTTCTGCTTGGGGGGGGCTCCTGGTGTTTGGGGGGTTGGGGGGTCTTGGAGCATCGCTGGGTATGGATAGATTTGACTGCTAGTGGTTTGAAGAAAATCCATGGTGGCAAAGGGGAGTTAGGGCCTAGCTGCAGAGAGCGCACAGAGTGATTTGGGAATGAGGCCTAAATTATTCCAAGTCTCACTTTTCACGGTTTGATTTTTGGCTGTTTGGGGGTGTTAAACTTGTTTTCGCCTGGGTTGACGGGTCTGGGGGCATTGCTGGGAAGGTCTAATACCGGATAAAAGTGTTTTGGAGAAAATCCATGGTGAAAACGTTTTTCACTTTGCAAGGTTTTTGCTCACCTCTGTGTTTTCGGGGGCCTGCTTTTGGGGGTTCCTGGTATTTGGGGGGGGGGGGGGGGTCTTGGAGCCTCGCTGGGTATGGATAGTTTTGACTGCAAGTGGTTTGAAGAAAATCCATGGTGGCAAAGGGGAGTTAGGGCCTAGCTACAGAGAGCACACAGAGTGATTTGGGAATGAGGCCTAAATTATTCCAAGTCTCACTTTTCACGGTTTGCTTTTTGGCTGTTTGGGGGTGTTATACTTGTTTTCGCCTGCGTTGACGGGTCTGGGGGCATTGCTGGGAAGGTCTAATACCTGATAAAAGTGTTTTGGAGAAAATCCATGGTGAAAAAGTTTTTAACCTTGTAGAGTTTTCGCTCACTTTTGTGTTTTCGGGGGCCTGCTTGGGGGGATTCCTGGTGTTTGGGGGGGGGGTGGGGGGTCTTGGAGCATCGCTGGGTATGGATAGTTTTGATTGCAAGTGGTTTGAAGAAAATCCATGGTGGCAAAGGGGAGTTAGGGCCTAGCTGCAGAGAGCGCACAGAGTGATTTGGGAATGAGGCCTAAATTATTCCAAGTCTCACTTTTTCTGGTTTGCTTTTTGGCTGTTTGGGGGTGTTAAACTTGTTTTCGCCTGCGTTGACGGGTCTGGGGGCATTGCTGGGAAGGTCTAATACCGGATAAAAGTGTTTTGGAGAAAATCCATGGTGAAAAAGTTTTTCACTTTGCAGAGTTTTCGCTCACTTTTGTGTTTTCGGGGGCCTGCTTGGGGGTTCCTGGTGTTTGGGGGCGTTGGTGGGTCTTGGAGCATCGCTGGGTATGGATAGTTTTGATTGCAAGTGGTTTGAAGAAAATCCATGGTGGCAAAGGGGAGTTAGGCCCTAGCTGCAGAGAGCGCAAAGAGTGATTTGGGAATGAGGCCTAAATTATTCTAAGTCTCACTTTTTACGGTTTTGCTTTTTGGCTGTTTGGAGGTATTAAACTTGTTTTCGCCTGGGTTGACGGGTCTGGGGGCATTGCTGGGAAGGTCTAATACCGGATAAAAGTGTTTTGGAGTAAATCCATGGTGAAAAAGTTTTTCACTTTGCAGAGTTTTTGCTTACTTTAGTGTTTTCAGGGGCCTGCTTGGGGGAGGCTCCTGGTGTTTGGGGGGTTGGGGGATCTTGGAGCATCGCTGGGTATGGATAGTTTTGACTGCAAGTGGTTTGAAGAAAATCCATGGTGGCAAAGGGGAGTTAGGGCCTAGCTGCAGAGAGCGCACAGAGTGATTTGGGAATGAGGCCTAAATTATTCCAAGTCTCACTTTTTCCGGTTTGCTTTTTGGCTGTTTGGGGGTGTTAAACTTGTTTTCACCTGGGTTGACGGGTCTAGGGGCATTGCTGGGAAGGTCTAATACCGGATAAAAGTGTTTTGGAGAAAATCCATGGTGAAAAAGTTTTTCACTTTGCAGAGTTTTCGCTCACTTTTGTGTTTTGGGGGGCCTGCTTTTGGGGGTTCCTGATGTTTGGGGGGGTAGGGGGGTCTTGGAGCATCACTGGGTATGGATAGTTTTGATTGCAAGTGGTTTGAAGAAAATCCATGGTGGCAAAGGGGAGTTAGGGCCTAGCTGCAGAGAGCGCAAAGAGTGATTTGGGAATGAGGCCTAAATTATTCCAAGACTCACTTTTTCTGGTTTGCTTTTTGGCTGTTTGGGGGTGTTCAACTTGTTTTCGCCTGGGTTGACTGGTCTGGGGGCATTGCCGGGAAGGTCTAATACCAGATGAAAGTGTTTCGGAGAAACTCCATGGTGAAAATGTTTTTCACTTTGCAGAGTTTTTGCTCACTTTCGTGTTTTTGGGGTTCTGCTTGGGGGGGGCTCCTGGTGTTTGGGGGGTTGGGGGGTCTTGGAGCATCGCTGGGTATGGATAGATTTGACTGCTAGTGGTTTGAAGAAAATCCATGGTGGCAAAGGGGAGTTAGGGCCTAGCTGCAAAGAGCAAACAGAGTGATTTGGGAATGAGGCCTAAATTATTCCAAGTCTCACTTTTTCCGGTTTGATTTTTGGCTGTTTGGGGGTGTTAAACTTGTTTTCGCCTGGGTTGACGGGTCTGGGGGCATTGCTGGGAAGGTCTAATACCGGATAAAAGTGTTTTGGAGAAAATCCATGGTGAAAACGTTTTTCACTTTGCAGAGTTTTCGCTCACCTCTGTGTTTTCGGGGGCCTGCTTTTGTGGGTTCCTGGTATTTGGGGGGGGTGGGGGGTCTTGGAGCATCGCTGGGTATGGATAGTTTTGATTGCAAGTGGTTTGAAGAAAATCCATGATGGCAAAGGGGAGTTAGAGCCTAGCTGCAGAGCGGGCAAGGAGTGATTTGAGAATGAGGCCTAAATTATTCTAAGTCTCACTTTTTACGGTTTGCCTTTTGGCTGTTTGGGGGTGTTAAACTTGTTTTCCCCTGCGTTGACGGGTCTGGGGGCATTGCCGGGAAGGTCTAATACCAGATGAAAGTGTTTCGGAGAAACTCCATGGTGAAAATGTTTTTCACTTTGCAGAGTTTTTGCTCACTTTCGTGTTTTTGGGGGCCTGCTTGGGGGGGGGGCTCCTGGTGTTTGGTGGGTTGGGGGGTCTTGGAGCATCGCTGGGTATGGATAGTTTTGACTGCAAGTGGTTTGAAGAAAATCCATGGTGGCAAAGGGGAGTTAGGGCCTAGCTACAGAGAGCACAAAGAGTGATTTGGGAATGAGGCCTAAATTATTCCAAGTCTCACTTTTTACGGTTTGCCTTTTGGCTGTTTGGGGGTGTTAAACTTGTTTTCCCCTGCGTTGACGGGTCTGGGGGCATTGCCGGGAAGGTCTAATACCAGATGAAAGTGTTTCGGAGAAACTCCATGGTGAAAATGTTTTTCACTTTGCAGAGTTTTTGCTCACTTTCGTGTTTTTGGGGGCCTGCTTGGGGGGGGCTCCTGGTGTTTGAGGGGTTGGGGGGTCTTGGAGCATTGCTGGGTATGGATAGATTTGACTGCAAGTGGTTTGAAGAAAATCCATGGTGGCAAAGGGGAGTTAGGGCCTAGCTGCAGAGAGCAAACAGAGTGATTTGGGAATGAGGCCTAAATTATTTCAAGTCTCACTTTTTCCGGTTTGATTTTTGGCTGTTTGGGGGTGTTAAACTTGTTTTCGCCTGGGTTGACGGGTCTGGGGGCATTGCTGGGAAGGTCTAATACCGGATAAAAGTGTTTTGGAGAAAATCCAAGGTGAAAACGTTTTTCACTTTGCAGAGTTTTCGCTCACCTTTGTGTTTTCGGGGGCCTGCTTTTGGGGGTTCCTGGTATTTGGGGGGGTGGGGGGTCTTGGAGCATCGCTGGGTATGGATAGTTTTGATTGCAAGTGGTTTGAAGAAAATCCATGGTGGCAAAGGGGAGTTAGAGCCTAGCTGCAGAGCGCGCACGGAGTGATTTGAGAATGAGGCCTAAATTATTCTAAATCTCACTTTTTCCGGTTTTGCTTTTTGGCTGTTTGGGGGTGTTTTACTTGTTTTCGCCTGGGTTGACGGGTCTTGGGGCATTGCTGGGAAGGTCTAATACCGGATAAAATAGTTTCGGAGAAAATCCATGGTGAAAAAGTTTTTCACTTTGCAGAGTTTTTGCTGACTTTAGTGTTTTCAGGGGCCTGCTTGGGGGGGGGCTCCTGGTGTTTGGTGGTTTGGGGGGTCTTGGAGCATCGCTGGGTATGGATAGTTTTGACTGCAAGTGGTTTGAAGAAAATCCATGGTGGCAAAGGGGAGTTAGGGCCTAGCTGCAGAGAGCGCACAGAGTGATTTGGGAATGAGGCCTAAATTATTTCAAGTCTCACTTTTTACGGTTTGCTTTTTGGCTGTTTGGGGGTGTTCAACTTGTTTTCGCCTGGGTTGACGGGTCTGGGGGCATTGCCGGGAAGGTCTAATTCCAGATGAAAGTGTTTCGGAGCAACTCCATGGTGAAAATGTTTTTCACTTTGCAGAGTTTTTGCTCACTTTTGTGTTTTTGGGGGCCTGCTTGGGGGGGGGGGCTCCTGGTGTTTGAGGGGTTGGGGGGTCTTGGAGCATCGCTGGGTATGGATAGTTTTGATTGCAAGTGGTTTGAAGAAAATCCATGGTGGCAAAGGGGAGTTAGGCCCTAGCTGCAGAGAGCGCAAAGAGTGATTTGGGAATGAGGCCTAAATTATTCCAAGACTCACTTTTTCTGGTTTGCTTTTTGGCTGTTTGGGGGTATTAAACTTGTTTTCGCCTAAGTTGACGGGTCTGGGGGCATTGCTGGGAAGGCCTAATACCGGATAAAAGTGTTTTGGAGTAAATCCATGGTGAAAAAGGTTTTCACTTTGCAGAATATTCCTTACTTTAGTGTTTTCGGGGGCCTGCTTGGGGGGGGCTCCTGGTGTTTGGGGGGTCTTGGAGCATCGCTGAGTATGGATAGTTTTGACTGCAAGTGGTTTGAAGAAAATCCATGGTGGCAAAGGGGAGTTAGGGCCTAGCTGCAGAGAGCGCAAAGAGTGATTTGGGAATGAGGCCTAAATTATTCCAAGACTCACTTTTTCTGGTTTGCTTTTTGGCTGTTTGGGGGTGTTCAACTTGTTTTCGCCTGGGTTGACGGGTCTGGGGGCATTGCCGGGAAGGTCTAATACCAGATGAAAGTGTTTCGGAGAAACTCCATGGTAAAAATGTTTTTCACTTTGCAGAGTTTTTGCTCACTTTCGTGTTTTTGGGGGCCTGCTTGGGGGGGGCTCCTGGTGTTTGGGGGGTTGGGGGGTCTTGGAGCATCGCTGGGTATGGATAGATTTGACTGCAAGTGGTTTGAAGAAAATCCATGGTGGCAAAGGGGAGTTAGAGCCTAGCTGCAGAGCGCGCACGGAGTGATTTGAGAATGAGGCCTAAATTATTCTAAGTCTCACTTTTTCCGGTTTTGCTTTTTGGCTGTTTGGGGGTGTTATACTTGTTTTCGCCTGGGTTGGCGGGTCTGGGGGCATTGCTGGGAAGGTCTAATACCGGATAAAATAGTTTCGGAGAAAATCCATGGTGAAAAAGTTTTTCACTTTGCAGAGTTATTGCTTACTTTAGTGTTTTCAGGGGCCTGCTTGGGGGGGGGCTCCTGGTGTTTGGTGGGTTGGGGGGTCTTGGAGCATCGCTGGGTATGGATAGTTTTGACTGGAAGTGGTTTGAAGAAAATCCATGGTGGCAAAGGGGAGTTAGGGCCTAGCTGCAGAGAGCGCACAGAGTGATTTGGGAATGAGGCCTAAATTATTCCAAGTCTCACTTTTTACGTTTTTCTTTTTGGCTGTTTGGGGGTGTTCAACTTGTTTTCGCCTGGGTTGACGGGTCTGGGGGCATTGCCGGGAAGGTCTAATACCAGATGAAAGTGTTTCGGAGAAACTCCATGGTGAAAATGTTTTTCACTTTGCAGAGTTTTTGCTCATTTTCGTGTTTTTGGGGGCCTGCTTGGGGGGGGGGCTCCTGGTGTTTGAGGGGTTGTGGGGTCTTAGAGCATCGCTGGGTATGGATAGATTTGACTGCAAGTGGTTTGAAGAAAATCCATGGTGGCAAAGGGGAGTTAGGGCCTAGCTGCAGAGAGCAAACAGAGTGATTTGGGAATGAGGCCTAAATTATTTCAAGTCTCACTTTTTCCGGTTTGATTTTTGGCTGTTTGGGGGTGTTAAACTTGTTTTCGCCTGGGTTGACGGGTCTGGGGGCATTGCTGGGAAGGTCTAATACTGGATAAAATAGTTTCGGAGAAAATCCATGGTGAAAAAGTTTTTCACTTTGCAGAGTTTTTGCTTACTTTAGTGTTTTCGGGGGCCTGCTTGGGGGGGGCTCCTGGTGTTTGGTGGGTTGGGGGGTCTTGGAGCATCGCCGGGTATGGATAGTTTTGATTGCAAGTGGTTTGAAGAAAATCCATGGTGGCAAAGGGGAGTTAGAGCCTAGCTGCAGAGCGCGCACAGAGTGATTTGGGAATGAGGCCTAAATTATTCCAAGTCTCACTTTTTACGGTTTGCTTTTTGGCTGTTTGGGGGTGTTAAACTTGTTTTCGCCTGCGTTGACGGGTCTGGGGGCATTGCTGGGAAGGTCTAATACCGGATAAAAGTGTTTTGGAGAAAATCCATGGTGAAAAAGTTTTTCACCTTGTAGAGTTTTCGCTCACTTTTGTGTTTTCGGGGGCCTGCTTGGGGGGTTTCCTGGTGTTTGGGGGGTTTGGGGGGTCTTGGAGCATCGCTGGGTATGGATAGTTTTGATTGCAAGTGGTTTGAAGAAAATCCATGGTGGCAAAGGGGAGTTAGGGCCTAGCTGCAGAGAGCGCACAGAGTGATTTGGGAATGAGGCCTAAATTATTCCAAGTCTCACTCTTTACGGTTTGCTTTTTGGCTGTTTGGGGGTGTTCAACTTGTTTTCGCCTGGGTTGACGGGTCTGGGGGCATTGCCGGGAAGGTCCAATACCAGAAGAAAGTGTTTCGGAGAAACTCCATGGTGAAAATGTTTTTCACTTTGCAGAGTTTTTGCTCACTTTCGTGTTTTTGGGGGCCTGCTTGGGGGGGGGGGCTCCTGGTGTTTGAGGGGTTGGGGGGTCTTGGAGCATCGCTGGGTATGGATAGATTTGACTGCAAGTGGTTTGAAGAAAATCCATGGTGGCAAAGGGGAGTTAGGGCCTAGCTGCAGAGAGCGCACAGAGTGATTTGGGAATGAGGCCTAAATTATTCCAAGTCTCACTTTTTCCGGTTTGCTTTTTGGCTGTTTGGGGGTGTTAAACTTGTTTTCACCTGGGTTGACGGGTCTAGGGGCATTGCTGGGAAGGTCTAATACCGGATAAAAGTGTTTTGGAGAAAATCCATGGTGAAAAAGTTTTTCACTTTGCAGAGTTTTCGCTCACTTTTGTGTTTGGGGGGGCCTGCTTGGCGGGATTCCTGGTGTTTGGGGGGGGTTGGGGGGTCTTGGAGCATCGCTGGGTATGGATAGTTTTGATTGCAAGTGGTTTGAAGAAAATCCATGGTGGCAAAGGGGAGTTAGGGCCTAGCTGCAGAGAGCGCACAGAGTGATTTGGGAATGAGGCCTAAATTATTCCAAGTCTCACTTTTTCTGGTTTGCTTTTTGGCTGTTTGGGGGTGTTAAACTTGTTTTCGCCTGCGTTGACGGGTCTGGGGGCATTGCTGGGAAGGTCTAATACCGGATAAAAGTGTTTTGGAGAAAATCCATGCTGAAAAAGTTTTTCACTTTGCAGAGTTTTCGCTCACTTTTGTGTTTTCGGGGGCCTGCTTGGGGGTTCCTGGTGTTTGGGGGCGTTGGGGGGTCTTGGAGCATCGCTGGGTATGGATAGTTTTGATTGCAAGTGGTTTGAAGAAAATCCATGGTGGCAAAGGGGAGTTAGGCCCTAGCTGCAGAGAGCGCAAAGAGTGATTTGGGAATGAGGCCTCAATTATTCTAAGTCTCACTTTTTACGGTTTTGCTTTTTGGATGTTTGGAGGTATTAAACTTGTTTTCGCCTGGGTTGACGGGTCTGGGGGCATTGCTGGGAAGGTCTAATACCGGATAAAAGTGTTTTGGAGTAAATCCATGGTGAAAAAGTTTTTCACTTTGCAGAGTTTTTGCTTACTTTAGTGTTTTCAGGGGCCTGCTTGGGGGAGGCTCCTGGTGTTTGGGGGGTTGGGGGATCTTGGAGCATCGCTGGGTATGGATAGTTTTGACTGCAAGTGGTTTGAAGAAAATCCATGGTGGCAAAGGGGAGTTAGGGCCTAGCTGCAGAGAGCGCACAGAGTGAGTTGGGAATGAGGCCTAAATTATTCCAAGTCTCACTTTTTCCGGTTTGCTTTTTGGCTGTTTGGGGGTGTTAAACTTGTTTTCACCTGGGTTGACGGGTCTAGGGGCATTGCTGGGAAGGTCTAATACCGGATAAAAGTTTTTTGGAGAAAATCCATGGTGAAAAAGTTTTTCACTTTGCAGAGTTTTCGCTCACTTTTGTGTTTTGGGGGGCCTGCTTTTGGGGGTTCCTGGTGTTTGGGGGGGTAGGGGGGTCTTGGAGCATCGCTGGGTATGGATAGTTTTGATTGCAAGTGGTTTGAAGAAAATCCATGGTGGCAAAGGGGAGTTAGGGCCTAGCTGCAGAGAGCGCAAAGAGTGATTTGGGAATGAGGCCTAAATTATTCCAAGACTCACTTTTTCTGGTTTGCTTTTTGGCTGTTTGGGGGTGTTCAACTTGTTTTCGCCTGGGTTGACTGGTCTGGGGGCATTTCCGGGAAGGTCTAATACCAGATGAAAGTGTTTCGGAGAAACTCCATGGTGAAAATGTTTTTCACTTTCAGAGTTTTTGCTCACTTTCGTGTTTTTGGGGTTCTGCTTGGGGGGGGCTCCTGGTGTTTGGGGGGTTGGGGGGTCTTGGAGCATCGCTGGGTATGGATAGATTTGACTGCTAGTGGTTTGAAGAAAATCCATGGTGGCAAAGGGGAGTTAGGGCCTAGCTGCAAAGAGCAAACAGAGTGATTTGGGAATGAGGCCTAAATTATTCCAAGTCTCACTTTTTCCAGTTTTGCTTTTTGGCTGTTTGGGGGTGTTATACTTGTTTTCGCCTGGGTTGGCGGGTCTGGGGGCATTGCTGGGAAGGTCTAATACCGGATAAAATAGTTTCGGAGAAAATCCATGGTGAAAAAGTTTTTCACTTTGCAGAGTTTTTGCTTACTTTAGTGTTTTCGGGGGCCTGCTTGGGGGGGGCTCCTGGTGTTTGGTGGGTTGGGGGGTCTTGGAGCATCGCTGGGTATGGATAGTTTTGACTGCAAGTGGTTTGAAGAAAATCCATGGTGGCAAAGGGGAGTTAGGGCCTAGCTACAGAGAGCGCACAGAGTGATTTGGGAATGAGGCCTAAATTATTCCAAGTCTCACTTTTTACGGTTTGCCTTTTGGCTGTTTGGGGGTGTTAAACTTGTTTTCGCCTGCGTTGACGGGTCTGGGGGCATTGCTGGGAAGGTCTAATACCTGATAAAAGTGTTTTGGAGAAAATCCATGGTGAAAAAGTTTTTCACCTTGTAGAGTTTTCGCTCACTTTTGTGTTTTTGGGGGCCTGCTTGGGGGGATTCCTGGTGTTTGGGGGGGGGGTTGGGGGGTCTTGGAGCATCGCTGGGTATGGATAGTTTTGATTGCAAGTGGTTTGAAGAAAATCCATGGTGGCAAAGGGGAGTTAGGGCCTAGCTGCAGAGAGCGCACAGAGTGATTTGGGAATGAGGCCTAAATTATTCCAAGTCTCACTTTTTCCGGTTTGCTTTTTGGCTGTTTGGGGGTGTTAAACTTGCTTTCGCCTGCGTTGACGGGTCTGGGGACATTGCTGGGAAGGTCTAATACCGGATAAAAGTGTTTTGGAGTAAATCCATGGTGAAAAAGTTTTTCACTTTGCAGAGTTTTTGCTTACTTTAGTGTTTTCAGGGGCCTGCTTGGGGGAGGCTCCTGGTGTTTGGGGGGTTGGGGGGTCTTGGAGCATCGCTGGGTATGGATAGTTTTGACTGCAAGTGGTTTGAAGAAAATCCATGGTGGCAAAGGGGAGTTAGGGCCTAGCTGCAGAGAGCGCACGGAGTGATTTGGGAATGAGGCCTAAATTATTCCAAGTCACACTTTTTCCGGTTTGCTTTTTGGCTGTTTGGGGGTGTTAAACTTGTTTTCACCTGGGTTGACGGGTCTAGGGGCAATGCTGGGAAGGTCTAATACCGGATAAAAGTGTTTTGGAGAAAATCCATGCTGAAAAAGTTTTTCACTTTGCAGAGTTTTCGCTCACTTTTGTGTTTTGGGGGGCCTGCTTTTGGGGGTTCCTGGTGTTTGGGGGGGTAGGGGGGTCTTGGAGCATCGCTGGGTATGGATAGTTTTGATTGCAAGTGGTTTGAAGAAAATCCATGGTGGCAAAGGGGAGTTAGGGCCTAGCTGCAGAGAGCGCAAAGAGTGATTTGGGAATGAGGCCTAAATTATTCCAAGACTCACTTTTTCTGGTTTGCTTTTTGGCTGTTTGGGGGTGTTCAACTTGTTTTCGCCTGGGTTGACTGGTCTGGGGGCATTGCCGGGAAGGTCTAATACCAGATGAAAGTGTTTCGGAGAAACTCCATGGTGAAAATGTTTTTCACTTTGCAGAGTGTTTGCTCACTTTCGTGTTTTTGGGGTTCTGCTTGGGGGGGGCTCCTGGTGTTTGGGGGGCTGGGGGGTCTTGGAGCATCGCTGGGTATGGATAGATTTGACTGCTAGTGGTTTGAAGAAAATCCATGGTGGCAAAGGGGAGTTAGGGCCTAGCTGCAAAGAGCAAACAGAGTGATTTGGGAATGAGGCCTAAATTATTCCAAGTCTCACTTTTTCCGGTTTGATTTTTGGCTGTTTGGGGGTGTTAAACTTGTTTTCGCCTGGGTTGACGGGTCTGGGGGCATTGCTGGGAAGGTCTAATACCGGATAAAAGTGTTTTGGAGAAAATCCATGGTGAAAAAGTTTTTCACTTTGCAGAGTTTTCGCTCACCTCTGTGTTTTCGGGGGCCTGCTTTTGTGGGTTCCTGGTATTTGGGGGGGGGGGGGGTGGGGGGTCTTGGAGCATCGCTGGGTATGGATAGTTTTGATTGCAAGTGGTTTGAAGAAAATCCATGATGGCAAAGGGGAGTTAGAGCCTAGCTGCAGAGCGCGCAAGGAGTGATTTGAGAATGAGGCCTAAATTATTCTAAGTCTCACTTTTTCCAGTTTTGCTTTTTGGCTGTTTGGGGGTGTTATACTTGTTTTCGCCTGGGTTGGCGGGTCTGGGGGCATTGCTGGGAAGGTCTAATACCGGATAAAATAGTTTCGGAGAAAATCCATGGTGAAAAAATTTTTCACTTTGCAGAGTTTTTGCTTACTTTAGTGTTTTCGGGGGCCTGCTTGGGGGGGGCTCCTGGTGTTTGGTGGGTTGGGGGGTCTTGGAGCATCGCTGGGTATGGATAGTTTTGACTGCAAGTGGTTTGAAGAAAATCCATGGTGGCAAAGGGGAGTTAGGGCCTAGCTACAGAGAGCGCACAGAGTGATTTGGGAATGAGGCCTAAATTATTCCAAGTCTCACTTTTTACGGTTTGCCTTTTGGCTGTTTGGGGGTGTTAAACTTGTTTTCGCCTGCGTTGACGGGTCTGGGGGCATTGCTGGGAAGGTCTAATACCTGATAAAAGTGTTTTGGAGAAAATCCATGGTGAAAAAGTTTTTCACCTTGTAGAGTTTTCGCTCACTTTTGTGTTTTTGGGGGCCTGCTTGGGGGGATTCCTGGTGTTTGGGGGGGGGTTGGGGGGTCTTGGAGCATCGCTGGGTATGGATAGTTTTGATTGCAAGTGGTTTGAAGAAAATCCATGGTGGCAAAGGGGAGTTAGGGCCTAGCTGCAGAGAGCGCACAGAGTGATTTGGGAATGAGGCCTAAATTATTCCAAGTCTCACTTTTTCCGGTTTGCTTTTTGGCTGTTTGGGGGTGTTAAACTTGCTTTCGCCTGCGTTGACGGGTCTGGGGACATTGCTGGGAAGGTCTAATACCGGATAAAAGTGTTTTGGAGTAAATCCATGGTGAAAAAGTTTTTCACTTTGCAGACTTTTTGCTTACTTTAGTGTTTTCAGGGGCCTGCTTGGGGGAGGCTCCTGGTGTTTGGGGGGTTGGGGGGTCTTGGAGCATCGCTGGGTATGGATAGTTTTGACTGCAAGTGGTTTGAAGAAAATCCATGGTGGCAAAGGGGAGTTAGGGCCTAGCTGCAGAGAGCGCACAGAGTGATTTGGGAATGAGGCCTAAATTATTCCAAGTCACACTTTTTCCGGTTTGCTTTTTGGCTGTTTGGGGGTGTTAAACTTGTTTTCACCTGGGTTGACGGGTCTAGGGGCAATGCTGGGAAGGTCTAATACCGGATAAAAGTGTTTTGGAGAAAATCCATGGTGAAAAAGTTTTTCACTTTGCAGAGTTTTCGCTCACTTTTGTGTTTTGGGGGGCCTGCTTTTGGGGGTTCCTGGTGTTTGGGGGGGTAGGGGGGTCTTGGAGCATCGCTGGGTATGGATAGATTTGACTGCAAGTGGTTTGAAGAAAATCCATGGTGGCAAAGGGGAGTTAGGGCCTAGCTGCAAAGAGCAAACAGAGTGATTTGGGAATGAGGCCTAAATTATTCCAAGACTCACTTTTTCTGGTTTGCTTTTTGGCTGTTTGGGGGTGTTCAACTTGTTTTCGCCTGGGTTGACTGGTCTGGGGGCATTGCCGGGAAGGTCTAATACCAGATGAAAGTGTTTCGGAGAAACTCCATGGTGAAAATGTTTTTCACTTTGCAGAGTTTTTGCTCACTTTCGTGTTTTTGGGGTTCTGCTTGGGGGGGCTCCTGGTGTTTGGGGGGTTGGGGGGTCTTGGAGCATCGCTGGGTATGGATAGATTTGACTGCTAGTGGTTTGAAGAAAATCTATGGTGGCAAAGGGGAGTTAGGGCCTAGCTGCAAAGAGCAAACAGAGTGATTTGGGAATGAGGCCTAAATTATTCCAAGTCTCACTTTTTCCCGTTTGATTTTTGGCTGTTTGGGGGTGTTAAACTTGTTTTCGCCTGGGTTGACGGGTCTGGGGGCATTGCTGGGAAGGTCTAATACCGGATAAAAGTGTTTTGGAGAAAATCCAAGGTGAAAACGTTTTTCACTTTGCAGAGTTTTCGCTCACCTTTGTGTTTTCGGGGGCCTGCTTTTGGGGGTTCCTGGTATTTGGGGGGGTGGGGGGTCTTGGAGCATCGCTGGGTATGGATAGTTTTGATTGCAAGTGGTTTGAAGAAAATCCATGGTGGCAAAGGGGAGTTAGAGCCTAGCTGCAGAGCGCGCACTGAGTGATTTGAGAATGAGGCCTAAATTATTCTAAATCTCACTTTTTCCGGTTTTGCTTTTTGGCTGTTTGGGGGTGTTTTACTTGTTTTCGCCTGGGTTGACGGGTCTTGGGGCATTGCTGGGAAGGTCTAATACCGGATAAAATAGTTTCGGAGAAAATCCATGGTGAAAAAGTTTTTCACTTTGCAGAGTTTTTGCTGACTTTAGTGTTTTCAGGGGCCTGCTTGGGGGGGGCTCCTGGTGTTTGGTGGTTTGGGGGGTCTTGGAGCATCGCTGGGTATGGATAGTTTTGACTGCAAGTGGTTTGAAGAAAATCCATGGTGGCAAAGGGGAGTTAGGGCCTAGCTGCAGAGAGCGCACAGAGTGATTTGGGAATGAGGCCTAAATTATTTCAAGTCTCACTTTTTACGGTTTGCTTTTTGGCTGTTTGGGGGTGTTCAACTTGTTTTCGCCTGGGTTGACGGGTCTGGGGGCATTGCCGGGAAGGTCTAATTCCAGATGAAAGTGTTTCGGAGCAACTCCATGGTGAAAATGTTTTTCACTTTGCAGAGTTTTTGCTCACTTTTGTGTTTTTGGGGGCCTGCTTGGGGGGGGGGCTCCTGGTGTTTGAGGGGTTGGGGGGTCTTGGAGCATCGCTGGGTATGGATAGTTTTGATTGCAAGTGGTTTGAAGAAAATCCATGGTGGCAAAGGGGAGTTAGGCCCTAGCTGCAGAGAGCGCAAAGAGTGATTTGGGAATGAGGCCTAAATTATTCCAAGACTCACTTTTTCTGGTTTGCTTTTTGGCTGTTTGGGGGTATTAAACTTGTTTTCGCCTAAGTTGACGGGTCTGGGGGCATTGCTGGGAAGGCCTAATACCGGATAAAAGTGTTTTGGAGTAAATCCATGGTGAAAAAGGTTTTCACTTTGCAGAATATTCCTTACTTTAGTGTTTTCGGGGGCCTGCTTGGGGGGGGCTCCTGGTGTTTGGGGGGTCTTGGAGCATCGCTGAGTATGGATAGTTTTGACTGCAAGTGGTTTGAAGAAAATCCATGGTGGCAAAGGGGAGTTAGGGCCTAGCTGCAGAGAGCGCAAAGAGTGATTTGGGAATGAGGCCTAAATTATTCCAAGACTCACTTTTTCTGGTTTGCTTTTTGGCTGTTTGGGGGTGTTCAACTTGTTTTCGCCTGGGTTGACGGGTCTGGGGGCATTGCCGGGAAGGTCTAATACCAGATGAAAGTGTTTCGGAGAAACTCCATGGTAAAAATGTTTTTCACTTTGCAGAGTTTTTGCTCACTTTCGTGTTTTTGGGGGCCTGCTTGGGGGGGCTCCTGGTGTTTGGGGGGTTGGGGGGTCTTGGAGCATCGCTGGGTATGGATAGATTTGACTGCAAGTGGTTTGAAGAAAATCCATGGTGGCAAAGGGGAGTTAGGGCCTAGCTGCAGAGAGCAAACAGATTGATTTGGGAATGAGGCCTAAATTATTTCAAGTCTCACTTTTTCCGGTTTGATTTTTGGCTGTTTGGGGGTGTTAAACTTGTTTTCGCCTGGGTTGACGGGTCTGGGGGCATTGCTGGGAAGGTCTAATACCGGCTAAAAGTGTTTTGGAGAAAATCCATGGTGAAAACGTTTTTCACTTTGCAGAGTTTTCGCTCACCTTTGTGTTTTAGGGGGCCTGATTTAGGGGGTTCCTGGTATTTGGGGGGGTGGGGGGTCTTGGAGCATCGCTGGGTATGGATAGTTTTGATTGCAAGTGGTTTGAAGAAAATCCATGGTGGCAAAGGGGAGTTAGAGCCTAGCTGCAGAGCGCGCACGGAGTGATTTGAGAATGAGGCCTAAATTATTCTAAGTCTCACTTTTTCCGGTTTTGCTTTTTGGCTGTTTGGGGGTGTTATACTTGTTTTCGCCTGGGTTGGCGGGTCTGGGGGCATTGCTGGGAAGGTCTAATACCGGATAAAATAGTTTCGGAGAAAATCCATGGTGAAAAAGTTTTTCACTTTGCAGAGTTATTGCTTACTTTAGTGTTTTCAGGGGCCTGCTTGGGGGGGGGCTCCTGGTGTTTGGTGGGTTGGGGGGTCTTGGAGCATCGCTGGGTATGGATAGTTTTGACTGGAAGTGGTTTGAAGAAAATCCATGGTGGCAAAGGGGAGTTAGGGCCTAGCTGCAGAGAGCGCACAGAGTGATTTGGGAATGAGGCCTAAATTATTCCAAGTCTCACTTTTTACGTTTTTCTTTTTGGCTGTTTGGGGGTGTTCAACTTGTTTTCGCCTGGGTTGACGGGTCTGGGGGCATTGCCGGGAAGGTCTAATACCAGATGAAAGTGTTTCGGAGAAACTCCATGGTGAAAATGTTTTTCACTTTGCAGAGTTTTTGCTCATTTTCGTGTTTTTGGGGGCCTGCTTGGGGGGGGGGCTCCTGGTGTTTGAGGGGTTGTGGGGTCTTAGAGCATCGCTGGGTATGGATAGATTTGACTGCAAGTGGTTTGAAGAAAATCCATGGTGGCAAAGGGGAGCTAGGGCCTAGCTGCAGAGAGCAAACAGAGTGATTTGGGAATGAGGCCTAAATTATTTCAAGTCTCACTTTTTCCGGTTTGATTTTTGGCTGTTTGGGGGTGTTAAACTTGTTTTCGCCTGGGTTGACGGGTCTGGGGGCATTGCTGGGAAGGTCTAATACTGGATAAAATAGTTTCGGAGAAAATCCATGGTGAAAAAGTTTTTCACTTTGCAGAGTTTTTGCTTACTTTAGTGTTTTCGGGGGCCTGCTTGGGGGGGCTCCTGGTGTTTGGTGGGTTGGGGGGTCTTGGAGCATCGCCGGGTATGGATAGTTTTGATTGCAAGTGGTTTGAAGAAAATCCATGGTGGCAAAGGGGAGTTAGAGCCTAGCTGCAGAGCGCGCACAGAGTGATTTGGGAATGAGGCCTAAATTATTCCAAGTCTCACTTTTTACGGTTTGCTTTTTGGCTGTTTGGGGGTGTTAAACTTGTTTTCGCCTGCGTTGACGGGTCTGGGGGCATTGCTGGGAAGGTCTAATACCGGATAAAAGTGTTTTGGAGAAAATCCATGGTGAAAAAGTTTTTCACCTTGTAGAGTTTTCGCTCACTTTTGTGTTTTCGGGGGCCTGCTTGGGGGGTTTCCTGGTGTTTGGGGGGTTTGGGGGGTCTTGGAGCATCGCTGGGTATGGATAGTTTTGATTGCAAGTGGTTTGAAGAAAATCCATGGTGGCAAAGGGGAGTTAGGGCCTAGCTGCAGAGAGCGCACAGAGTGATTTGGGAATGAGGCCTAAATTATTCCAAGTCTCACTCTTTACGGTTTGCTTTTTGGCTGTTTGGGGGTGTTCAACTTGTTTTCGCCTGGGTTGACGGGTCTGGGGGCATTGCCGGGAAGGTCCAATACCAGAAGAAAGTGTTTCGGAGAAACTCCATGGTGAAAATGTTTTTCACTTTGCAGAGTTTTTGCTCACTTTCGTGTTTTTGGGGGCCTGCTTGGGGGGGGGGCTCCTGGTGTTTGAGGGGTTGGGGGGTCTTGGAGCATCGCTGGGTATGGATAGATTTGACTGCAAGTGGTTTGAAGAAAATCCATGGTGGCAAAGGGGAGTTAGGGCCTAGCTGCAGAGAGCGCACAGAGTGATTTGGGAATGAGGCCTAAATTATTCCAAGTCTCACTTTTTCCGGTTTGCTTTTTGGCTGTTTGGGGGTGTTAAACTTGTTTTCACCTGGGTTGACGGGTCTAGGGGCATTGCTGGGAAGGTCTAATACCGGATAAAAGTGTTTTGGAGAAAATCCATGGTGAAAAAGTTTTTCACTTTGCAGAGTTTTCGCTCACTTTTGTGTTTTGGGGGGCCTGCTTGGCGGGATTCCTGGTGTTTGGGGGGGGGTTGGGGGGTCTTGGAGCATCGCTGGGTATGGATAGTTTTGATTGCAAGTGGTTTGAAGAAAATCCATGGTGGCAAAGGGGAGTTAGGGCCTAGCTGCAGAGAGCGCACAGAGTGATTTGGGAATGAGGCCTAAATTATTCCAAGTCTCACTTTTTCTGGTTTGCTTTTTGGCTGTTTGGGGGTGTTAAACTTGTTTTCGCCTGCGTTGACGGGTCTGGGGGCATTGCTGGGAAGGTCTAATACCGGATAAAAGTGTTTTGGAGAAAATCCATGCTGAAAAAGTTTTTCACTTTGCAGAGTTTTCGCTCACTTTTGTGTTTTCGGGGGCCTGCTTGGGGGTTCCTGGTGTTTGGGGGCGTTGGGGGGTCTTGGAGCATCGCTGGGTATGGATAGTTTTGATTGCAAGTGGTTTGAAGAAAATCCATGGTGGCAAAGGGGAGTTAGGCCCTAGCTGCAGAGAGCGCAAAGAGTGATTTGGGAATGAGGCTGTAGGAAGGTGGATATCTGACTATGGTTACCCCCAAACTTTTTGCCTGGTGTTTAGCTGGTTTTTGACTTAGTTGGCCTGGGATCCTGCTATTCAGGGCCCCAGGCTGATTGCTCTCTCCTTAAAATGGACTCCATGTACCTTAGGTGCATAACACAATTGGAATTGGTTCACCTTATAGGCCCCTGTAACAGTGTACCATAGGTACCCAGGGCATAGGTGTAGCCAAGGCCTGCCAGGGGCTGCAGCATGTATTGTGCCACCCCTGACCTGGCCTCCATATTTGACACAACTGGCTGATCACTCAGCTGGGGTAAGTTGGTGTAATCACCTCTTACTTAGGTACAGTATGTCTGTGCCTAACCCTAAACTGGACACATATGTTCCTATCAGCCACTCCTATGGAAGGCCTCATCAATCCTGGAGGCAGAGTGCTTGGAAATATGTGAGATGGTGCTCTAGCATGAGCTGAGCCTGTCTGCAGCTGTCGGGAACCACTCCCTAAGCTGTTCCGGGATATTGCCATACCATATACTCTTAAGTGCATTATAATCCTCGCGGTTAAATGCTATCTTTGGTTTGGCTTTATCAAAACATGTCGAGTAAGGTGTCATACGAATTGGAATACTATCCCCTCGCCAATTCTGGCGACGGGGATAGCATTCCACCCTTCTAGAGGGACACGACATGTGTGTAGCCTTAACCCCGGTTAAAGTTAAACAGAGCCTCAGCTTCACAAAATGGACGCTGCCACCACAGACACAAGTCTGGCCTCCTGCTGCTGACCGAAACTCGGCAGATGGTGGCCTGGACAAAGGGTTTCCTGCCTTGGGAGGTGCGAGCACCACCCCAGACAGGATTTTGTGTATTAGGTAGGACAGGGCTGAAAAGAATCAGACATGCCCGGGGCACCCAAGGTGTCCCCGTGCATAGGCCAGTCCAAACCGGTTCTGGGGCCTTCCAGCCCCAGTCCTGGCGCGGAGCTGGACAAAGGAAAGGGGGTGTAACCGCCCCCCTTCCTGGTTCCTCCCAGAGGAGGGACCTAGTAGGTGATCCACCCCCAGATTGGGAATAAGAGGGGGAGCAGTGCCATTGCACAGCAGATCATCCCGAAATCAACTTAAAACTAAGAAGAAGACTGGACTTCGACATTCTGCTGCACAGAAGACTGAAGAAGAATCTCCCTTGTGGCCAAGGAGTGACCACCCTGTGAACACAGGTACCAACCAGCAACTCGACGTCTGCTTTGCCGCCGCCTCCCGCCGGAGACCGAGCCCAGAGCCCGACAAGAACCAGACTCCCAGACCTCTCAGAGCCCGATCCACAGTCCCTGCGAAGAAGGGACCCGTGGAGGCACCGAGTGACGTGGGACCGGACCTCTTGAAAGACACTCGAAAAGCTGACTGCGCAGCTTCTGAGGCATCCTCGACGTTGTGCTTTGGGGATTGAGAACCCCCACCACCGAGCAGCCCTTGCACCGAAGATCCGCCCTCCAGCATCTCCACGATCTGCGTGGGGCCCTTTTGCATTGTGCCACTCGATGCGCCATCCCAGCCACTAGCCACGCGGCCAGCGGCCATCTTGGCGACGAACCCGAAGATTTAAACAGCAGGTCTGGTTGCTCCAGACCTACCCAAGCTCCTGTGAAAAGGAGCACTCGCTCTGACCTTGCTGGTCCGAGTGAACAGCATCTTTCAACTCCTGCGTGGCTTGCATTTGCCAAGGCCTGTTTGCTCCGATCAGGTCGCCGACACCGCCAACAGCGAGAAGCCTACGTGGGACAGCTCGTGACCGACTCCTGGACGTCCTCGACCCCGGGTATCCACGTGGCTGCAGAAAGAAGCTACCCGACAACGCCTGTTTGCACCCGACATCGCCTGGTTCCACTCTGGTTCCACGGTAGTCACTGGCTAGTGACTTTGAACACTGTCCCCTCTGCTTTCAGGTCTTCAACTCTTCAGATCCACCCTTGGATCCACCGGAACTCTTCTCATCGAGCCGCCTGCAGCATCTTCAGCTCCAAGCACCATCGACCAGCGTGACGAAACCCGACACATCTTCGACCCTGTGCACCCGCTTCCTGTGGGTGAGGTAACTCAGCTCCGCCGGTGCTCCTGCACTGGTACACATCCCAAGGGCCTGTGTTTTAAGTTTCAGCTCCGTAGGTCACTCGGAAGGTTCCTAACTTTCTAACTTTGTGCTTTTTACGCACCATAGACTTTGTATTGAGAAGTGCGTGCACTTTGAACACTGCACCCGAGTCCCGTGGGCCTTTCCCGACTTAGTTAACTCCAGTCTCGAATAGCTCCAGCGATTCCCAAGGCCCTAGGCCTCTTCACTTTCCTCTTGGTATCTCTTATACCACTTTCTTAGTATATGGTTTAGGTGGCCCCTAGGGCTCATCCATATTGTGCAACTTTTGTGTATTTTAAACTGTCTTGTGATTTAACGCTTGTGCTTCTGTGCTCATAAAGAGTCCAGGGGATTTTAACAGTTAATAAATCAATATATATTTTCAATATATATCTGTGTGGTGTCCCTTTCATTTGGTATTCAAGGGGGTTGTGTGTGGTATAACAGCTGGCTTCACATGCCTTTCAGAGTTTAGCCTAAGACTGCTTTGTCCACGTTACCACTAGGATAACTGGTCTACAAGGTTGAATTACAACCATCATCATAAGGGTTGCTTGGCATGGTACAAAGTGATCACTAGAATTAGTGAGCATTATATACCAGGCCAACTTCTCACATTGGTGAGCAGCGGATTGGGATCTGAGCTTGCTGTTGTTTTACCATTACAATCTTTGAGATTATCATTTGAAAGATCATACAGGTACCTGCTAGGTACATATAAAACAAGACTAGTATACTTAAGTTCTACTGAACTTAGTTGTTGTAGAGCAAAGGGAGTAGCACACCCTGACTACAACTACTAGATAGGTTTAGTAGGTAAACACCAGTGTAGGTAGATTGCAACACATCCACCCACACTAGAGCAATGTCTGGAGCAGAGGGGTCCAGTGGACTTACTCCTGTTGAGAGTGACCCTCCAAGGGCACCATCCAAATTTGCTATTTTTTCCTTTAAGGAATTAAGACAGCTTTGTGTCTTAAGGGGTCTGAAGACAGGGCCTTCCCCTACTACAGACCACCTAAGAGAGCTCTTAGACCAGTCTGAGACTCTAAAGCCCTCTAAGGCAAACCCCACAGGGAATGCTGAAGGAGGCCATCCTTCAGAGGATGACACTGTAGACACCCCTGCCCCTATCATCCTGGTAGATGAGGAAGCCTCCACCACTGGAGCTCCTCAGGTAGATGTAGAGGAAGAAGAAGAGGAGGAGGAGGTGGAAAGCAGTGAGTCAGATGATGACAGAGATAGTCAGGTGCTGGTCAGTAGACTGAACCAGGCTAACTTAAGTCAACTTGGGAATGAATCAGGTAACAACCCATTCAGACCCCCAGGTGGACTTAACCAGGAGCCTAGGAGGAGAAGGATTCACTCAGGTGACTCTGACAACTCCTATGCTTCTAGAGGTTCTCATGGTCACTCCAGAAGGAGGATGACTAGCCCTCAGAGAAGGGAACATGAGGCCAAGATGAGAGAGGCTGAGCTTAGGATCCAGAGGCAAGAGTTAGAGGTTGCCCTGGCTAAGGAGAAACTTGCTAGAGCAAGACAGCCTAGAGAGAGTGGATTAGAATCCACTGGTGGCAGCAATATCCAGAAGGATAAAGACAGGTCCTTTGATACAAGAAACCTGAGTAAGATTGTGCCCCCCTACAAAGCTGGGGATGATATCCACAAATGGATGACTGCACTTGAGAGAGCCTGCATGGTACAGCAGATCCCTCAGGAGCAGTGGGCAGCAATCTTGTGGCTCTCCTTTGAAGGTAGAGGCAGAGACAGACTCCTCACAGTTAGTGATGAGGATTCTAGAAACTACATGGTCCTGAAGAGTGCTCTGATTGATGGGTTGGGCTTAACCACTGAACAGTACAGGTTAATGTTCAGAGACACCCAAAAGACACAGACTCAGGACTGGTCTGAATTTGTTGAGTGTGCCACTAAGGCTCTGGAGGGCTGGTTGCTGGGAAGTAAGGTTACTGACTATACAGGATTGTATAATTTAATTATGAGAGAGCAAATCTTAAGTAATTGTCAAAATCAGCTTCTACATCAGCACCTGGTTGACTCTGATCTGACCTCCCCACAAGAATTGGGTAGGAGGGCGGACAAATGGGTCAGAACCAGGATCAGGCCTAAGAACCAGGGTGGTGACCAAAAGAAAGAGACTACCAAGCCTCAAGAGAAAGGTGGGGATAAAAGTAAGGAAAAGACTTCCCCAGGGCCCCAAAACTCCAAGAATGGGGGTGGGTCCCAAGACACTTCTACATCCCAGAAAAAGCCTTATTGTCATACCTGTAAACAGGTGGGGCATTACAAAACAGATAGCTGTTGTCCCAAGAATGGCAATAAGGAGAATATACCTCCAGGTAAGGCTCCAACACCTCCTGTCACTGTTAGCAGTGGTCCCCCAGGTGGTGGGAGCACCCCCAAGAATTTGGGTGGGTTTACTTTTGGAGGACAGGTGGACTCTGGCCTATCCAGGTCCCCTAACTCAGATACTCTTGTCTATGAGACTGGCATGGGGTTTGCCAATTTCACAGCTTGCCCAAACACTTTGAGCAAGTATAGACAGGAGCCCCTCATCAATGGCTTGAAAGTTGAGGCCTTCAGAGACACAGGGGCTAGCATCACCATGGTGGCTGAATGTCTAGTCCCCTCAAGGCAACTTTTACCTGATGCCAGATATCAGGTGACAAACATTGATGGCATAGAAACCAATCATCCCATGGCAGTAGTCAATCTTAGCTGGGGAGGTGTCACTGGCCCAAAGAGAGTGGCAGTGTCAGCAAACTTGCCTGTAGATTGCCTACTGGGTAATGATTTGGAAATCTCAGCCTGGGCTGAGGTTGAACAGCAAACCCATTCTAGAATGGTAAATCTCCATGGAAAGGTTAGTGGGGCTGTAATGGCTACAGCCCCAATTCAAGATGTCCTTCCTGAAAAGGTTGGGAGGGCTGAGCAAACCTCAGCCCCATCTTTAGATAACTTCCCTCCTGGAAAGTGTAGCAGGGCTGTACTAGTAACAGCCCATACCCAAACTGAGTCTCCTCCTGAAAAGGTTGGTGGGGCTGTGATGGCCACAGCCCAAACTCAAACTGATACATGGGTAGTGAAGCCTGAAATGATGGATCACTCCACCCAAACAGAGAGCATTGAGGAGGAAGAGAAATCTCCCTCTCACCAGACTTTAGGAAAGGATCAGCCTCCTCAGGGAACTGATCTTACCCCTGATGAAGGAACTGTCCCAGAGGTTGTTAGGCCTGGCCTAACAGAGCCTCTGATGGCAGTGGACCCTTCTCAGGTGGGACCCAGTCTGGAGCAGGTAACCTGCCCCTCTCTACCTTGCCTTACTCAGCCCAGGGCTGCAGAGGACAAGAAGGACAGTGAGACCCAAAGGGCCCCCTGTCAAATAAAGCACCCCCATCAGCAGATTAGGGGCACCGAAACTAGTAGCCCTAGTGAGGTGCAAGCTTTAAAAACTCCTGAGGGATCCCCCTTAAAAGTAGTTAGGGACCTCCCCCAGATGGATATTGTTGGGCACAGCCAAACCTGGGACCCTAAGGGCCCAAACCTGACCTGTCCCTCCAGTAAGCCAAACAGAGGGACCCAGCCTCCAGCTTTAGGTAGCCAGAGGTTGACCCTGAGAGCACAGTGCAACTCAGTCAGAGAAAGAAAGGCACACATGGTGGAGAGTGATTGGAGGAAGCTGAGCCCTACAGAGGAAACTCACTTCAGTACTCCATCTCAACACCAGCCTTTGACTTTGCAAAGACACACCACAGGTAGAGATTCCCTATGGTGGAGACCCTCCGATACCCTTAGGGTGAGGGATTGCTTAGTGGACCATGAGACAGGGGGTTACCAAGCCAGAGCTGGTACTTCCTTATATGGCCACTTAGGCAATATAGGCTTACCTGGTCAAGGATAGCCTTATCTCCTTTCGTTTGGGGGGGGGGGTTATGTAGGAAGGTGGATATCTGACTATGGTTACCCCCAAACTTTTTGCCTGGTGTTTAGCTGGTTTTTGACTTAGTTGGCCTGGGATCCTGCTATTCAGGGCCCCAGGCTGATTGCTCTCTCCTTAAAATGGACTCCATGTACCTTAGGTGCATAACACAATTGGAATTGGTTCACCTTATAGGCCCCTGTAACAGTGTACCATAGGTACCCAGGGCATAGGTGTAGCCAAGGCCTGCCAGGGGCTGCAGCATGTATTGTGCCACCCCTGACCTGGCCTCCATATTTGACACAACTGGCTGATCACTCAGCTGGGGTAAGTTGGTGTAATCACCTCTTACTTAGGTACAGTATGTCTGTGCCTAACCCTAAACTGGACACATATGTTCCTATCAGCCACTCCTATGGAAGGCCTCATCAATCCTGGAGGCAGAGTGCTTGGAAATATGTGAGATGGTGCTCTAGCATGAGCTGAGCCTGTCTGCAGCTGTCGGGAACCACTCCCTAAGCTGTTCCGGGATATTGCCATACCATATACTCTTAAGTGCATTATAATCCTCGCGGTTAAATGCTATCTTTGGTTTGGCTTTATCAAAACATGTCGAGTAAGGTGTCATACGAATTGGAATACTATCCCCTCGCCAATTCTGGCGACGGGGATAGCATTCCACCCTTCTAGAGGGACACGACATGTGTGTAGCCTTAACCCCGGTTAAAGTTAAACAGAGCCTCAGCTTCACAAAATGGACGCTGCCACCACAGACACAAGTCTGGCCTCCTGCTGCTGACCGAAACTCGGCAGATGGTGGCCTGGACAAAGGGTTTCCTGCCTTGGGAGGTGCGAGCACCACCCCAGACAGGATTTTGTGTATTAGGTAGGACAGGGCTGAAAAGAATCAGACATGCCCGGGGCACCCAAGGTGTCCCCGTGCATAGGCCAGTCCAAACCGGTTCTGGGGCCTTCCAGCCCCAGTCCTGGCGCGGAGCTGGACAAAGGAAAGGGGGTGTAACCGCCCCCCTTCCTGGTTCCTCCCAGAGGAGGGACCTAGTAGGTGATCCACCCCCAGATTGGGAATAAGAGGGGGAGCAGTGCCATTGCACAGCAGATCATCCCGAAATCAACTTAAAACTAAGAAGAAGACTGGACTTCGACATTCTGCTGCACAGAAGACTGAAGAAGAATCTCCCTTGTGGCCAAGGAGTGACCACCCTGTGAACACAGGTACCAACCAGCAACTCGACGTCTGCTTTGCCGCCGCCTCCCGCCGGAGACCGAGCCCAGAGCCCGACAAGAACCAGACTCCCAGACCTCTCAGAGCCCGATCCACAGTCCCTGCGAAGAAGGGACCCGTGGAGGCACCGAGTGACGTGGGACCAGACCTCTTGAAAGACACTCGAAAAGCTGACTGCGCAGCTTCTGAGGCATCCTCGACGTTGTGCTTTGGGGATTGAGAACCCCCACCACCGAGCAGCCCTTGCACCGAAGATCAGCCCTCCAGCATCTCCACGATCTGCGTGGGGCCCTTTTGCATTGTGCCACTCGACGCGCCATCCCGGCCACTAGCCACGCGGCCAGCGGCCATCTTGGCGACGAACCCGAAGATTTAAACAGCAGGTCTGGTTGCTCCAGACCTACCCAAGCTCCTGTGAAAAGGAGCACTCGCTCTGACCTTGCTGGTCCGAGTGAACAGCATCTTTCAACTCCTGCGTGGCTTGCATTTGCCAAGGCCTGTTTGCTCCGATCAGGTCGCCGACACCGCCAACAGCGAGAAGCCTACGTGGGACAGCTCGTGACCGACTCCTGGACGTCCTCGACCCCGGGTATCCACGTGGCTGCAGAAAGAAGCTACCCGACAACGCCTGTTTGCACCCGACATCGCCTGGTTCCACTCTGGTTCCACGGTAGTCACTGGCTAGTGACTTTGAACACTGTCCCCTCTGCTTTCAGGTCTTCAACTCTTCAGATCCACCCTTGGATCCACCGGAACTCTTCTCATCGAGCCGCCTGCAGCATCTTCAGCTCCAAGCACCATCGACCAGCGTGACGAAACCCGACACATCTTCGACCCTGTGCACCCGCTTCCTGTGGGTGAGGTAACTCAGCTCCGCCGGTGCTCCTGCACTGGTACACATCCCAAGGGCCTGTGTTTTAAGTTTCAGCTCCGTAGGTCACTCGGAAGGTTCCTAACTTTCTAACTTTGTGCTTTTTACGCACCATAGACTTTGTATTGAGAAGTGCGTGCACTTTGAACACTGCACCCGAGTCCCGTGGGCCTTTCCCGACTTAGTTAACTCCAGTCTCGAATAGCTCCAGCGATTCCCAAGGCCCTAGGCCTCTTCACTTTCCTCTTGGTATCTCTTATACCACTTTCTTAGTATATGGTTTAGGTGGCCCCTAGGGCTCATCCATATTGTGCAACTTTTGTGTATTTTAAACTGTCTTGTGATTTAACGCTTGTGCTTCTGTGCTCATAAAGAGTCCAGGGGATTTTAACAGTTAATAAATCAATATATATTTTCAATATATATCTGTGTGGTGTCCCTTTCATTTGGTATTCAAGGGGGTTGTGTGTGGTATAACAGCTGGCTTCACATGCCTTTCAGAGTTTAGCCTAAGACTGCTTTGTCCACGTTACCACTAGGATAACTGGTCTACAAGGTTGAATTACAACCATCATCATAAGGGTTGCTTGGCATGGTACAAAGTGATCACTAGAATTAGTGAGCATTATATACCAGGCCAACTTCTCACAGAGGCCTCAATTATTCTAAGTCTCACTTTTTACGGTTTTGCTTTTTGGATGTTTGGAGGTATTAAACTTGTTTTCGCCTGGGTTGACGGGTCTGGGGGCATTGCTGGGAAGGTCTAATACCGGATAAAAGTGTTTTGGAGTAAATCCATGGTGAAAAAGTTTTTCACTTTGCAGAGTTTTTGCTTACTTTAGTGTTTTCAGGGGCCTGCTTGGGGGAGGCTCCTGGTGTTTGGGGGGTTGGGGGATCTTGGAGCATCGCTGGGTATGGATAGTTTTGACTGCAAGTGGTTTGAAGAAAATCCATGGTGGCAAAGGGGAGTTAGGGCCTAGCTGCAGAGAGCGCACAGAGTGATTTGGGAATGAGGCCTAAATTATTCCAAGTCTCACTTTTTCCGGTTTGCTTTTTGGCTGTTTGGGGGTGTTAAACTTGTTTTCACCTGGGTTGACGGGTCTAGGGGCATTGCTGGGAAGGTCTAATACCGGATAAATTTTTTGGGAGAAAATCCATGGTGAAAAAGTTTTTCACTTTGCAGAGTTTTCGCTCACTTTTGTGTTTTGGGGGGCCTGCTTTTGGGGGTTCCTGGTGTTTGGGGGGGTAGGGGGGTCTTGGAGCATCGCTGGGTATGGATAGTTTTGATTGCAAGTGGTTTGAAGAAAATCCATGGTGGCAAAGGGGAGTTAGGGCCTAGCTGCAGAGAGCGCAAAGAGTGATTTGGGAATGAGGCCTAAATTATTCCAAGACTCACTTTTTCTGGTTTGCTTTTTGGCTGTTTGGGGGTGTTCAACTTGTTTTCGCCTGGGTTGACTGGTCTGGGGGCATTGCCGGGAAGGTCTAATACCAGATGAAAGTGTTTCGGAGAAACTCCATGGTGAAAATGTTTTTCACTTTGCAGAGTTTTTGCTCACTTTCGTGTTTTTGGGGTTCTGCTTGGGGGGGCTCCTGGTGTTTGGGGGGTTGGGGGGTCTTGGAGCATCGCTGGGTATGGATAGATTTGACTGCTAGTGGTTTGAAGAAAATCCATGGTGGCAAAGGGGAGTTAGGGCCTAGCTGCAAAGAGCAAACAGAGTGATTTGGGAATGAGGCCTAAATTATTCCAAGTCTCACTTTTTCCAGTTTTGCTTTTTGGCTGTTTGGGGGTGTTATACTTGTTTTCGCCTGGGTTGGCGGGTCTGGGGGCATTGCTGGGAAGGTCTAATACCGGATAAAATAGTTTCGGAGAAAATCCATGGTGAAAAAGTTTTTCACATTGCAGAGTTTTTGCTTACTTTAGTGTTTTCGGGGGCCTGCTTGGGGGGGCTCCTGGTGTTTGGTGGGTTGGGGGGTCTTGGAGCATCGCTGGGTATGGATAGTTTTGACTGCAAGTGGTTTGAAGAAAATCCATGGTGGCAAAGGGGAGTTAGGGCCTAGCTACAGAGAGCGCACAGAGTGATTTGGGAATGAGGCCTAAATTATTCCAAGTCTCACTTTTTACGGTTTGCCTTTTGGCTGTTTGGGGGTGTTAAACTTGTTTTCGCCTGCGTTGACGGGTCTGGGGGCATTGCTGGGAAGGTCTAATACCTGATAAAAGTGTTTTGGAGAAAATCCATGGTGAAAAAGTTTTTCACCTTGTAGAGTTTTCGCTCACTTTTGTGTTTTTGGGGGCCTGCTTGGGGGGATTCCTGGTGTTTGGGGGGGGGTTGGGGGGTCTTGGAGCATCGCTGGGTATGGATAGTTTTGATTGCAAGTGGTTTGAAGAAAATCCATGGTGGCAAAGGGGAGTTAGGGCCTAGCTGCAGAGAGCGCACAGAGTGATTTGGGAATGAGGCCTAAATTATTCCAAGTCTCACTTTTTCCGGTTTGCTTTTTGGCTGTTTGGGGGTGTTAAACTTGCTTTCGCCTGCGTTGACGGGTCTGGGGACATTGCTGGGAAGGTCTAATACCGGATAAAAGTGTTTTGGAGTAAATCCATGGTGAAAAAGTTTTTCACTTTGCAGAGTTTTTGCTTACTTTAGTGTTTTCAGGGGCCTGCTTGGGGGAGGCTCCTGGTGTTTGGGGGGTTGGGGGGTCTTGGAGCATCGCTGGGTATGGATAGTTTTGACTGCAAGTGGTTTGAAGAAAATCCATGGTGGCAAAGGGGAGTTAGGGCCTAGCTGCAGAGAGCGCACGGAGTGATTTGGGAATGAGGCCTAAATTATTCCAAGTCACACTTTTTCCGGTTTGCTTTTTGGCTGTTTGGGGGTGATAAACTTGTTTTCACCTGGGTTGACGGGTCTAGGGGCAATGCTGGGAAGGTCTAATACCGGATAAAAGTGTTTTGGAGAAAATCCATGCTGAAAAAGTTTTTCACTTTGCAGAGTTTTCGCTCACTTTTGTGTTTTGGGGGGCCTGCTTTTGGGGGTTCCTGGTGTTTGGGGGGGTAGGGGGGTCTTGGAGCATCGCTGGGTATGGATAGTTTTGATTGCAAGTGGTTTGAAGAAAATCCATGGTGGCAAAGGGGAGTTAGGGCCTAGCTGCAGAAAGCGCAAAGAGTGATTTGGGAATGAGGCCTAAATTATTCCAAGACTCACTTTTTCTGGTTTGCTTTTTGGCTGTTTGGGGGTGTTCAACTTGTTTTCGCCTGGGTTGACTGGTCTGGGGGCATTGCCGGGAAGGTCTAATACCAGATGAAAGTGTTTCGGAGAAACTCCATGGTGAAAATGTTTTTCACTTTGCAGAGTTTTTGCTCACTTTTGTGTTTTTGGGGTTCTGCTTGGGGGGGGCTCCTGGTGTTTGGGGGGCTGGGGGGTCTTGGAGCATCGCTGGGTATGGATAGATTTGACTGCTAGTGGTTTGAAGAAAATCCATGGTGGCAAAGGGGAGTTAGGGCCTAGCTGCAAAGAGCAAACAGAGTGATTTGGGAATGAGGCCTAAATTATTCCAAGTCTCACTTTTTCCGGTTTGATTTTTGGCTGTTTGGGGGTGTTAAGCTTGTTTTCGCCTGGGTTGACGGGTCTGGGGGCATTGCTGGGAAGGTCTAATACTGGATAAAAGTGTTTTGGAGAAAATCCATGGTGAAAAAGTTTTTCACTTTGCAGAGTTTTCGCTCACCTCTGTGTTTTCGGGGGCCTGCTTTTGTGGGTTCCTGGTATTTGGGGGGGGGGGTGGGGGGTCTTGGAGCATCGCTGGGTATGGATAGTTTTGATTGCAAGTGGTTTGAAGAAAATCCATGATGGCAAAGGGGAGTTAGAGCCTAGCTGCAGAGCGCGCAAGGAGTGATTTGAGAATGAGGCCTAAATTATTCTAAGTCTCACTTTTTCCAGTTTTGCTTTTTGGCTGTTTGGGGGTGTTATACTTGTTTTCGCCTGGGTTGGCGGGTCTGGGGGCATTGCTGGGAAGGTCTAATACCGGATAAAATAGTTTCGGAGAAAATCCATGGTGAAAAAGTTTTTCACTTTGCAGAGTTTTTGCTTACTTTAGTGTTTTCGGGGGCCTGCTTGGGGGGGGCTCCTGGTGTTTGGTGGGTTGGGGGGTCTTGGAGCATCGCTGGGTATGGATAGTTTTGACTGCAAGTGGTTTGAAGAAAATCCATGGTGGCAAAGGGGAGTTAGGGCCTAGCTACAGAGAGCGCACAGAGTGATTTGGGAATGAGGCCTAAATTATTCCAAGTCTCACTTTTTACGGTTTGCCTTTTGGCTGTTTGGGGGTGTTAAACTTGTTTTCGCCTGCGTTGACGGGTCTGGGGGCATTGCTGGGAAGGTCTAATACCTGATAAAAGTGTTTTGGAGAAAATCCATGGTGAAAAAGTTTTTCACCTTGTAGAGTTTTCGCTCACTTTTGTGTTTTTGGGGGCCTGCTTGGGGGGATTCCTGGTGTTTGGGGGGGGGTTGGGGGGTCTTGGAGCATCGCTGGGTATGGATAGTTTTGATTGCAAGTGGTTTGAAGAAAATCCATGGTGGCAAAGGGGAGTTAGGGCCTAGCTGCAGAGAGCGCACAGAGTGATTTGGGAATGAGGCCTAAATTATTCCAAGTCTCACTTTTTCCGGTTTGCTTTTTGGCTGTTTGGGGGTGTTAAACTTGCTTTCGCCTGCGTTGACGGGTCTGGGGACATTGCTGGGAAGGTCTAATACCGGATAAAAGTGTTTTGGAGTAAATCCATGGTGAAAAAGTTTTTCACTTTGCAGAGTTTTTGCTTACTTTAGTGTTTTCAGGGGCCTGCTTGGGGGAGGCTCCTGGTGTTTGGGGGGTTGGGGGGTCTTGGAGCATCGCTGGGTATGGATAGTTTTGACTGCAAGTGGTTTGAAGAAAATCCATGGTGGCAAAGGGGAGTTAGGGCCTAGCTGCAGAGAGCGCACAGAGTGATTTGGGAATGAGGCCTAAATTATTCCAAGTCACACTTTTTCCGGTTTGCTTTTTGGCTGTTTGGGGGTGTTAAACTTGTTTTCACCTGGGTTGACGGGTCTAGGGGCAATGCTGGGAAGGTCTAATACCGGATAAAAGTGTTTTGGAGAAAATCCATGGTGAAAAAGTTTTTCACTTTGCAGAGTTTTCGCTCACTTTTGTGTTTTGGGGGGCCTGCTTTTGGGGGTTCCTGGTGTTTGGGGGGGTAGGGGGGTCTTGGAGCATCGCTGGGTATGGATAGATTTGACTGCAAGTGGTTTGAAGAAAATCCATGGTGGCAAAGGGGAGTTAGGGCCTAGCTGCAAAGAGCAAACAGAGTGATTTGGGAATGAGGCCTAAATTATTCCAAGACTCACTTTTTCTGGTTTGCTTTTTGGCTGTTTGGGGGTGTTCAACTTGTTTTCGCCTGGGTTGACTGGTCTGGGGGCATTGCCGGGAAGGTCTAATACCAGATGAAAGTGTTTCGGAGAAACTCCATGGTGAAAATGTTTTTCACTTTGCAGAGTTTTTGCTCACTTTCGTGTTTTTGGGGTTCTGCTTGGGGGGGCTCCTGGTGTTTGGGGGGTTGGGGGGTCTTGGAGCATCGCTGGGTATGGATAGATTTGAGTGCTAGTGGTTTGAAGAAAATCTATGGTGGCAAAGGGGAGTTAGGGCCTAGCTGCAAAGAGCAAACAGAGTGATTTGGGAATGAGGCCTAAATTATTCCAAGTCTCACTTTTTCCCGTTTGATTTTTGGCTGTTTGGGGGTGTTAAACTTGTTTTCGCCTGGGTTGACGGGTCTGGGGGCATTGCTGGGAAGGTCTAATACCGGATAAAAGTGTTTTGGAGAAAATCCATGGTGAAAACGTTTTTCACTTTGCAGAGTTTTTGCTCACCTCTGTGTTTTCGGGGGCTTGGCTTTTGGGGGTTCCTGGTATTTGGGGGGGGGTGGGGGGTCTTGGAGCATCGCTGGGTATGGATAGTTTTGATTGCAAGTGGTTTGAAGAAAATCCACGGTGGCAAAGGGGAGTTAGAGCCTAGCTGCAGAGCGCGCAAGGAGTGATTTGAGAATGAGGCCTAAATTATTCTAAGTCTCACTTTTTCCAGTTTTGCTTTTTGGCTGTTTGGGGGTGTTATACTTGTTTTCGCCTGAGTTGGCGGGTCTGGGGGCATTGCTGGGAAGGTCTAATACCGGATAAAATAGTTTCGGAGAAAATCCATGGTGAAAAAGTTTTTCACTTTGCAGAGTTTTTGCTTACTTTAGTGTTTTCGGGGGCCTGCTTGGGGGGGGCTCCTGGTGTTTGGTGGGTTGGGGGGTCTTGGAGCATCGCTGGGTATGGATAGTTTTGATTGCAAGTGGTTTGAAGAAAATCCATGGTGGCAAAGGGGAGTTAGGGCCTAGCTACAGAGAGCGCACAGAGTGATTTGGGAATGAGGCCTAAATTATTCCAAGTCTCACTTTTCACGGTTTGCTTTTTGGCTGTTTGGGGGTGTTAAACTTGTTTTCGCCTGCGTTGACGGGTCAGGGGGCATTGCTGGGAAGGTCTAATACCTGATAAAAGTGTTTTGGAGAAAATCCATGGTGAAAAAGTTTTTCACCTTGTAGAGTTTTCGCTCACTTTTGTGTTTTCGGGGGCCTGCTTGGGGGGATTCCTGGTGTTTGGGGGGGGTTGGGGGGTCTTGGAGCATCGCTGGGTATGGATAGTTTTGATTGCAAGTGGTTTGAAGAAAATCCATGGTGGCAAAGGGGAGTTAGGGCCTAGCTGTAGAGAGCGCACAGAGTGATTTGGGAATGAGGCCTAAATTATTCCAAGTCTCACTTTTTCCGGTTTGCTTTTTGGCTGTTTGTGGGTGTTAAACTTGTTTTCGCCTGCGTTGACGGGTCTGGGGGCATTGCTGGGAAGGTCTAATACCGGATAAAAGTGTTTTGGAGAAAATCCATGGTGAAAAAGTTTTTCACTTTGCAGAGTTTTCGCTCACTTTTGTGTTTTCGGGGGCCTGCTTGGGGGTTCCTGGTGTTTGGGGGCGTTGGGGGTCTTGGAGCATCGCTGGGTATGGATAGTTTTGATTGCAAGTGGTTTGAAGAAAATGCATGGTGGCAAAGGGGAGTTAGGCCCTAGCTGCAGAGAAAGCAAAGAGTGATTTGGGAATGAGGCCTAAATTATTCTAAGTCTCACTTTTTACGGTTTTTCTTTTTGGCTGTTTGGAGGTATTAAACTTGTTTTCGCCTGGGTTGACGGGTCTGGGGGCATTGCTGGGAAGGTCTAATACCGGATAAAAGTGTTTCGGAGAAAATCCATGGTGAAAAAGTTTTTCACTTTGCAGAGTTTTCGCTCACCTTTGTGTTTTCGGGGGCCTGCTTTTGGGGGTTCCTGGTATTTGGGGGGGGGGGGTCTTGGAGCATCGCTGGGTATGGATAGTTTTGATTGCAAGTGGTTTGAAGAAAATCCATGGTGGCAAAGGGGAGTTAGAGCCTAGCTGCAGAGCGCGCACGGACTGATTTGAGAATGAGGCCTAAATTGTTTTAAGTCTAACTTTTTCCGGTTTTGCTTTTTGGCTGTTTGGGGGTGTTATACTTGTTTTCGCCTGGGTTGACGGATCTGGGGGCATTGCTGGGAAGGTCTAATACCGGATAAAATAGGTTCGGAGAAAATCCATGGTGAAAAAGATTTTCACTTTGCAGAGTTTTTGCTCACTTTCGTGTTTTTGGGGGCCTGCTTGGGGGGCTCCTGGTGTTTGGGGGGTTGGGGGGTGTAACGGGGTCCCCCTTGCGAGCACCGCCACAGGGCGCGAACTGACCCAATGTGACCCCCCCCTCTTCTTTCCACAGCCCACGCAGTATTCGGAGTGGTACAGCCCCGACACCTACAGTTGCGACGAGGAAGACGTATGGCCCTTTAACCAGTCCGGCGGTGTAGAAGAGGCGGAGTCTCCCAGGTGGATAAAGGAGGAGAACGCCCAGCCCCAGGTGTGTCTATACACCGGAGGAGCGGTCAGAGTGGAGAGGAGCGGAGTGGCGGGAAGCAGCGTGGAGGAGCGGAGAGAAGAAGGACGAGAGAGCGGAGAAAAGGAGCGGAGGAGAGGAGGAAGCGGAGAGCGCGAGGACAAGCCGAGCGACAGCATCAGGAGGATCGACGAGACCCCTCGCTCTGAAGGAGAGCCGACGGATCAGGAGTGGACCTGGGAGCTGATCTCCGAGAGCAGCTCGGACCGAGCATTGCAGGAGGAAGTAGACGCCGAGAAACCAGAGGAGGAACGGGGAACGCCTGGAGGCCAACACCACGCGTCGCCCAGCCGTACGCCAGGAGGGGTACGGCTCACGGAGGTACGTAAACGCTTCCTGGGGTGGTTCACCGATAAAGCCAGAAGACTAGCGGACAGGGGAGGGAGGAACCTGAGGGACGTTTCCCAGGGGGGAAAGCACGAGCACTCGCCCTCCTCCTTGAAGTTAAACTAGCGGAGCAAGATCACTGTACTACGTGTTCCCCTCACTACCCCAACCTTGTGTTTCCAACTGCATACCTGTGGATCTATTCTGATACTTGCCTCTCTTTTCCTTTTTCCCCTTCGGCATCGGCGTGGGCGGCCAGCACGGAGCCTCCTGATCCCCCTGAGCGGCGGAGTCCGGTCCGGAGGAAAGAAGAGGGAACCCGTAGGAAACAGCACAGAGAGAGAAGCAGATCACCACGAAGGTCCACAGTTCGCAAAACCTGTACAGATGCACTGTATGAACAATTAAAAGCCAGAGTCACTAAAACACGTCTCCTGCCCTTTTCTGGTCCCGCGGTTACAGTGGTGGAGAATGCGGGCACTGTAGCCATCTGCGACCAGAAGATGGAGAGCGTGGTACAAGCCCTGGTGCAAGGGCAGGAGAGGTTAGAGAGGTTGGCAGAGCAACAGCTCAGGGCAGCAGAAGCCGACAGAGAACTGATAAAAACAGCCGTGACGGCCCGTGCTCTGGACCCCCCTCTTACGTCCGGCCCAGTGTCAGTCAGCAACATACCCCACACCATAGGCGGGGTCTCTCTGCAAAAATACCAACCTGGAGAGGACCCCGATGCCTTCTTATTAAATTTTGAGCGGGCGGCCAGAGCCTGTGGATGGCCTGGGGCCAAATGGCCGTTTTTTTTGGCCCCGCTGTTGGTCGGCGAGGCCCAAGCCGCTTACCAGGTGGCCAATCCAAGGGGTGATACCCCTTATACGGATATCAAACGGATTATCCTGGACCATCTGGGATTGGACCGGGAAGCTTACCGGCTGAGGTTCCGGCGAGAACGAGGCGTAACAGGAGAAACGCCAAAAACTCTGTTTGTCAGATTGAAGATGGCCGCCGACAAGTGGCTCAGCCCGAACGAAAGCACAAAAGAGGAAATAATGGACCGGATTTATTTGGAACAGTTTGTAGAGGCGCTACCCTTTCCCACCCAGAGGTGGCTAAAACAACACCATGATCTGACGACAGCTCAAGCCGTAGAGATGGCTAACACATACTCACGGGTACAACAGAGACCCCTGCCGGCCCAGGAGTCTGACAAGGTGAAGACGCCCTTCAGACCAGAGAAAAAACTCCTGAGGGTTCCAGAACCACCCAAACCACATCCCTGGAAAAGCGAACCCCTCCCTCACACGGGACCACAGTGCTTTGAATGCGGGACCTGGGGTCATATAGCCAGGCATTGCCCCAGGAGAAGACCGGCAGACAAACCGATGGGGGATCTTGGAGCATCGCTGGGTATGGATAGTTTTGACTGCAAGTGGTTTGAAGAAAATCCATGGTGGCAAAGGGGAGTTAGGGCCTAGCTGCAGAGAGCGCACAGAGTGATTTGGGAATGAGGCCTAAATTATTCCAAGTCTCACTTTTTCCGGTTTGCTTTTTGGCTGTTTGGGGGTGTTAAACTTGTTTTCACCTGGGTTGACGGGTCTAGGGGCATTGCTGGGAAGGTCTAATACCGGATAAAAGTTTTTTGGGGAAAATCCATGGTGAAAAAGTTTTTCACTTTGCAGAGTTTTCGCTCACTTTTGTGTTTTGGGGGGCCTGCTTTTGGGGGTTCCTGGTGTTTGGGGGGGTAGGGGGGTCTTGGAGCATCGCTGGGTATGGATAGTTTTGATTGCAAGTGGTTTGAAGAAAATCCATGGTGGCAAAGGGGAGTTAGGGCCTAGCTGCAGAGAGCGCAAAGAGTGATTTGGGAATGAGGCCTAAATTATTCTAAGTCTCACTTTTTCCAGTTTTGCTTTTTGGCTGTTTGGGGGTGTTATACTTGTTTTCGCCTGGGTTGGCGGGTCTGGGGGCATTGCTGGGAAGGTCTAATACCGGATAAAATAGTTTCGGAGAAAATCCATGGTGAAAAAGTTTTTCACTTTGCAGAGTTTTTGCTTACTTTAGTGTTTTCGGGGGCCTGCTTGGGGGGGGCTCCTGGTGTTTGGTGGGTTGGGGGGTCTTGGAGCATCGCTGGGTATGGATAGTTTTGACTGCAAGTGGTTTGAAGAAAATCCATGGTGGCAAAGGGGAGTTAGGGCCTAGCTACAGAGAGCGCACAGAGTGATTTGGGAATGAGGCCTAAATTATTCCAAGTCTCACTTTTTACGGTTTGCCTTTTGGCTGTTTGGGGGTGTTAAACGTGTTTTCGCCTGCGTTGACGGGTCTGGGGGCATTGCTGGGAAGGTCTAATACCTGATAAAAGTGTTTTGGAGAAAATCCATGGTGAAAAAGTTTTTCACCTTGTAGAGTTTTCGCTCACTTTTGTGTTTTTGGGGGCCTGCTTGGGGGGATTCCTGGTGTTTGGGGGGGGGTTGGGGGGTCTTGGAGCATCGCTGGGTATGGATAGTTTTGATTGCAAGTGGTTTGAAGAAAATCCATGGTGGCAAAGGGGAGTTAGGGCCTAGCTGCAGAGAGCGCACAGAGTGATTTGGGAATGAGGCCTAAATTATTCCAAGTCTCACTTTTTCCGGTTTGCTTTTTGGCTGTTTGGGGGTGTTAAACTTGCTTTCGCCTGCGTTGACGGGTCTGGGGACATTGCTGGGAAGGTCTAATACCGGATAAAAGTGTTTTGGAGTAAATCCATGGTGAAAAAGTTTTTCCCTTTGCAGAGTTTTTGCTTACTTTAGTGTTTTCAGGGGCCTGCTTGGGGGAGGCTCCTGGTGTTTGGGGGGTTGGGGGGTCTTGGAGCATCGCTGGGTATGGATAGTTTTGACTGCAAGTGGTTTGAAGAAAATCCATGGTGGCAAAGGGGAGTTAGGGCCTAGCTGCAGAGAGCGCACAGAGTGATTTTGGAATGAGGCCTAAATTATTCCAAGTCACACTTTTTCCGGTTTGCTTTTTGGCTGTTTAGGGGTGTTAAACTTGTTTTCACCTGGGTTGACGGGTCTAGGGGCAATGCTGGGAAGGTCTAATACCGGATAAAAGTGTTTTGGAGAAAATCCATGGTGAAAAAGTTTTTCACTTTGCAGAGTTTTCGCTCACTTTTGTGTTTTGGGGGGCCTGCTTTTGGGGGTTCCTGGTGTTTGGGGGGGTAGGGGGGTCTTGGAGCATCGCTGGGTATGGATAGATTTGACTGCAAGTGGTTTGAAGAAAATCCATGGTGGCAAAGGGGAGTTAGGGCCTAGCTGCAAAGAGCAAACAGAGTGATTTGGGAATGAGGCCTAAATTATTCCAAGACTCACTTTTTCTGGTTTGCTTTTTGGCTGTTTGGGGGTGTTCAACTTGTTTTCGCCTAGGTTGACTGGTCTGGGGGCATTGCCGGGAAGGTCTAATACCAGATGAAAGTGTTTCGGAGAAACTCCATGGTGAAAATGTTTTTCACTTTGCAGAGTTTTTGCTCACTTTCGTGTTTTTGGGGTTCTGCTTGGGGGGGCTCCTGGTGTTTGGGGGGTTGGGGGGTCTTGGAGCATCGCTGGGTATGGATAGATTTGACTGCTAGTGGTTTGAAGAAAATCTATGGTGGCAAAGGGGAGTTAGGGCCTAGCTGCAAAGAGCAAACAGAGTGATTTGGGAATGAGGCCTAAATTATTCCAAGTCTCACTTTTTCCCGTTTGATTTTTGGCTGTTTGGGGGTGTTAAACTTGTTTTCGCCTGGGTTGACGGGTCTGGGGGCATTGCTGGGAAGGTCTAATACCGGATAAAAGTGTTTTGGAGAAAATCCATGGTGAAAACGTTTTTCACTTTGCAGAGTTTTTGCTCACCTCTGTGTTTTTGGGGGGCCTGCTTTTGGGGGTTCCTGGTATTTGGGGGGGGGTGGGGGTCTTGGAGCATCGCTGGGTATGGATAGTTTTGATTGCAAGTGGTTTGAAGAAAATCCATGGTGGCAAAGGGGAGTTAGAGCCTAGCTGCAGAGCGCGCAAGGAGTGATTTGAGAATGAGGCCTAAATTATTCTAAGTCTCACTTTTTCCAGTTTTGCTTTTTGGCTGTTTGGGGGTGTTATACTTGTTTTCGCCTGGGTTGGCGGGTCTGGGGGCATTGCTGGGAAGGTCTAATACCGGATAAAATAGTTTCGGAGAAAATCCATGGTGAAAAAGTTTTTCACTTTGCAGAGTTTTTGCTTACTTTAGTGTTTTCGGGGGCCTGCTTGGGGGGGGCTCCTGGTGTTTGGTGGGTTGGGGGGTCTTGGAGCATCGCTGGGTATGGATAGTTTTGATTGCAAGTGGTTTGAAGAAAATCCATGGTGGCAAAGGGGAGTTAGGGCCTAGCTACAGAGAGCGCACAGAGTGATTTGGGAATGAGGCCTAAATTATTCCAAGTCTCACTTTTTCCGGTTTGCTTTTTGGCTGTTTGGGGGTGTTAAACTTGTTTTCGCCTGCGTTGACGGGTCAGGGGGCATTGCTGGGAAGGTCTAATACCTGATAAAAGTGTTTTGGAGAAAATCCATGGTGAAAAAGTTTTTCACCTTGTAGAGTTTTCGCTCACTTTTGTGTTTTCGGGGGCCTGCTTGGGGGGATTCCTGGTGTTTGGGGGGGGTTGGGGGGTCTTGGAGCATCGCTGGGTATGGATAGTTTTGATTGCAAGTGGTTTGAAGAAAATCCATGGTGGCAAAGGGGAGTTAGGGCCTAGCTGCAGAGAGCGCACAGAGTGATTTGGGAATGAGGCCTAAATTATTCCAAGTCTCACTTTTTCCGGTTTGCTTTTTGGCTGTTTGGGGGTGTTAAACTTGTTTTCGCCTGCGTTGACGGGTCTGGGGGCATTGCTGGGAAGGTCTAATACCGGATAAAAGTGTTTTGGAGAAAATCCATGGTGAAAAAGTTTTTCACTTTGCAGAGTTTTCGCTCACTTTTGTGTTTTCGGGGGCCTGCTTGGGGGTTCCTGGTGTTTGGGGGCGTTGGGGGTCTTGGAGCATCGCTGGGTATGGATAGTTTTGATTGCAAGTGGTTTGAAGAAAATGCATGGTGGCAAAGGGGAGTTAGGCCCTAGCTGCAGAGAGCGCAAAGAGTGATTTGGGAATGAGGCCTAAATTATTCTAAGTCTCACTTTTTACGGTTTTTCTTTTTGGCTGTTTGGAGGTATTAAACTTGTTTTCGCCTGGGTTGACGGGTCTGGGGGCATTGCTGGGAAGGTCTAATACCGGATAAAAGTGTTTCGGAGAAAATCCATGGTGAAAAAGTTTTTCACTTTGCAGAGTTTTCGCTCACCTTTGTGTTTTCGGGGGCCTGCTTTTGGGGGTTCCTGGTATTGGGGGGGGGGGGGGTCTTGGAGCATCGCTGGGTATGGATAGTTTTGATTGCAAGTGGTTTGAAGAAAATCCATGGTGGCAAAGGGGAGTTAGAGCCTAGCTGCAGAGCGCGCACGGACTGATTTGAGAATGAGGCCTAAATTGTTTTAAGTCTAACTTTTTCCGGTTTTGCTTTTTGGCTGTTTGGGGGTGTTATACTTGTTTTCGCCTGGGTTGACGGATCTGGGGGCATTGCTGGGAAGGTCTAATACCGGATAAAATAGGTTCGGAGAAAATCCATGGTGAAAAAGATTTTCACTTTGCAGAGTTTTTGCTCACTTTCGTGTTTTTGGGGGCCTGCTTGGGGGGCTCCTGGTGTTTGGGGGGTTGGGGGGTGTAACGGGGTCCCCCTTGCGAGCACCGCCACAGGGCGCGAACTGACCCAATGTGACCCCCCCCTCTTCTTTCCACAGCCCACGCAGTATTCGGAGTGGTACAGCCCCGACACCTACAGTTGCGACGAGGAAGACGTATGGCCCTTTAACCAGTCCGGCGGTGTAGAAGAGGCGGAGTCTCCCAGGTGGATAAAGGAGGAGAACGCCCAGCCCCAGGTGTGTCTATACACCGGAGGAGCGGTCAGAGTGGAGAGGAGCGGAGTGGCGGGAAGCAGCGTGGAGGAGCGGAGAGAAGAAGGACGAGAGAGCGGAGAAAAGGAGCGGAGGAGAGGAGGAAGCGGAGAGCGCGAGGACAAGCCGAGCGACAGCATCAGGAGGATCGACGAGACCCCTCGCTCTGAAGGAGAGCCGACGGATCAGGAGTGGACCTGGGAGCTGATCTCCGAGAGCAGCTCGGACCGAGCATTGCAGGAGGAAGTAGACGCCGAGAAACCAGAGGAGGAACGGGGAACGCCTGGAGGCCAACACCACGCGTCGCCCAGCCGTACGCCAGGAGGGGTACGGCTCACGGAGGTACGTAAACGCTTCCTGGGGTGGTTCACCGATAAAGCCAGAAGACTAGCGGACAGGGGAGGGAGGAACCTGAGGGACGTTTCCCAGGGGGGAAAGCACGAGCACTCGCCCTCCTCCTTGAAGTTAAACTAGCGGAGCAAGATCACTGTACTACGTGTTCCCCTCACTACCCCAACCTTGTGTTTCCAACTGCATACCTGTGGATCTATTCTGATACTTGCCTCTCTTTTCCTTTTTCCCCTTCGGCATCGGCGTGGGCGGCCAGCACGGAGCCTCCTGATCCCCCTGAGCGGCGGAGTCCGGTCCGGAGGAAAGAAGAGGGAACCCGTAGGAAACAGCACAGAGAGAGAAGCAGATCACCACGAAGGTCCACAGTTCGCAAAACCTGTACAGATGCACTGTATGAACAATTAAAAGCCAGAGTCACTAAAACACGTCTCCTGCCCTTTTCTGGTCCCGCGGTTACAGTGGTGGAGAATGCGGGCACTGTAGCCATCTGCGACCAGAAGATGGAGAGCGTGGTACAAGCCCTGGTGCAAGGGCAGGAGAGGTTAGAGAGGTTGGCAGAGCAACAGCTCAGGGCAGCAGAAGCCGACAGAGAACTGATAAAAACAGCCGTGACGGCCCGTGCTCTGGACCCCCCTCTTACGTCCGGCCCAGTGTCAGTCAGCAACATACCCCACACCATAGGCGGGGTCTCTCTGCAAAAATACCAACCTGGAGAGGACCCCGATGCCTTCCTATTAAATTTTGAGCGGGCGGCCAGAGCCTGTGGATGGCCTGGGGCCAAATGGCCGTTTTTTTTGGCCCCGCTGTTGGTCGGCGAGGCCCAAGCCGCTTACCAGGTGGCCAATCCAAGGGGTGATACCCCTTATACGGATATCAAACGGATTATCCTGGACCATCTGGGATTGGACCCGGAAGCTTACCGGCTGAGGTTCCGGCGAGAACGAGGCGTAACAGGAGAAACGCCAAAAACTCTGTTTGTCAGATTGAAGATGGCCGCCGACAAGTGGCTCAGCCCGAACGAAAGCACAAAAGAGGAAATAATGGACCGGATTTATTTGGAACAGTTTGTAGAGGCGCTACCCTTTCCCACCCAGAGGTGGCTAAAACAACACCATGATCTGACGACAGCTCAAGCCGTAGAGATGGCTAACACATACTCACGGGTACAACAGAGACCCCTGCCGGCCCAGGAGTCTGACAAGGTGAAGACGCCCTTCAGACCAGAGAAAAAACTCCTGAGGGTTCCAGAACCACCCAAACCACGTCCCTGGAAAAGCGAACCCCTCCCTCACACGGGACCACAGTGCTTTGAATGCGGGACCTGGGGTCATATAGCCAGGCATTGCCCCAGGAGAAGACCGGCAGACGAACCGATGGAAGTAGGATATCTGCCCCGAACCGTCCTCTACTCGGCGGAGATGGGACACGCATACCGCGTAAGTATGAGGATAAACGGTAACCCAGTGCAGGCGCTCCTGGATTCTGGCTGCCGCCAGTCGGTAGTACAGGCCCACCACGTAAGGCCCCACCAGCTCATACCCCACGAACAAGTATACATCCGATGTGTCCACGGGGATGTGAAACCCTATCCCGTCGCTCTATTGCCCCTAGAACCCCAGGAAGGACCAGCCGTACGGGTTCGGGTCGGGGTATTATCTACGCTGCCTGAAGACCTGATAATCGGAACGGACAACCCGGCCTTTTTGTCCATGTTCGAGCGGAGTATGGCCCAGACGAAGAAGACACTGGAAACAAGGAGACCCTCAGAAGCGGTGACGGCGTTAGCTTCATCGGATCCCTGGACATTGGACCGCAGTTTTCAATTCGCCCAGGCCAATGACTCCACATTGGTTAACGCCTGGGAGAAGGCACATCACACCCAAGACGAAGACCCACTGCGTTATCCGAGACTGTATATCAAAAACGGCCTGTTGTACCGACAGGGGGGAAAAGAGGACCCCGAGCAGTTGTTGGTTCCGGTGTCATTCCGCGAACAAGTCCTGTTCTTTTCGCATTCTCATTTGGTGACCGGTCACACGGGAGCAGAGAAAACCACCCAGAACCTCCTGAAGTGTTTTTACTGGCCCGGGATATACAAAGACGCTTTGACCTACTGCAAGGAGTGTGACATTTGCCAAACCAGAAACATGACGAGGCCCCCTGCGGTGCCATTACAACCCCTCCCCATTATTGGAGTTCCCTTTGAACGAATTGGTATGGACATTATTGTACCTCTCCCAAAAACAAAGAAAGGATATTCATATGTCCTAGTCATCGTCGACTATGCCACGCGATTCCCGGAAGCATTTCCCCTCACCTCCACCACCTCCAAGAACGTGGCGGACAAGATGCTTGAGCTATTCACCCGGGTGGGTTTCCCTAAGGAAATACTAACCGACTAGGGGACCCCTTTCGTGTCACGCCTCATGGGGGACGTATGTAAAGTGCTTCACATACACCAGATAAGGACCGCTGTATACCACCCGCAAACCGACGGATTAGTAGAGAGATACAACCGCACACTAAAAACCACCTTAAGAAAAATGCTGGAAGTCAACAGTAACGAATGGGACCAGGTGCTTCCCATTGCTTTGTATGTCATCCGAGGGCAGACCCAAAGCAGTTTAGGGGTCTCGGCCTTTGAGATGTTATATGGGAGAAAGCCCAGATCACTACTGGACATGACCAAGGAGGCGTGGGAAAAAGAAACCCCAGAAGAGACCGCAAATACCCTGGAACACGCTCGAAACCTGCGTTCCAAGCTAGGGAAACTAAGGGACCTGGCGTTCGCCAATCTCGAGAAACACCAGAACAAACAGAAGACCCTTTATGATAAAGGAAAGAAATGGAGGATCTTGGAAAGAGGAGATTGGGCTCTAGTGTTGTTGCCCTCCTCCACACAAAAATTCAAAGCGGAGTGGAGTGGTCCGTACCAAGTCGTGGAGAAGATCGGTAAGACCAGTTACCGGCTACAAGTGAACGCCAGAAAAAAGCAAGTCTACCACATAAACCTGCTAAAGAAGTGGTTGGGGAAACCCCCCCACCCGGTCCACCTTGCTGAGTCGGATAAAAACCCTTGCCTTTCCACGATTCCCCTGCTAGTGATCAACGATGATTTGAGACAGGAGGAAAAACAAGAGTTGCTGGACGTCCTGCTGAAACAAGAACAGGTGTTTTCCGACCTCCCGGGGAAAACCACGATGGCTGAACACCGAATAGACACCGACCCAGGGAAGACCGTAAAAATACGGCCCTATCGGATCCCAGAAGCCAGGAGACAAGACATACGCCGCGAGGTAACTGACATGTTACAACTCGGCATCATACGCCCCTCACACAGCAACTGGTCAAGCCCAATCGTTCTCATACCCAAACCGGACGGATCACGCAGATTCTGTATGGACTTCCGGGCCCTAAACGCCATCTCGAAGTTCGATGCATATCCCATCCCTCGGATTGACGAACTCATAGAGAAGTTGGGAGATGCGCAGTACATAAGCACGATCGACCTCACAAAAGGGTACTGGCAGGTACCGCTGAGGGAGGAGGACCGGCATAAAACAGCCTTTTCAACCGAGGAGGGCCATTATGAGTTTACGGTGCTACCGTTTGGCCTTCACGGAGCACCCGCCACCTTTCAGAGACTTATGAATAACGTACTACACGGTCTGTCGTCCTTCACCTCAGCGTACCTGGACGACATTGTGGTGTTCAGCCCCGACTGGAAGACCCATTTGAGACACCTGTCGCAAGTGTTGGATACCCTGAACCATGCGGGACTGAAGATTAATGCAAAAAAATCACGGATAGCCTTTCACAAAGTCAAGTACCTGGGGTACGTCCTGGGACACGGCATGATCGAGCCACAAACGGAGAAAGTCCGGGCCATTTCTGAGGCACCGTTTCCCACCACAAAAAAAGAACTACGTGCGTTTTTGGGGCTAATAGGGTACTATCGACGGTTTATACCGAACTTTGCTCAGGTGGCCGCCCCCCTCACGGACGCCCTGCAGACCTCTGTCAAGCAGGCCGCGCTGGCCAAACCCACGGTGGTCATGTTGGACTCTTTCAACAAGTTGAAGAAAAGGATCACTTCCACCCCCGTCCTCAATTCCCCGGATTATACGCGTCCATTCGCCTTGCACACGGACGCGTCCGAGTTTGGGATCGGCGCGGTGCTGTCACAGGAAGGCCGGGATGGATTGGACCACCCAATCCTGTTCGTCAGTCGGAAGCTGTTCCCGCGGGAACTAAAGTATGCAACGGTAGAGAAGGAGTGCCTGGCTATCCGTTGGGCCGTGGAAAAATTGGCCTATTACCTCGAGGGCCGGCCCTTCTCGCTCTACACAGACCATGCGCCCCTTACTTGGATGGCCCGGAACAAATCGACCAATGCCAGGGTCATGAGGTGGTTCCTGGCATTGCAGCCGTACAACTTCAGGGTGTGCCACAAGCGTGGTGTGGACAACGTTGGGGCTGATTATCTGTCTCGTCATCCGCTTCCCGAGCGGAAGCGTCCAGGGGGGGAGGTGTGTAACGGGGTCCCCCTTGCGAGCACCGCCACAGGGCGCGAACTGACCCAATGTGACCCCCCCCTCTTCTTTCCACAGCCCACGCAGTATTCGGAGTGGTACAGCCCCGACACCTACAGTTGCGACGAGGAAGACGTATGGCCCTTTAACCAGTCCGGGGGTGTAGAAGAGGCGGAGTTTCCCAGGTGGATAAAGGAGGAGAACGCCCAGCCCCAGGTGTGTCTATACACCGGAGGAGCGGTCAGAGTGGAGAGGAGCGGAGTGGCGGGAAGCAGCGTGGAGGAGCGGAGAGAAGAAGGACGAGAGAGCAGAGAAAAGGAGCGGAGGAGAGGAGGAAGCGGAGAGCGCGAGGACAAGCCGAGCGACAGCATCAGGAGGATCGACGAGACCCCTCGCTCTGAAGGAGAGCCGACGGATCAGGAGTGGACCTGGGAGCTGATCTCCGAGAGCAGCTCGGACCGAGCATTGCAGGAGGAAGTAGACGCCGAGAAACCAGAGGAGGAACGGGGAACGCCTGGAGGCCAACACCACGCGTCGCCCAGCCGTACGCCAGGAGGGGTACGGCTCACGGAGGTACGTAAACGCTTCCTGGGGTGGTTCACCGATAAAGCCAGAAGACTAGCGGACAGGGGAGGGAGGAACCTGAGGGACGTCCCCAGGGGGGAAAGCACGAGCACTCGCCCTCCTCCTTGAAGTTAAACTAGCGGAGCAAGATCACTGTACTACGTGTTCCCCTCACTACCCCAACCTTGTGTTTCCAACTGCATACCTGTGGATCTATTCTGATACTTGCCTCTCTTTTCCTTTTTCCCCTTCGGCATCGGCGTGGGCGGCCAGCACGGAGCCTCCAGATCCCCCTGAGCGGCAGAGTCCGGTCCGGAGGAAAGAAGAGGGAACCCGTAGGAAACAGCACAGAGAGAGAAGCAGATCACCACGAAGGTCCACAGTTCGCAAAACCTGTACAGATGCACTGTATGAACAATTAAAAGCCAGAGTCACTAAAACACGTCTCCTGCCCTTTTCTGGTCCCGCGGTTACAGGGGGTCTTGGAGCATCGCTGGGTATGGATAGATTTGACTGCAAGTGGTTTGAAGAAAATACATGGTGGCAAAGGGGAGTTAGGGCCTAGCTGCAGAGCGCGCACAGAGTGATTTGGGAATGAGGCCTAAATTATTCTAAGTCTCACTTTTTCTGGTTTTGCTTTTTGGCTGTTTTGGGGTGTTAAACTTGTTTTCGCCTGGGTTGACGGGTCAGAGGGCATTGCGGGGAAGGTCTAATACCAGATGAAAGTGTTTTGGAGAAAATCCATGGTGAAAATGTTTTTCACTTTGCGGAGTTTTTGCTCACTTTTGTGTTTTTGGGGGCCTGCTTGGGGGGGCTCCTGGTGTTTTGGGGGTTGGGGGTCTTGGAGCATCGCTGGGTATGGATAGATTTGACTGCAAGTGGTTTGAAGAAAATCCATGGTAGCAAAGGGGAGTTAGGGCCTAGCTGCAGAGAGCAAACAGAGTGATTTGGGAATGAGGCCTAAATTATTCCAAGTCTCACATTTTCCGGTTTGCTTTTTGGCTGTTTGGGGGTGTTAAACTTGTTTTCGCCTGGGTTGACGGGTCTGGGGGCATTGCTGGGAAGGTCTAATACCGGATAAAAGTGTTTTGGAGAAAATCCATGGTGAAAATTATTTTCACTTTGCAGAGATTTTGATCACTTTTGTTTTTTCGGGGGCCTGCTTGGGGGGGTTCCTGGTGTTTGGGGGGGTTGGGAGGTCATGGAGCATCGCTGGGTATGGATAGTTTTGATTGCAAGTGGTTTGAAGAAAATCCATGGTGGCAAAGGGGAGTTAGGCCCTAGCTGCAGAGAGCGCAAAGAGTGATTTGGGAATGAGGCCTAAATTATTCTGTCTCACTTTTTACGGTTTTGCTTTTTGGCTGTTTGGAGGTATTAAACTTGTTTTCGCCTGGGTTGACGGGTCTGGGGGCATTGCTCGGAAGGTCTAATACCGGATAAAAGTGTTTTGGAGTAAATCCATGGTGAAAAAGTTTTTCACTTTGCAGAGTTTTTGCTTACTTTAGTGTTTTCAGGGGCCTGCTTGGGGGAGGCTCCTGGTGTTTGGGGGGTTGGGGGGTCTTGGAGCATCGCTGGGTATGGATAGTTTTGACTGCAAGTGGTTTGAAGAAAATCCATGGTGGCAAAGGGGAGTTAGGGCCTAGCTGCAGAGAGCGCACAGAGTGATTTGGGAATGAGGCCTAAATTATTCCAAGTCTCACTTTTTCTGGTTTGCTTTTTGGCTGTTTGGGGGTGTTCAACTTGTTTTCGCCTGGGTTGACTGGTCTGGGGGCATTGCCGGGAAGGTCTAATACCAGATGAAAGTGTTTCGGAGAAACTCCATGGTGAAAATGTTTTTCACTTTGCAGAGTTTTTGCTCACTTTTGTGTTTTTGGGGTTCTGCTTGGGGGGGGCTCCTGGTGTTTGAGGGGTTGGGGGGTCTTGGAGCATCGCTGGGTATGGATAGATTTGACTGCTAGTGGTTTGAAGAAAATCCATGGTGGCAAAGGGGAGTTAGGGCCTAGCTGCAGAGAGAAAACAGAGTGATTTGGGAATGAGGCCTAAATTATTCCAAGTCTCACTTTTTCCGGTTTGATTTTTGGCTGTTTGGGGGTGTTAAACTTGTTTTCGCCTGGGTTGACGGGTCTGGGGGCATTGCTGGGAAGGTCTAATACCGGATAAAAGTGTTTTGGAGAAAATCCATGGTGAAAACATTTTTCACTTTGCAGAGTTTTCGCTCACCTCTGTGTTTTCGGGGGCCTGCTTTTGGGGGTTCCTGGTACTTGGGGGGGGGGGTGGGGGGTCTTGGAGCATTGCTGGGTATGGATAGTTTTGATTGCAAGTCGTTTGAAGAAAATCCATGGTGGCAAAGGGGAGTTAGAGCCTAGCTGCAGAGCGCGCAAGGAGTGATTTGAGAATGAGGCCTAAATTATTCTAAGTCTCACTTTTTCCAGTTTTGCTTTTTGGCTGTTTGGGGGTGTTATACTTGTTTTCGCCTGGGTTGGCGGGTCTGGGGGCATTGCTGGGAAGGTCTAATACCGGATAAAATAGTTTTGGAGAAAATCCATGGTGAAAAAGTTTTTCACTTTGCAGAGTTTTTGCTTACTTTAGTGTTTTCGGGGGCCTGCTTGGGGGGGGGCTCCTGGTGTTTGGTGGGTTGGGGGGTCTTGGAGCATCGCTGGGTATGGATAGTTTTGACTGCAAGTGGTTTGAAGAAAATCCATGGTGGCAAAGGGGAGTTAGGGCCTAGCTACAGAGAGCGCACAGAGTGATTTGGGAATGAGGCCTAAATTATTCCAAGTCTCACTTTTTCCGGTTTGCTTTTTGGCTGTTTGGGGGTGTTAAACTTGTTTTCGCCTGCGTTGACGGGTCTGGGGGCATTGCTGGGAAGGTCTAATACCTGATAAAAGTGTTTTGGAGAAAATCCATGGTGAAAAAGTTTTTCACCTTGTAGAGTTTTCGCTCACTTTTGTGTTTTCGGGGGCCTGCTTGGGGGGATTCCTGGTGTTTGGGGGGGGTTGGGGGGTCTTGGAGCATCGCTGGGTATGGATAGTTTTGATTGCAAGTGGTTTGAAGAAAATCCATGGTGGCAAAGGGGAGTTAGGGCCTAGCTGCAGAGAGCGCAAAGAGTGATTTGGGAATGAGGCCTAAATTATTCCAAGTCTCACTTTTTACGGTTTTGCTTTTTGGCTGTTTGGAGGTATTAAACTTGTTTTCGCCTGGGTTGACGGGTCTGGGGGCATTGCTGGGAAGGTCTAATACCGGATAAAAGTGTTTTGGAGTAAATCCATGGTGAAAAAGTTTTTCACTTTGTAGACTTTTTGCTTACTTTAGTGTTTTCAGGGGACTGCTTGGGGGAGGCTCCTGGTGTTTGGGGGGTTAGGGGGTCTTGGAGCATCGCTGGGTATGGATAGTTTTGACTGCAAGTGGTTTGAAGAAAATCCATGGTGGCAAAGGGGAGTTAGGGCCTAGCTGCAGAGAGCGCACAGAGTGATTTGGGAATGAGGCCTAAATTATTCCAAGTCTCACTTTTTCCGGTTTGCTTTTTGGCTGTTTGGGGGTGTTAAACTTGTTTTCACCTGGGTTGACGGGTCTAGGGGCATTGCTGGGAAGGTCTAATACCGGATAAAAGTGTTTTGGAGAAAATCCATGGTGAAAAAGTTTTTCACTTTGCAGAGTTTTCGCTCACTTTTGTGTTTTGGGGGGCCTGCTTTTGGGGGTTCCTGGTGTTTGGGGGGGTAGGGGGGTCTTGGAGCATCGCTGGGTATGGATAGTTTTGATTGCAAGTGGTTTGAAGAAAATCCATGGTGGCAAAGGGGAGTTAGGGCCTAGCTGCAGAGAGCGCAAAGAGTGATTTGGGAATGAGGCCTAAATTATTCCAAGACTCACTTTTTCTGGTTTGCTTTTTGGCTGTTTGGGGGTGTTCAACTTGTTTTCGCCTGGGTTGACTGGTCTGGGGGCATTGCCGGGAAGGTCTAATACCAGATGAAAGTGTTTCGGAGAAACTCCATGGTGAAAATGTTTTTCACTTTGCAGAGTTTTTGCTGACTTTCGTGTTTTTGGGGTTCTGCTTGGGGGGGGCTCCTGGTGTTTGGGGGGTTGGGGGGTCTTGGAGCATCGCTGGGTATGGATAGATTTGACTGCTAGCTGTTTGAAGAAAATCCATGGTGGCAAAGGGGAGTTAGGGCCTAGCTGCAAAGAGCAAACAGAGTGATTTGGGAATGAGGCCTAAATTATTCCAAGTCTCACTTTTTCCGGTTTGATTTTTGGCTGTTTGGGGGTGTTAAACTTGTTTTCGCCTGGGTTGACGGGTCTGGGGGCATTGCTGGGAAGGTCTAATACCGGATAAAAGTGTTTTGGAGAAAATCCATGGTGAAAACGTTTTTCACTTTGCAGAGTTTTCGCTCACCTCCGTGTTTTCGGGGGCCTGCTTTTGGGCGTTCCTGGTATTTGGGGGGGGGGGTGGGGGGTCTTGGAGCATCGCTTGGTATGGATAGTTTTGATTGCAAGTGGTTTGAAGAAAATCCATGGTGGCAAAGGGGAGTTAGAGCCTAGCTGCAGAGCGCGCAAGGAGTGATTTGAGAATGAGGCCTAAATTATTCTAAGTCTCACTTTTTCCAGTTTTGCTTTTTGGCTGTTTGGGGGTGTTATACTTGTTTTCGCCTGGGTTGGCGGGTCTGGGGGCATTGCTGGGAAGGTCTAATACCGGATAAAATAGTTTCGGAGAAAATCCATGGTGAAAAAGTTTTTCACTTTGCAGAGTTTTTGCTTACTTTAGTGTTTTCGGTGGCCTGCTTGGGGGGGGCTCCTGGTGTTTTGTGGGTTGGGGGGTCTTGGAGCATCGCTGGGTATGGATAGTTTTGACTGCAAGTGGTTTGAAGAAAATCCATGGTGGCAAAGGGGAGTTAGGGCCTAGCTACAGAGAGCGCACAGAGTGATTTGGGAATGAGGCCTAAATTATTCCAAGTCTCACTTTTTACGGTTTGCTTTTTGGCTGTTTGGGGGTGTTAAACTTGTTTTCGCCTGCGTTGACGGGTCTGGGGGCATTGCTGGGAAGGTCTAATACCGGATAAAAGTGTTTTGGAGAAAATCCATGGTGAAAATTATTTTCACTTTGCAGAGATTTTGCTCACTTTTGTTTTTTCGGGGGCCTGCTTGTGGGGGTTCCTGGTGTTTGGGGGGGTTGGGGGGTCATGGAGCAATGCTGGGTATGGATAGTTTTGATTGCAAGTGGTTTGAAGAAAATGCATGGTGGCAAAGGGGAGTTAGGCCCTAGCTGCAGAGAGCGCAAAGAGTGATTTGGGAATGAGGCCTAAATTATTCTAAATCTCACTTTTTACGGTTTTTCTTTTTGGCTGTTTGGAGGTATTAAACTTGTTTTCGCCTGGGTTGACGGGTCTGGGGGCATTGCTGGGAAGGTCTAATACCGGATAAAAGTGTTTTGGAGTAAATCCATGGTGAAAAAGTTTTTCACTTTGCAGAGTTTTTGCTTACTTTAGTGTTTTCAGGGGCCTGCTTGGGGGAGGCTCCTGGTGTTTGGGGGGTCTTGGAGCATCGCTGGGTATGGATAGTTTTGACTGCAAGTGGTTTGAAGAAAATCCATGGTGGCAAAGGGGAGTTAGGGCCTAGCTGCAGAGAGCGCACAGAGTGATTTGGGAATGAGGCCTAAATTATTCCAAGTCTCACTTTTTCCGGTTTGCTTTTTGGCTGTTTGGGGGTGTTAAACTTGTTTTCACCTGGGTTGACGGGTCTAGGGGCATTGCTGGGAAGGTCTAATACCGGATAAAAGTGTTTTGGAGAAAATCCATGGTGAAAAAGTTTTTCACTTTGCAGAGTTTTCACTCACTTTTGTGTTTTGGGGGGCCTGCTTTTGGGGGTTCCTGGTGTTTGGGGGGGGTAGGGGGGACTTGGAGCATCGCTGGGTATGGATAGTTTTGATTGCAAGTGGTTTGAAGAAAATCCATGGTGGCAAAGGGGAGTTAGGGCCTAGCTGCAGAGAGCGCAAAGAGTGATTTGGGAATGAGGCCTAAATTATTCCAAGACTCACTTTTTCTGGTTTGCTTTTTGGCTGTTTGGGGGTGTTCAACTTGTTTTCGCCTGGGTTGACTGGTCTGGGGGCATTGCCGGGAAGGTCTAATACCAGATGAAAGTGTTTCGGACAAACTCCATGGTGAAAATGTTTTTCACTTTGCAGAGTTTTTGCTCACTTTCGTGTTTTTGGGGGCCTGCTTGGGGGGGGGCTCCTGGTGTTTGGGGGGTTGGGGGGTCTTGGAGCATCGCTGGGTATGGATAGATTTGACTGCTAGTGGTTTGAAGAAAATCCATGGTGGCAAAGGGGAGTTAGGGCCTAGCTGCAGAGAGCACAAAGAGTGATTTGGGAATGAGGCCTAAATTATTTCAAGTCTCACTTTTTCCGGTTTGATTTTTGGCTGTTTGGGGGTGTTAAACTTGTTTTCGCCTGGGTTGACGGGTCTGGGGGCATTGCTGGGAAGGTCTAATACCGGATAAAAGTGTTTTGGAGAAAATCCATGGTGAAAACGTTTTTCACTTTGCAGAGTTTTCGCTCACCTTTGTGTTTTCGGGGGCCTGCTTTTGGGGGTTCCTGGTATTTGGGGGGTGCGGGGTCTTGGAGCATCGCTGGGTATGGATAGATTTGACTGCAAGTGGTTTGAAGAAAATCCATGGTGGCAAAGGGGAGTTAGGGCCTAGCTGCAGAGAGCAAACAGAGTGATTTAGGAATGAGGCCTAAATTATTCCTAGTCTCACTTTTTCCGGTTTGCTTTTTGGCTGTTTGGGGGTGTTAAACTTGTTTTTGCCTGGGTTGACGGGTCTGGGGGCATTGCTGGGAAGGTCTAATACCGGATAAAAGTGTTTTGGAGAAAATCGATGGTGAAAATTAATTTTACTTTGCAGAGTTTTTGCTCACTTTTGTGTTTTCGGGGCCTGCTTGGGGGGGTTCCTGGTGTTTGGGGGGGGGTTGGGGGTCTTGGAGCATCGCTGGGTATGGATAGTTTTGATTGCAAGTGGTTTGAAGAAAGTCCATGGTGGCAAAGGGGCGTTAGGCCCTAGCTGCAGAGAGCAAACAGAGTGATTTGGGAATGAGGCCTAAATTATTCCAAGTCTCACTTTTTCCGGTTTGCTTTTTGGCTGTTTGGGGGTGTTAAACTTGTTTTTGCCTGGGTTGACGGGTCTGGGGGCATTGCTGGGAAGGCCTAATACCGGATAAAAGTGTTTTGGAGTAAATCCATGGTGAAAAAGGTTTTCACTTTGCAGAATTTTCCTTACTTTAGTGTTTTCGGGGGCCTGCTTGGGGGGGGCTCCTGGTGTTTGGGGGGTCTTGGAGCATCGCTGAGTATGGATAGTTTTGACTGCAAGTGGTTTGAAGAAAATCCATGGTGGCAAAGGGGAGTTAGGGCCTAGCTGCAGAGAGCGCACAGAGTGATTTGGGAATGAGGCCTAAATTATTCCAAGTCTCACTTTTTACGGTTTGCTTTTTGGCTGTTTGGGGGTGTTCAACTTGTTTTCGCCTGGGTTGACGGGTCTGGGGGCATTGCCGGGAAGGTCTAATACCAGATGAAAGTGTTTCGGAGAAACTCCATGGTGAAAATGTTTTTCACTTTGCAGAGTTTTTGCTTACTTTCGTGTTTTTGGGGGCCTGCTTGGGGGGGGGCTCCTGGTGTTTGAGGGGTTGGGGGGTCTTGGAGCATCGCTGGGTATGGATAGATTTGACTGCAAGTGGTTTGAAGAAAATCCATGGTGGCAAAGGGGAGTTAGGGCCTAGCTGCAGAGAGCAAACAGAGTGATTTGGGAATGAGGCCTAAATTATTTCAAGTCTCACTTTTTCCGGTTTGATTTTTGGCTGTTTGGGGGTGTTAAACTTGTTTTCGCCTGGGTTGACGGGTCTGGGGGCATTGCTCGGAAGGTCTAATACCGGATAAAAGTGTTTTGGAGAAAATCCAAGGTGAAAACGTTTTTCACTTTGCAGAGTTTTCGCTCACCTTTGTGTTTTCGGGGGCCTGCTTTTGGGGGTTCCTGGTATTTGGGGGGGTGGGGGGTCTTGGAGCATCGCTGGGTATGGATAGTTTTGATTGCAAGTGGTTTGAAGAAAATCCATGGTGGCAAAGGGGAGTTAGAGCCTAGCTGCAGAGCGCGCACGGAGTGATTTGAGAATGAGGCCTAAATTATTCTAAGTCTCACTTTTTCCGGTTTTGCTTTTTGGCTGTTTGGGGGTGTTTTACTTGTTTTCGCCTGGGTTGACGGGTCTTGGGGCATTGCTGGGAAGGTCTAATACCGGATAAAATAGTTTCGGAGAAAATCCATGGTGAAAAAGTTTTTCACTTTGCGGAGTTTTTGCTTACTTTAGTGTTTTCGGGGGCCTGCTTGGGGGGGGCTCCTGGTGTTTGGTGGGTTGGGGGGTCTTGGAGCCTCGCTGGGTATGGATAGTTTTGATTGCAAGTGGTTTGAAGAAAATCCATGGTGGCAAAGGGGAGTTAGAGCCTAGCTGCAGAGCGCGCACAGAGTGATTTGGGAATGAGGCCTAAATTATTCCAAGTCTCACTTTTTACGGTTTGCTTTTTGGCTGTTTGGGGGTGTTAAACTTGTTTTCGCCTGCGTTGACGGGTCTGGGGGCATTGCTGGGAAGGTCTAATACCGGATAAAAGTGTTTTGGAGAAAATCCATGGTGAAAAAGTTTTTCACCTTGTAGAGTTTTCGCTCACTTTTGTGTTTTCAGGGGCCTGCTTGGGGGGTTTCCTGGTGTTTGGGGGGTTTGGGGGGTCTTGGAGCATCGCTGGGTATGGATAGTTTTGATTGCAAGTGGTTTGAAGAAAATCCATGGTGGCAAAGGGGAGTTAGGGCCTAGCTGCAGAGAGCGCACAGAGTGATTTGGGAATGAGGCCTAAATTATTCCAAGTCTCACTTTTTCCGGTTTGCTTTTTGGCTGTTTGGGGGTGTTCAACTTGTTTTTGCCTGGGTTGACGGGTCGGGGAGCATTGCTGGGAAGGTCTAATACCGGATAAAAGTGTTTTGGAGAAAATCCATGGTGAAAAAGTTTTTCACTTTGCAGAGTTTTCGCTCACCTTTGTGTTTTCGGGGGCCTGCTTTTGGGGGTTCCTGGTATTTGGGGGGGGGGGGGGGTGGGGGGTCTTGGAGCATCGCTGGGTATGGATAGTTTTGATTGCAAGTGGTTTGAAGAAAATCCATGATGGCAAAGGGGAGTTAGAGCCTAGCTGCAGAGCGCTCACGGACTGATTTGAGAATGAGGCCTAAATTGTTTTAAGTCTAACTTTTTCCGGTTTTGCTTTTTAGTTTCAAAAGTGTTTTTATTGAAATTCTTAACAGGCATACAGCAAGACATCTCTGTGAGAAAAGGAAACTCAGAGCATACAGTGCGGGCGGGACAGACAAGCATGTCTTCCCTTGTGCAGCAGAATAAGCAATGAAGGTATGCCCAATGAGCGATGCGACGTTATGCTTGGAAGGGCAAAAGATTGACATAAGTAGAACAACACGAACCAAAAACCCCCACCCCACCCCCACAAAATCCCCCCTCCCTCCACCCCGACCAGTGTGCCCAGGAAGGTTAGTGACACCTGCATTGTGTCGCGGGAGTGTGACGAGGCCAAGAGTAGTAGAGTCACCGGGAGTCACAGGTGGTGCTAGTGAGACGCAAAACCCTAAGATATTTGGGGAAGGTGACTTCATTGAACTCCTTGGATAAGAGGGTTAGCAAAGGAAGCCATGTCTTGCGAAAGGCGTCTGTGGAGCAGGTAAGAGTGGCATGGATACGCTCCATCCCAAGGGTGAACCACAGTTTGTGGAGCCATCCCGTGTGTGTGGGTTTAGTCGTAGTGCCCCATAGTGACAAGATGTGTTGTGTGGCTGCCTGCATAGCTATGCCCATCTGTCGGCCTCGTAGTGATTTGAGGGGAAACATTAAGGCATTGGGCAGGCCCAGCACGGTGTACGCAGGGAATCTCGGGACTTCAGTGTCGAAAGTGGAGTCTATGTCATTCAGGACCTGTTTCCAAAAGTCCCCCAGCTCGGGGCACTCCCAGAGGATGTGAGTCAAAGTACCACGTTCCCCACACCCTCTCCAGCAAAGGTCGCTGCGCTTCGGGTTTCCTTGGTGTAATCGGGTTGGAGTAAGGTGCCAATATATGGCGAGTTTGACTGCAGCTTCTTTCGCTCTGGTGTTTCGTGTAGTGTGTGAGGCTCTATGATAGATGTATCCCCATTCTTTGGATGACAAGGTCCTCCCAAGTTCAGCCTCCCAGCGCCGTTGACCGGGTGATTTAGCCTGGGAGGGTGGAGGGGCAAGCATTTTATAGAGTTCGGAGATGAGGCGCTTGTCTGTGGTCTTAGTAAGCAGCCACTTCTCGAAGTCCGTCATGGGGCGGCCCACTAGGGTAATGACGTTCGGGTCAGTGAGCCAGTGTCGGAGCTGGAGATATTGGAAGAAGTGGGGGTGTTCTATCCCGTACCCCTGTTTAATGTCGTCGAAGGAAAGAAATCCGTTCAGGTCAAAAAGATGACCCGCAGCTCGGCACGCCGAGCCCCGCCATTGAGAAAATGCACCTGGGCCATCACCTGGGGGGAAGTCAGGGTTGTCCAGAAGGGGAGTGAAGGGGGAAGGGAAAGTAGTCAGTCCGCGTTTAAGCGCCACTCGATTCAACACCTGTAGGGTCGTGCGAGTGATTGGGGACCGTGACATATATTTGGGCCTGTGGTGTTTGGCCAGGAATGGAACCCGCCACAGTGACGTCTGAGCCATAGCTCTATCTTGGAAGAGCCATCTCTTCTCCGATTCGGGTCTGTACCACTCCACCAGGTACCGGAGTTGGGATGCCTGGAAGTACCGCACCAAGTCCGGGATTCCGAGACCGCCCTCGTCCATGCTCCTGTATGCAAGCAGTTGGTGAAGGCGGGCTCTCTTCCCCTTCCAAATAAAGCCAGACAGTAAGTCTTGTAAGGTTTTTTAATGTGCCCGCTGGGGGCATAATGGGAATTGTTTGGAACAAATACAGAATCCGCGGCAGGACTGACATTTTTATAGCCGCCACCCTCCCCAACAGAGAAAGAGGTTGTTTGGACCATCTCGCCAGGTCTGAGCGTATCCGGGTGATGAGAGCTGTGTAATTAGTGGAGACCGTGAGGTCGGTTGAGGGAGTCAGGGTGATACCTAGGTATGGTATCCGGTCGGCCTCCTGTAGGCCGCTGTGATGACCCATTGCCGGGGCCTGCGGGCGCGCATTTTTGCCTATGGGTAAGATGAGGGATTTTGCGATATTAATGCGGAAGCCCGAAACAGCCCCAAACGAGTCTAGTTCCTCCATGAAGGCAGGTATAGAAGTATCAGGGCTGTGTAGAGTGGCTATGACATCGTCCGTGTATAAACTGATAGGATGGGGTTTGCGTCCGAAGTCGATGCCCTCTATCCTCGGATTGTCGCGGACTCTCTGTGCTAGCGGCTCGATATACATCGCAAATAGGAGGGGGGAGAGGGGGCACCCCTGCCTGGTACCTCGTTGGATCTCAAACGGGGGCGAGCGCAGGCTCCCCAGGCGGACCGTGGCCTGCGGGTGATGATAGCAGCCCGCTATGCGCAAGCAAAAACGGTCACTGAGACCGAACCGGCGGAGTACGTGTTGTAAATAATCCCAGTTCACGCGATCGAACGCTTTCTCCGCGTCGATGGCAAGAAGCGCAGAGTCCGAAGCACGAGAATGTGTCTTGTCAATAAGGTGGAGCACCCGTTTAGTATTGTCTGCACATTGGCGGCCTGGAACAAAGCCAGATTGGTCTGGTTCCAAAAGACCGGGAAGGCACGGGCCAAGGCGGGCAGCAAGGATACCTGTAAAAAGCTTCAGGTCTAGGTTCAGTAACGAGATTGGGCGGAACGCAGAGCAGTGCGTGGGTTTTTTCCCGGGTTTAGGAAGCACCACCACTTCAGCGGCTAGCATGTCCGGAGGTATGGCTGCCGCCCCCTCAAAGGAGTTGAAGAGGCGAGCAAGCACCGGGGCCAAACGCCGATTGAAGAGCTTATAGAAGCCCGCTGAGAAGCCGTCTGGTCCCGGGGATTTGAGTGGGCGCAGTCGGGAGATGGCAGCTAATACTTCTTCCTGGCTTATGGGGGCATCAAGATCTTCTGCGGTAGATTCAGGGATCGCGCTGATAGCCACAGTGTTGAGGTATGCCTCAATATCCCTAGATGGGACCTCCTCCCCCCCGTATAGGGAAGCGTAGTATGAGCGAAACGCCTCGGCCACTTGTGCATCGTCTGTGAGCACTTCACCGTCGGTGCCAACTAAGGTGGTGATTTGGGCCCGTTGGGTCTTGGCCCTTAGAGCACTGGCCAGTAGACGCCCTGTTTTGTTCCCTCCGACATAGTAGGTATGCCGTAGGCGGAGGGCTGCAAATTCCGCCCTGTCTGTATCCAGACTGGCGAGTTGGGCCCGAGCAGCCTTTAGCTGTTTCCACACTCGGGGGGCACACGTGCGACTATGCACCCGTTCCAGCTCCGCCACCTGCTCCGTAAGATCCTCTCTCTTGCTTTTGCGGTCTTTAGCTTCCGCAGCCGAAATAGCTATGAGTTCGCCCCGCACGACCGATTTCAGAGCCCCCCAAAGAGCCGTCGCTGAGATGCCCGGTGTATCGTTGGTAGACAGGTAAGCGTCTATGCAGTCCCCAATACGTTTGGTGACATCAGGGCGCTGTAGCAGGGGTTCACGGAGGCGCCACGGGCCTCGGGGACGGCGGGGTGCGCGGAGAGCGAGGGAGAGTTCCACCGCGTCATGGTCGAAGAGGGCTGCGGGTGTGATGGTAATGTCCTCAAGGGTTGTAAGGAGGTCTGAAGAACCCAGGAAGTGGTCAAGCCTGGCGTAGGTGCGGTGCACATGAGAATAGAACGTGTATTGTGAGGCTGTCGGATAACGGGCCCTCCAGAGGTCTACCAAGCCCCTTTCGGATAGCCAGTCATGTCCGGCAGATGACAAGGCCCCAGCATCTCCGTAGCGGTGGCCAGACCGATCGGCATGTGTATCCATAACAATGTTAATGTCCCCGCCCAGGAGTAGGGGTGTGTGTGGGGTCTGGAGGGCTTCGGAGATGGCGCCTTTTAAGAAGGCTTCCTGACCCGTGTTTGGAGCGTACAGGGAGCCGATTGTGAGTGTAGTGTCACCCACGGTGAGAGTGTATGCCAGGAGGCGGCCTTTGATTTCCCCCACCTTGCCACCCACCTTCCCCCTAAAGGAGCTAGAGATTAGGATCGCAACCCCGGCATTCTTTGTTGGAAGGGAGGAAAAAAATTGTTGTGGGAAGGCTCGCGAGCGCATTCTGTGCCAGTCCTTCTGGAGGAGATACGTCTCCTGTAGCAGACAAATAGCGGCCTCAGAGTTTTCCAGGTAAGAGAGAACAGCTCTCCTCTTGATCGGGTTGTTGAGCCCCTTCACATTAAGTGTTATAATCTTAAGGGCGTCGCCTGTCATCGCGCAAGGGGTGTGTGATGCAGCGCAGATCGGGCCCTAGGCACGCCAAGGGAGCACGCGGCGATGCATGGCGAACAGTGTATGGCATGGTCTCTATTCGTGTCTGGGTATGAGCCATTTGTGTGGGTGAACCCTCCAAGTTGGCACATGCATCTTGGTGAAAGGTCTCTCCGCGCGAGAGCTGAAGTAGCGTGGCACACTGGTCCCCACCCTGGATCCCTCCCTAACCCAACATCCCCCCCGAAAACAGCCCGCAGCCACCAAAGTATGCAACGTAATACATGCAAATAAGGACAGCAGTAGGCCGCAGCGTAACAATAAAACCCCAAACCCAGTTCCCCCCAACCCAAACCCAACAAAACGGAAACCTGTAGTCCCAATCCTGTCAAGGCACACAGGATCGTGGTAAAGAACAGTGAAGGGGTCATTTCCGATGGCGGCTCCTCCGGGCCCCCGCCCGACCCGCCAGCCATCAGTGCTGAGCAGTTGCGATACACAATCTCCTTAGCAAGAGTTAGTATCACTCTGGGGAAGAGGTCTCCTTGATCACCTCTGCCACTGCAGTCTCACGCTCCCGGGAAATGACAGAGGCATCAGGCTTGAAGCGCTGAGGAGGGGATCGTTTGCGTTGTACAGTCTGCCAACCCCCTCTGGAGGAGCCCTGCGAGCTCCTGAAAACCGGTTCAGTATCCACTTGGTCTAGACCCAGGAGTTCACAAGTGTCTTTAAGAGACCGTAGCTGCTGTAGCCGTCCGTTCCATTTGAATATGATTCGAAAAGGATGCCCCCAGGAATATGAGATGTCTTTTCCCCGCAGGAAGTCCGTGACTGGCTTGAATTCCTTCCTTTTCTGGAGAGTCGTGGCGGATAGATCTTGGTATAGGGCAATGGGATGGCCTTGAAACTGGATGGGCTGAGCTCTCCGGGCTTCCCGGAGGATCCGTTCTTTGAGCGGGAAGTCCGGAAGGAAGGCTAGTATGTCCGGCGGTGGGGCTGGGGCCCTGCGAGGCAGTCCTACGCGATGTGCCCTGTCAATGCGGATGTGGAAGTCGTCTGCCTCTCCCAGAATGCTCCTGAAGAGGGTCTGCAGGTACGCGGTAACATCAGTCCCCTCGTCTTTCTGAGGGACCCCCCGGACCCGTATGTTGTTCCGTCTGGAACGGTTTTCCAGGTCCTCCGCATGGGCCTGGAGGTCAAGGTGCTGGTCCGTGAGTCGCAGGACTTCCTGCTGGAGCAGTTCGATCTCGGAGCTCCTGGCTTGATCAGCCTCCTCGACTGCGACCACCCGTTCGCCGAGGTCCTCCACATCCCGCCGGAGTTCCTTCACTTCCCCCGCCACCTCTTGTTGCAGGGATTTGAAATCTTCCTGTAGTGAGTTGAAGAGCGTCTCCAGAAAGGCTTTGGTGATGGGCACTTGGTCATCCGCGGTCGCCGGTGATGCCTTCCCAGTCCCAGGGGACGGCGGTTCTTTGCCAAGCTTGGGCTGCGATTTAGCCAACAGCTCAGGGAGAGTTTGCGATCCCTTCTTGCCTCTTTGTCCCGTCATGGCGTGTGAGGGGATAGGGCCCAGACAGGCAGTAGGATGGCGGAGCGCGTGTCCTAAGAGGGACCAGTGAGGAGGCGGACGGGGAGTGGGGGGTATGGCAGTGTCCAGGCGGCTGTATATGTCTGTGCCCGGGCAGGGACCGATGTCCCCAGACGACCGCAAGCCCCAGGGGGGGGGGGGGGGGGGCAAGGAGGTGGCCCCGGCCCGACCGGCGAGAGACCGCAATGAGCGGAGTGCGGCTTACCCCCCGGAGAGGTGATCCAAAGGCATCAGTTAGGGTTCTGCGGTGGGGGCCCACAGGGATGTCCGTACGCCGGGGACTCGATTGCGTCCCCCGAGTTCTCCCACTCCCTCCTCCACTCTCCTCACCTGTGGTAGGTCGGTGTGCTCAGGGACTCCGTTCGCCAGGCCAGGTCAGCTGTGTCGCCACGGGTTGCTGGGGGCCAACCGGAGGGCCAGAGGGCAGCGTCCAGGGCCCCTCCGGGTGCAGGGCCTGTCGGGGCTCAGGTCAGCTCTCGGCAGGAGTCCGAGGTGGGTGGGGGAGTGAGCTAGGCCCGAAGCCGGGGCCTCGATTTGCGCAGCCGCCGGGCCGCCCGCCGGGTTGCTTGGGCGGCAGCCTCCGCCTCCGGTGACATGCGTGGTGGCCCGGAATGCAGTCCAGGAGGTCTGCTGCAGAAGGGGCGGGCCGGCGCCCTGCCGGACACGCCGCCGGCCCGATGCACAATGCTCTCGCGGTGCGCGAGTAGGCCAGAAGCCGGGGCCTCGCGTGATTCGCCGCCGGATCAGGGCGGTCCGAGCAGAAGTGCTGGTGCAGCGATAAGCTTCCAGGGCCCGAGCGGGCGGCTGCGGGGCTCGGCGAAGCCTCGCCGGGTGTCCAGGAGTGCCCCCACTACACAGGGGGACAGCGGGCCGCTGGTGGCTGCCAAGGGGACCCCCCCGGTCCGGCGGCGCAGCCGTTGCAAGATGGCGCCAAGTCCGGGACCTCGGCGGCTCCCTCACCGCAGGCGCAATGGGCGTCTGTCTCTCGGTCGGTCCTGCACCGGCGGTTGATTCCGCTGACCCCCGGGTGCCGATGAGCGGAGAATTGCAGCTATTTAGGCGGAGTGGCGGGATCGGGCAGGGAGCTCCGGAGACCTGCGTCCGATCACGCCGCCATCTTAGACACGCCCCCCGGTTTTGCTTTTTGGCTGTTTTGGGGTGTTAAACTTGTTTTCGCCTGGGTTGACGGGTCTGGGGGCATTGCTGGGAAGGTCTAATACCGGATAAAATAGGATCGGAGAAAATCCATGGTGAAAAAGATTTTCACTTTGCAGAGTTTTTGCTCACTTTCGTGTTTTTGGGGGCCTGCTTGGGGGGGCTCCTGGTGTTTGGGAGGTTGGGGGGTTTTGGAGCATCGCTGGGTATGGATAGATTTGACTGCAAGTGGTTTGAAGAAAATACATGGTGGCAAAGGGGAGTTAGGGCCTAGCTGCAGAGAGCGCACAGAGAGATTTGGGAATGAGGCCTAAATTATTCTAAGTCTCACTTTTTCTGGTTTTGCTTTTTGGCTGTTTTGGGGTGTTAAACTTGTTTTCGCCTGGGTTGACGGGTCTGGGGCATTGCTGGGGAAGGTCTAATACCAGATGAAAGTGTTTTGGAGAAAATCCATGGTGAAAATGTTTTTCACTTTGCAGAGTTTTTGCTCACTTTCGTGTTTTTGGGGGCCTGCTTGGGGGGGCTCCTGGTGTTTGGGGGGTTGGGGGGTCTTGGAGAATCGCTGGGTATGGATAGATTTGACTGCAAGTGGTTTAACCCCTTCAGCGCTAATGACAAGGGTAACTCGTCATGGAGTTTCCATTGATTTCAATGGAAATTACATTGAAGTTCCACCAGAAGCATAGCATCCAAGTGGTTAAAGAAAATCCATGGTAGCAAAGGGGAGTTAGGGCCTAGCTGCAGAGAGCAAACAGAGTGATTTGGGAATGAGGCCTAAATTATTCCAAGTCTTACATTTTCCGGTTTGCTTTTTGGCTGTTTGGGGGTGTTAAACTTGTTTTCACCTGGGTTGACGGGTCTGGGGGCATTGCTGGGAAGGTCTAATACCGGATAAAAGTGTTTTGGAGAAAATCCATGGTGAAAATTATTTTCACTTTGCAGGGTTTTTGCTCACTTTTGTGTTTTCGGGGGCCTGCTTGGGGGGGCTCCTGGTGTTTGGGGGGTTGGGGGGTCTTGGAGCATTGCTGGGTATGGATAGTTTTGACTGCAAGTGGTTTGAAGAAAATCCATGGTGGCAAAGGGGAGTTAGGGCCTAGCTGCAGAGAGCGCACAGAGAGATTTGGGAATGAGGCCTAAATTATTCCAAGTCTCACTTTTTCCGGTTTGCTTTTTGGCTGTTTGGGGGTGTTATACTTGTTTTCGCCTGGGTTGACGGGTCTGGGGGCATTGCTGGGAAGGTCTAATACCGGATAAAATAGTTGCGGAGAAAATCCATGGTGAAAAAGTTTTTCACTTTGCAGAGTTTTTGCTTACTTTAGTGTTTTCAGGGGCCTGCTTGGGGGGGCTCCTGGTGTTTGGTGGGTTGGGGGGTCTTGGAGCATCGCTGGGTATGGATAGTTTTGATTGCAAGTGGTTTGAAGAAAATCCATGGTGGCAAAGGGGAGTTAGAGCCTAGCTGCAGAGCGCGCACAGAGTGATTTGGGAATGAGGCCTAAATTATTCCAAGTCTCACTTTTTACGGTTTGCTTTTTGGCTGTTTGGGGGTGTTAAACTTGTTTTCGCCTGCGTTGACGGGTCTGGGGGCATTGCTGGGAAGGTCTAATACCGGATAAAAGTGTTTTGGAGAAAATCCATGGTGAAAAAGTTTTTCACCTTGTAGAGTTTTCGCTCACTTTTGTGTTTTCGGGGGCCTGCTTGGGGGTTTCCTGGTGTTTGGGGGATTTGGGGGGTCTTGGAGCATCGCTGGGTATGGATAGTTTTGATTGCAAGTGGTTTGAAGAAAATCCATGGTGGCAAAGGGGAGTTAGGGCCTAGCTGCAGAGAGCGCACAGAGTGATTTGGGAATGAGGCCTAAATTATTCCAAGTCTCACTTTTTCCGGTTTGCTTTTTGGCTGTTTGGGGGTGTTCAACTTGTTTTTGCCTGGGTTGACGGGTCGGGGAGCATTGCTGGGAAGGTCTAATACCGGATAAAAGTGTTTTGGAGAAAATCCATGGTGAAAAAGTTTTTCACTTTGCAGAGTTTTCGCTCACCTTTGTGTTTTCGGGGGCCTGCTTTTGGGGGTTCCTGGTATTTGGGGGGGGGGGTCTTGGAGCATCGCTGGGTATGGATAGTTTTGATTGCAAGTGGTTTGAAGAAAATCCATGGTGGCAAAGGGGAGTTAAAGCCTAGCTGCAGAGCGCGCACGGACTGATTTGAGAATGAGGCCTAAATTGTTTTAAGTCTAACTTTTTCCGGATTTAGCTTTTTGGCTGTTTGGGGGTGTTATACTTGTTTTCGCCTGGGTTGACGGGTCTGGGGGCATTGCTGGGAAGGTCTAATACCGGATAAAATAGGTTCGGAGAAAATCCATGGTGAAAAAGATTTTCACTTTGCAGAGTTTTTGCTCACTTTCGTGTTTTTGGGGGCCTGCTTGGGGGGCTCCTGGTGTTTGGGGGGTTGGGGGGTCTTGGAGCATTGCTGGGTATGGATAGATTTGACTGCAAGTGGTTTGAAGAAAATACATGGTGGCAAAGGGGAGTTAGGGCCTAGCTGCAGAGCGCGCACAGAGTGATTTGGGAATGAGGCCTAAATTATTCTAAGTCTCACTTTTTCTGGTTTTGCTTTTTGGTTGTTTTGGGGTGTTAAACTTGTTTTCGCCTGGGTTGACGGGTCTGGGGGCATTGCGGGGAAGGTCTAATACCAGATGAAAGTGTTTTGGAGAAAATCCATGGTGAAAATGTTTTTCACTTTGCAGAGTTTTTGCTCACTTTCGTGTTTTTGGGGGCCTGCTTGGGGGGGCTCCTGGTGTTTTGGGGGTTGGGGGGTCTTGGAGCATCGCTGGGTATGGATAGATTTGACTGCAAGTGGTTTGAAGAAAATCCATGGTAGCAAAGGGGAGTTAGGGCCTAGCTGCAGAGAGCAAACAGAGTGATTTGGGAATGAGGCCTAAATTATTCCAAGTCTCACATTTTCCGGTTTGCTTTTTGGCTGTTTGGGGGTGTTAAACTTGTTTTCGCCTGGGTTGACGGGTCTGGGGGCATTGCTGGGAAGGTCTAATACCGGATAAAAGTGTTTTGGAGAAAATCCATGGTGAAAATTATTTTCACTTTGCAGAGTTTTTGCTCAATTTTGTGCTTTCGGGGCCTGCTTGGGGGGGCTCCTGGTGTTTGGGGGGTTGGGGGGTCTTGGAGCATCGCTGGGTAGGGATAGTTTTGACTGCAAGTGGTTTGAAGAAAATCCATGGTGGCAAAGGGGAGTTAGGGCCCAGCTGCAGAGAGCAAACAGAGTGATTTGGGAATGAGGCCTAAATTATTCCAAGTCTCACATTTTCCAGTTTGCTTTTTGGCTGTTTGGGGGTGTTAAACTTGTTTTCACCTGGGTTGACGGGTCTGGGGGCATTGCTGGGAAGGTCTAATACCGGATAAAAGTGTTTTGGAGAAAATCCATGGTGAAAATTATTTTCACTTTGCAGGGTTTTTGCTCACTTTTGTGTTTTCGGGGGCCTGCTTGGGGGGGCTCCTGGTGTTTGGGGGGTTGGGGGGTCTTGGAGCATCGCTGGGTATGGATAGTTTTGACTGCAAGTGGTTTGAAGAAAATCCATGGTGGCAAAGGGGAGTTAGGGCCTAGCTGCAGAGAGCGCACAGAGAGATTTGGGAATGAGGCCTAAATTATTCCAAGTCTCACTTTTTCCGGTTTGCTTTTTGGCTGTTTGGGGGTGTTATACTTGTTTTCGCCTGGGTTGACGGGTCTGGGGGCATTGCTGGGAAGGTCTAATACCGGATAAAATAGTTGCGGAGAAAATCCATGGTGAAAAAGTTTTTCACTTTGCAGAGTTTTTGCTTACTTTAGTGTTTTCAGGGGCCTGCTTGGGGGGGCTCCTGGTGTTTGGTGGGTTGGGGGGTCTTGGAGCATCGCTGGGTATGGATAGTTTTGATTGCAAGTAGTTTGAAGAAAATCCATGGTGGCAAAGGGGAGTTAGAGCCTAGCTGCAGAGCGCGCACAGAGTGATTTGGGAATGAGGCCTAAATTATTCCAAGTCTCACTTTTTACGGTTTGCTTTTTGGCTGTTTGGGGGTGTTAAACTTGTTTTCGCCTGCGTTGACGGGTCTGGGGGCATTGCTGGGAAGGTCTAATACCGGATAAAAGTGTTTTGGAGAAAATCCATGGTGAAAAAGTTTTTCACCTTGTAGAGTTTTCGCTCACTTTTGTGTTTTCGGGGGCCTGCTTGGGGGTTTCCTGGTGTTTGGGGGATTTGGGGGGTCTTGGAGCATCGCTGGGTATGGATAGTTTTGATTGCAAGTGGTTTGAAGAAAATCCATGGTGGCAAAGGGGAGTTAGAGCCTAGCTGCAGAGCGCGCACAGAGTGATTTGGGAATGAGGCCTAAATTATTCCAAGTCTCACTTTTTCCGGTTTGCTTTTTGGCTGTTTGGGGGTGTTCAACTTGTTTTTGCCTGGGTTGACGGGTCGGGGAGCATTGCTGGGAAGGTCTAATACCGGATAAAAGTGTTTTGGAGAAAATCCATGGTGAAAAAGTTTTTCACTTTGCAGAGTTTTCGCTCACCTTTGTGTTTTCGGGGGCCTGCTTTTGGGGGTTCCTGGTATTTGGGGGGGGGGGGTCTTGGAGCATCGCTGGGTATGGATAGTTTTGATTGCAAGTGGTTTGAAGAAAATCCATGGTGGCAAAGGGGAGTTAGAGCCTAGCTGCAGAGCGCACACGGACTGATTTGAGAATGAGGCCTAAATTGTTTTAAGTCTAACTTTTTCCGGATTTTGCTTTTTGGCTGTTTGGGGGTGTTATACTTGTTTTCGCCTGGGTTGACGGGTCTGGGGGCATTGCTGGGAAGGTCTAATACCGGATAAAATAGGTTCGGAGAAAATCCATGGTGAAAAAGATTTTCACTTTGCAGAGTTTTTGCTCACTTTCGTGTTTTTGGGGGCCTGCTTGGGGGGCTCCTGGTGTTTGGGGGGTTGGGGGGTCTTGGAGCATCGCTGGGTATGGATAGATTTGACTGCAAGTGGTTTGAAGAAAATACATGGTGGCAAAGGGGAGTTAGGGCCTAGCTGCAGAGCGCGCACAGAGTGATTTGGGAATGAGGCCTAAATTATTCTAAGTCTCACTTTTTCTGGTTTTGCTTTTTGGCTGTTTTGGGGTGTTAAACTTGTTTTCGCCTGGGTTGACGGGTCTGGGGGCATTGCGGGGAAGGTCTAATACCATATGAAAGTGTTTTGGAGAAAATCCATGGTGAAAATGTTTTTCACTTTGCAGAGTTTTTGCTCACTTTCGTGTTTTTGGGGGCCTGCTTGGGGGGGCTCCTGGTGTTTTGGGGGTTGGGGGGTCTTGGAGCATCGCTGGGTATGGATAGATTTGACTGCAAGTGGTTTGAAGAAAATCCATGGTAGCAAAGGGGAGTTAGGGCCTAGCTGCAGAGAGCAAACAGAGTGATTTGGGAATGAGGCCTAAATTATTCCAAGTCTCACATTTTCCGGTTTGCTTTTTGGCTGTTTGGGGGTGTTAAACTTGTTTTCGCCTGGGTTGACGGGTCTGGGGGCATTGCTGGGAAGGTCTAATACCGGATAAAAGTGTTTTGGAGAAAATCCATGGTGAAAATTATTTTCACTTTGCAGAGTTTTTGCTCACTTTTGTGCTTTCAGGGGCCTACTTGGGGGGGCTCCTGGTGTTTGGGGGGTTGGGGGGTCTTGGAGCATCGCTGGGTAGGGATAGTTTTGACTGCAAGTGGTTTGAAGAAAATCCATGGTGGCAAAGGGGAGTTAGGGCCTAGCTGCAGAGAGCGCACAGAGAGATTTGGGAATGAGGCCTAAATTATTCCAAGTCTCACTTTTTCCGGTTTGCTTTTTGGCTGTTTGGGGGTTTTAAACTTGTTTTCGCCCGCGTTGACGGGTCTGTGGGCATTTCTGGGAAGGTCTAATACCGGATAAAGTGTTTTGGAGAAAATCCATGGTGAAAAAGTTTTTCACTTTGCAGAGTTTTTGCTCACTTTTGTGTTTTCGGGGGCCTGCTTGGGGGGTTCCTGGTGTTTGGGGGTGTTGGGGGGTCTTGGAGCATCGCTGGGTATGGATAGTTTTGATTGCAAGTGGTTTGAAGAAAATCCATGGTGGCAAAGGTGAGTTAGGGCCTAGCTGCAGAGAGCGCAAAGAGTGATTTGGGAATGAGGCCTAAATTATTCCAAGACTCACTTTTTCTGGTTTGCTTTTTGGCTGTTTGGGGGTGTTCAACTTGTTTTCGCCTGGGTTGACGGGTCTGGGGGCATTGCCGGGAAGGTCTAATACCAGATGAAAGTGTTTCGGAGAAACTCCATGGTGAAAATGTTTTTCACTTTGCAGAGTTTTGCTCACTTTCGTGTTTTTGGGGGCCTGCTTGGGGGGGGCTCCTGGTGTTTGGGGGGTTGGGGGGTCTTGGAGCATCGCTGGGTATGGATAGATTTGACTGCAAGTGGTTTGAAGAAAATCCATGGTGGCAAAGGGGAGTTAGGGCCTAGCTGCAGAGAGCAAACAGAGTGATTTGGGAATGAGGCCTAAATTATTTCAAGTCTCACTTTTTCCGGTTTGATCTTTGGCTGTTTGGGGGTGTTAAACTTGTTTTCGCCTGGGTTGACGGGTCTGGGGGCATTGCTGGGAAGGTCTAATACCGGATAAAAGTGTTTTGGAGAAAATCCAAGGTGAAAACGTTTTTCACTTTGCAGAGTTTTCGCTCACCTTTGTGTTTTAGGGGGCCTGCTTTTGGGGGTTCCTGGTATTTGGGGGGGTGGGGGGTCTTGGAGCATCGCTGGGTATGGATAGATTTGACTGCAAGTGGTTTGAAGAAAATCCATGGTGGCAAAGGGGAGTTAGGGCTTAGCTGCAGAGAGCGCACAGAGTGATTTGGGAATGAGGCCTAAATTATTCCAAGTCTCACTTTTTCCGGTTTGCTTTTTGGCTGTTTGGGGGTGTTAAACTTGTTTTCACCTGGGTTGACGGGTCTAGGGGCATTGCTGGGAAGGTCTAATACCGGATAAAAGTGTTTTGGAGAAAATCCATGGTGAAAAAGTTTTTCACTTTGCAGAGTTTTCGCTCACTTTTGTGTTTTGGGGGGCTGCTTTTGGGGGTTCCTGGTGTTTGGGGGGGTAGGGGGGTCTTGGAGCATCGCTGGGTATGGATAGTTTTGATTGCAAGTGGTTTGAAGAAAATCCATGGTGGCAAAGGGGAGTTAGGGCCTAGCTGCAGAGAGCGCAAAGAGTGATTTGGGAATGAGGCCTAAATTATTCCAAGACTCACTTTTTCTGGTTTGCTTTTTGGCTGTTTGGGGGTGTTCAACTTGTTTTCGCCTGGGTTGACTGGTCTGGGGGCATTGCCGGGAAGGTCTAATACCAGATGAAAGTGTTTCGGAGAAACTCCATGGTGCAAATGTTTTTCACTTTGCAGAGTTTTTGCTCACTTTCGTGTTTTTGGGGTTCTGCTTGGGGGGGGCTCCTGGTGTTTGGGGGGTTGGGGGGTCTTGGAGCATCGCTGGGTATGGATAGATTTGACTACTAGTGGTTTGAAGAAAATCCATGGTGGCAAAGGGGAGTTAGGGCCTAGCTGCAAAGAGCAAACAGAGTGATTTGGGAATGAGGCCTAAATTATTCAAAGTCTCACTTTTTCCGGTTTGATTTTTGGCTGTTTGGGGGTGTTAAACTTGTTTTCGCCTGGGTTGACGGGTCTGGGGGCATTGCTGGGAAGGTCTAATACCGGATAAAAGTGTTTTGGAGAAAATCCATGGTGAAAACGTTTTTCACTTTGCAGAGTTTTCGCTCACCTCTGTGTTTTCGGGGGCCTGCTTTTGGGGGTTCCTGGTATTTGGGGGGGGGGGGGGTCTTGGAGCATCGCTGGGTATGGATAGTTTTGATTGCAAGTGGTTTGAAGAAAATCCATGGTGGCAAAGGGGAGTTAGAGCCTAGCTGCAGAGCGCGCAAGGAGTGATTTGAGAATGAGGCCTAAATTATTCTAAGTCTAACTTTTTCCAGTTTTGCTTTTTGGCTGTTTGGGGGTGTTATACTTGTTTTCGCCTGGGTTGGCGGGTCTGGGGGCATTGCTGGGAAGGTCTAATACCGGATAAAATAGTTTCGGAGAAAATCCATGGTGAAAAAGTTTTTCACTTTGCAGAGTTTTTGCTTATTTTAGTGTTTTCGGGGGCCTGCTTGGGGGGGGCTCCTGGTGTTTGGTGGGTTGGGGGATCTTGGAGCATCGCTGGGTATGGATAGTTTTGACTGCAAGTGGTTTGAAGAAAATCCATGGTGGCAAAGGGGAGTTAGGGCCTAGCTACAGAGAGCGCACAGAGTGACTTGGGAATGAGGCCTAAATTATTCCAAGTCTCACTTTTCACGGTTTGCTTTTTGGCTGTTTGGGGGTGTTAAACTTGTTTTCGCCTGCGTTGACGGGTCTGGGGGCATTGCTGGGAAGGTCTAATACCTGATAAAAGTGTTTTGGAGAAAATCCATGGTGAAAAAGTTTTTCACCTTGTAGAGTTTTCGCTCACTTTTGTGTTTTCGGGGGCCTGCTTGGGGGGATTCCTGGTGTTTGGGGGGGGGTTGGGGGGTCTTGGAGCATCGCTGGGTATGGATAGTTTTGATTGCAAGAGGTTTGAAGAAAATCCATGGTGGCAAAGGGGAGTTAGGGCCTAGCTGCAGAGAGCGCACAGAGTGATTTGGGAATGAGGCCTAAATTATTCCAAGTCTCACTTTTTACGGTTTGATTTTTGGCTGTTTGGGGGTGTTAAACTTGTTTTCGCCTGGGTTGACGGGTCTGGGGGCATTGCTGGGAAGGTCTAATACCGGATAAAAGTTTTTTGGAGAAAATCCATGGTGAAAAAGTTTTTCACTTTGCAGAGTTTTCGCTCACCTTTGTGTTTTCGGGGGCCTGCTTTTTGGGGTTCCTGGTATTTGGGGGGGTGCGGGGTCTTGGAGCATCGCTGGGTATGGATAGATTTGACTGCAAGTGGTTTGAAGAAAATCCATGGTGGTAAAGGGGAGTTAGGGCCTAGCTGCAGAGAGCAAACAGAGTGATTTGGGAATGAGGCCTAAATTATTCCAAGTCTCACTTTTTCCGGTTTGCTTTTTGGCTGTTTGGGGGTGTTAAACTTGTTTTTGCCTGGGTTGACGGGTCTGGGGGCATTGCTGGGAAGGTCTAATACCGGATAAAAGTGTTTTGGAAAAAATCGATGGTGAAAATTAATTTTACTTTGCAGAGTTTTTGCTCACTTTTGTGTTTTCGGGGGCCTGCTTGGGGGGGTTCCTGGTGTTTGGGGGGGTTGGGGGTCTTGGAGCATCGCTGGGTATGGATAGTTTTGATTGCAAGTGGTTTGAAGAAAATCCATGGTGGCAAAGGGGAGTTAGGCCCTAGCTGCAGAGAGCGCAAAGAGTCATTTGGGAATGAGGCCTAAATTATTCCAAGACTCACTTGTTCTGGTTTGCTTTTTGGCTGTTTGGGGGTATTAAACTTGTTTTCGCCTGGGTTGACGGGTCTGGGGGCATTGCTGGGAAGGCCTAATACCGGATAAAAGTGTTTTGGAGTAAATCAATGGTGAAAAATGTTTTCACTTTGCAGAATTTTCCTTACTTTAGTGTTTTCGGGGGCCTGCTTGGGGGGGCTCCTGGTGTTTTGGGGGGTCTTGGAGCATCGCTGGGTATGGATAGTTTTGACTGCAAGTGGTTTGAAGAAAATCCATGGTGGAAAAGGGGAGTTAGGGCCTAGCTGCAGAGAGCGCACAGAGTGATTTGGGAATGAGGCCTAAATTTTTCCAAGTCTCACTTTTTACGGTTTGCTTTTTGGCTGTTTGGGGGTGTTCAACTTGTTTTCGCCTGGGTTGACGGGTCTGGGGGCATTGCCGGGAAGGTCTAATACCAGATGAAAGTGTTTCGGAGAAACTCCATGGTGAAAATGTTTTTCACTTTGCAGAGTTTTTGCTCACTTTCGTGTTTTTGGGGGCCTGCTTGGGGGGGGGGCTCCTGGTGTTTGAGGGGTTGGGGGGTCTTGGAGCATCGCTGGGTATGGATAGATTTGACTGCAAGTGGTTTGAAGAAAATCCATGGTGGCAAAGGGGAGTTAGGGCCTAGCTGCAGAGAGCAAACAGAGTGATTTGGGAATGAGGCCTAAATTATTTCAAGTCTCACTTTTTACGGTTTGATTTTTGGCTGTTTGGGGGTGTTAAACTTGTTTTCGCCTGGGTTGACGGGTCTGGGGGCATTGCTGGGAAGGTCTAATACCGGATAAAAGTTTTTTGGAGAAAATCCATGGTGAAAAAGTTTTTCACTTTGCAGAGTTTTCGCTCACTTTTGTGTTTTCGGGGGCCTGCTTTTGGGGGTTCCTGGTATTCGGGGGGGTGGGGGGTCTTTGAGCATCGCTGGGTATGGATAGTTTTGATTGCAAGTGGTTTGAAGAAAATCCATGGTGGCAAAGGGGAGTTAGAGCCTAGCTGCAGAGCGCGCACGGAGTGATTTGAGAATGAGGCCTAAATTATTCTAAGTCTCACTTTTTCCGGTTTTGCTTTTTGGCTGTTTGGGGGTGTTATACTTGTTTTCGCCTGGGTTGACGGGTCTGGGGGCATTGCTGGGAAGGTCTAATACCAGAAGAAAGTGTTTCGGAGAAACTCCATGGTGAAAATGTTTTTCACTTTGCAGAGTTTTTGCTCACTTTCGTGTTTTTGGGGGCCTGCTTGGGGGGGGGGGCTCCTGGTGTTTGAGGGGTTGGGGGGTCTTGGAGCATCGCTGGGTATGGATAGATTTGACTGCAAGTGGTTTGAAGAAAATCCATGGTGGCAAAGGGGAGTTAGGGCCTAGCTGCAGAGAGCGCACAGAGTGATTTGGGAATGAGGCCTAAATTATTCCAAGTCTCACTTTTTCCGGTTTGCTTTTTGGCTGTTTGGGGGTGTTAAACTTGTTTTCACCTGGGTTGACAGGTCTAGGGGCATTGCTGGGAAGGTCTAATACCGGATAAAAGTGTTTTGGAGAAAATCCATGGTGAAAAAGTTTTTCACTTTGCAGAGTTTTCGCTCACTTTTGTGTTTTGGGGGGCCTGCTTTTGGGGGTTCCTGGTGTTTGGGGGGGTAGGGGGGTCTTGGAACATCGCTGGGTATGGATAGTTTTGATTGCAAGTGGTTTGAAGAAAATCCACGGTGGCAAAGGGGAGTTAGGGCCTAGCTGCAGAGAGCGCAAAGAGTGATTTGGGAATGAGGCCTAAATTATTCCAAGACTCACTTTTTCTGGTTTGCTTTTTGGCTGTTTGGGGGTGTTCAACTTGTTTTCGCCTGGGTTGACTGGTCTGGGGGCATTGCCGGGAAGGTCTAATACCAGATGAAAGTGTTTCGGAGAAACTCCATGGTGAAAATGTTTTTCACTTTGCAGAGTTTTTGCTCACTTTCGTGTTTTGGAGTTCTGCTTGGGGGGGGCTCCTGGTGTTTGGGGGGTTGGGGGGTCTTGGAGCATCGCTGGGTATGGATAGATTTGACTGCTAGTGGTTTGAAGAAAATCCATGGTGGCAAAGGGGAGTTAGGGCCTAGCTGCAAAGAGCAAACAGAGTGATTTGGGAATGAGGCCTAAATTATTCCAAGTCTCACTTTTTCCGGTTTGATTTTTGGCTGTTTGGGGGTGTTAAACTTGTTTTCGCCTGGGTTGACGGGTCTGGGGGCATTGCTGGGAAGGTCTAATACCTGATAAAAGTGTTTTGGAGAAAATCCATGGTGAAAAAGTTTTTCACCTTGTAGAGTTTTCGCTCACTTTTGTGTTTTCGGGGGCCTGCTTGGGGGGATTCCTGGTGTTTGGGGGGGGGTTGGGGGGTCTTGGAGCATCGCTGGGTATGGATAGTTTTGATTGCAAGTGGTTTGAAGAAAATCCATGGTGGCAAAGGGGAGTTAGGGCCTAGCTGCAAAGAGCAAACAGAGTGATTTGGGAATGAGGCCTAAATTATTCCAAGTCTCACTTTTTACGGTTTGCTTTTTGGCTGTTTGGGGGTGTTAAACTTGTTTTCGCCTGCGTTGACGGGTCTGGGGGCATTGCTGGGAAGGTCTAATACCGGATAAAAGTGTTTTGGAGAAAATCCATTGTGAAAAAGTTTTTCACCTTGTAGAGTTTTCACTCACTTTTGTGTTTTCGGGGGCCTGCTTGGGGGGTTTCCTGGTGTTTGGGGGGTTTGGGGGGTCTTGGAGCATCGCTGGGTATGGATAGTTTTGATTGCAAGTGGTTTGAAGAAAATCCATGGTGGCAAAGGGGAGTTAGGGCCTAGCTGCAGAGAGCGCACAGAGTGATTTGGGAATGAGGCCTAAATTATTCCAAGTCTCACTTTTTCCGGTTTGCTTTTTGGCTGTTTGGGGGTGTTCAACTTGTTTTTGCCTGGGTTGACGGGTCGGGGAGCATTGCTGGGAAGGTCTAATACCGGATAAAAGTGTTTTGGAGAAAATCCATGGTGAAAAAGTTTTTCACTTTGCAGAGTTTTCGCTCACCTTTGTGTTTTCGGGGGCCTGCTTTTGGGGGTTCCTGGTATTTGGGGGGGGGGGGGTCTTGGAGCATCGCTAGGTATGGATAGTTTTGATTGCAAGTGGTTTGAAGAAAATCCATGGTGGCAAAGGGGAGTTAGAGCCTAGCTGCAGAGCGCGCACGGACTGATTTGAGAATGAGGCCTAAATTGTTTTAAGTCTAACTTTTTCCGGTTTTGCTTTTTGGCTGTTTGGGGGTGTTATACTTGTTTTCGCCTGGGTTGACGGGTCTGGGGGCATTGCTGGGAAGGTCTAATACCGGATAAAATAGGTTGAAAATCCATGGTGAAAAAGATTTTCACTTTGCAGAGTTTTTGCTCACTTTCGTGTTTTTGGGGGCCTGCTTGGGGGGCTCCTGGTGTTTGGGGGGTTGGGGGGTCTTGGAGCATCGCTGGGTATGGATAGATTTGACTGCAAGTGGTTTGAAGAAAATACATGGTGGCAAAGGGGAGTTAGGGCCTAGCTGCAGAGCGCGCACAGAGTGATTTGGGAATGAGGCCTAAATTATTCTAAGTCTCACTTTTTCTGGTTTTGCTTTTTGGCTGTTTTGGGGTGTTAAACTTGTTTTCGCCTGGGTTGACGGGTCTGGGGGCATTGCGGGGAAGGTCTAATACCAGATGAAAGTGTTTTGGAGAAAATCCATGGTGAAAATGTTTTTCACTTTGCAGAGTTTTTGCTCACTTTCGTGTTTTTGGGGGCCTGCTTGGGGGGGCTCCTGGTGTTTTGGGGGTTGGGGGTCTTGGAGCATCGCTGGGCATGGATAGATTTGACTGCAAGTGGTTTGAAGAAAATCCATGGTAGCAAAGGGGAGTTAGGGCCTAGCTGCAGAGAGCAAACAGAGTGATTTGGGAATGAGGCCTAAATTATTCCAAGTCTCACATTTTCCGGTTTGCTTTTTGGCTGTTTGGGGGTGTTAAACTTGTTTTCGCCTGGGTTGACGGGTCTGGGGGCATTGCTGGGAAGGTCTAAGACCGGATGAAAGTGTTTTGGAGTAAATCTATGGTGAAAAAGTTATTCACTTTGCAGAGTTTTTACTTACTTTCGTGTTTTCGGGGGCCTGCTTGAGGGGTACCTGGTGTTTGGGGGGGTTGGGGAGTCTTGGAGCATCGCTGGGTATGGATAGTTTTGATTGCAAGTGGTTTGAAGAAAATCCATGGTGGCAAAGGGGAGTTAGGGCCTAGCTGCAGAGCGCGCACAGAGTTATTTGGGAATGAGGCCTAAATTATTCTGTCTCACTTTTTGCGGTTTCGCTTTTTGGCTGTTTGGGGGTGTTAAACTTGTTTTCGCCAGGTTTGACGGGTCTGGGTGCATTGCTGGGAAGGTCTAATACCGGATAAAAGTGTTTTTTGGAGAAAATCCATGGTGAAAAAGTTTTTCACTTTGCTGAGTTTTCGCTCACTTTTGTGTTTTTGGGGTCCTGCTTTTGGGGATTCCTGGTGTTTGATTGGGGGCTGGGGGGTCTTGGAGCATCGCTGGGTATGGATAGTTTTGATTGCAAGTGGTTTGAAGACAATCCATGGTGGCAAAAGGGAGTTAGAGCATAGCTACACAGCGCGCACTGAGTGATTTCGGAATGAGGCCTACATTTTTCTGTCTCACTTTTTCCGGTTTTGCTTTTTGGCTGTTTGGTGTGTTAAATTGTTTTCGCCTGGGTTGACGGGTCTGGGGGCATTGCTGGGAAGGTCTAATACCGGATAAAAGTGTTTTTGGAGAAAATCAATGGTTAAAACGTTTTTCACTTTGCAGAGTTTTCGCTCACTTTTGTGTTTTCGGGGTCCTGCTTTTGGGGGTTCCTGGTGTTTGATTGGGGGCTGGGGGGTCTTGGAGCATCCTGGGTATGGATAGTTTTAATTGCAAGTGGTTTGAAGACAATCCATGGTGGCAAAGGGGAGTTAGAGCATAGCTACAGAGCGCGCACTGAGTGATTTCGGAATGAGGCCTAAATCTTTCTGTCTCACTTTTTCCGGTTTTGCTTTTTGGCTGTTTGGGGTGTTAAATTGTTTTCACCTGGGTTGACGGGTCTGGGGGCATTGCTGGGAAGGTCTAATACCGGATAAAAGTGTTTCGGAGAAAATCCATGGTGAAAAAGTTTTTCACTTTGCAGAGTTTTTGCTTACTTTCGTGTATTCGGGGGACTGCTTGGGGGGTTTCTGGTGTTTGGTGGGTTGGGGTTTTTTGGAGCATCGCTGGGTATGGATAGTTTTGATTGCAAGTGGTTTATAAGAAAATCCATGGTGGCAAAAGGGGGTTAGGGCCTAGTTGCAGAGCGCGCACGGAGTGATTTGGGAATGAGGCCTAAATTATTCTAAGTCTCACTTTTTCCGGTTTTGCTTTTTGGCTGTTTGGGGGTGTTAAACTTGTTTTCGCCTTGGTTGACAGGTCTGGGGGCATTGCTAGGAAGGTCTAATACCGGATAAAAGTGTTTGTGGAGAAAATCCGTGGTGAAAAGGTTTTTCACTTTGCAGAGTTTTTGCTTACTTTTGTGTTTTCGGGGGCCTGCTTTTGGGGGTTCCTGGTGTTTGATTGGGGGCTGGGGGGTCTTGGAGCATCGCTGGGTATGGATAGTTTTGATTGCAAGTGGTTTGAAGACAATCCATGGTGGCAAAGGGGAGTTAGAGCCTAGCTGCAGAGCGCGCACGGAGTGATTTGGGAATGTGGCCTAAATTATTCTGTCTCACTTTTTCCGGTTTTGCTTTTTGGCTGTTTGGGGGTGTTAAACTTGTTTTCGCCTTGGTTGACGGGTCTGGGGGCATTGCTAGGAAGGTCTAATACCGGATAAAAGTGTTTGTGGAGAAAATCCGTGGTGAAAAGGTTTTTCACTTTGCAGAGTTTTTGCTTACTTTCGTGTTTTCGGGGGCCTGCTTTTGGGGGTTCCTGGTGTTTGATTGGGGGCTGGGGGGTCTTGGCGCATCGCTGGGTATGGATAGTTTTGATTGCAAGTGGTTTGAAGACAATCCATGGTGGCAAAGGGGAGTTAGAGCCTAGCTGCAGAGCGCGCACGGAGTGATTTGGGAATGAGGCCTAAATTATTCTAAGTCTCACTTTTCCGGTTTTGCTTTTTGGTGGTTTGGGGGTGTTAAACTTGTTTTTGCCTGGGTTGACGGGTCTGGGGGTATTGCTGGGAAGGTCTAAGACCGGATGAAAGTGTTTTGGAGTAAATCTATGGTGAAAAAGTTATTCACTTTGCAGAGTTTTTGCTTACTTTCGTGTTTTCGGGGGCCTGCTTGGGGGGTACCTGGTGTTTGGGGGGGTTGGGGGGTCTTGGAGCATCGCTGGGTATTGATAGTTTTGATTGCAAGTGGTTTGAAGAAAATCCATGGTGGCAAAGGGGAGTTAGGGCCTAGCTGCAGAGCGCGCACGGAGTTATTTGGGAATGAGGCCTAAACTATTCTGTCTCACTTTTTCTGGTTTTGCTTTTTGGCTGTTTTGGGGTGTTAAACTTGTTTTCGCCTGGGTTGACGGGTCTGGGGGCATTGCGGGGAAGGTCTAATACCAGATGAAAGTGTTTTGGAGAAAATCCATGGTGAAAATGTTTTTCACTTTGCAGAGTTTTTGCTCACTTTCGTGTTTTTGGGGGCCTGCTTGGGGGGGCTCCTGGTGTTTTGGGGGTTGGGGGTCTTGGAGCATCGCTGGGCATGGATAGATTTGACTGCAAGTGGTTTGAAGAAAATCCATGGTAGCAAAGGGGAGTTAGGGCCTAGCTGCAGAGAGCAAACAGAGTGATTTGGGAATGAGGCCTAAATTATTCCAAGTCTCACATTTTCCGGTTTGCTTTTTGGCTGTTTGGGGGTGTTAAACTTGTTTTCGCCTGGGTTGACGGGTCTGGGGGCATTGCTGGGAAGGTCTAAGACCGGATGAAAGTGTTTTGGAGTAAATCTATGGTGAAAAAGTTATTCACTTTGCAGAGTTTTTACTTACTTTCGTGTTTTCGGGGGCCTGCTTGAGGGGTACCTGGTGTTTGGGGGGGTTGGGGAGTCTTGGAGCATCGCTGGGTATGGATAGTTTTGATTGCAAGTGGTTTGAAGAAAATCCATGGTGGCAAAGGGGAGTTAGGGCCTAGCTGCAGAGCGCGCACAGAGTTATTTGGGAATGAGGCCTAAATTATTCTGTCTCACTTTTTGCGGTTTTGCTTTTTGGCTGTTTGGGGGTGTTAAACTTGTTTTCGCCAGGTTTGACGGGTCTGGGTGCATTGCTGGGAAGGTCTAATACCGGATAAAAGTGTTTTTGGAGAAAATCCATGGTGAAAAAGTTTTTCACTTTGCTGAGTTTTCGCTCACTTTTGTGTTTTTGGGGTCCTGCTTTTGGGGATTCCTGGTGTTTGATTGGGGGCTGGGGGGTCTTGGAGCATCGCTGGGTATGGATAGTTTTGATTGCAAGTGGTTTGAAGACAATCCATGGTGGCAAAAGGGAGTTAGAGCATAGCTACACAGCGCGCACTGAGTGATTTCGGAATGAGGCCTACATTTTTCTGTCTCACTTTTTCCGGTTTTGCTTTTTGGCTGTTTGGGGTGTTAAATTGTTTTCGCCTGGGTTGACGGGTCTGGGGGCATTGCTGGGAAGGTCTAATACCGGATAAAAGTGTTTTTGGAGAAAATCAATGGTTAAAACGTTTTTCACTTTGCAGAGTTTTCGCTCACTTTTGTGTTTTCGGGGTCCTGCTTTTGGGGGTTCCTGGTGTTTGATTGGGGGCTGGGGGGTCTTGGAGCATCCTGGGTATGGATAGTTTTAATTGCAAGTGGTTTGAAGACAATCCATGGTGGCAAAGGGGAGTTAGAGCATAGCTACAGAGCGCGCACTGAGTGATTTCGGAATGAGGCCTAAATCTTTCTGTCTCACTTTTTCCGGTTTTGCTTTTTGGCTGTTTGGGGTGTTAAATTGTTTTCACCTGGGTTGACGGGTCTGGGGGCATTGCTGGGAAGGTCTAATACCGGATAAAAGTGTTTCGGAGAAAATCCATGGTGAAAAAGTTTTTCACTTTGCAGAGTTTTTGCTTACTTTCGTGTATTCGGGGGACTGCTTGGGGGGTTTCTGGTGTTTGGTGGTTTGGGGTTTTTTGGAGCATCGCTGGGTATGGATAGTTTTGATTGCAAGTGGTTTATAAGAAAATCCATGGTGGCAAAAGGGGGTTAGGGCCTAGTTGCAGAGCGCGCACAGAGTGATTTGGGAATGAGGCCTAAATTATTCTAAGTCTCACTTTTTCCGGTTTTGCTTTTTGGCTGTTTGGGGGTGTTAAACTTGTTTTCGCCTTGGTTGACAGGTCTGGGGGCATTGCTAGGAAGGTCTAATACCGGATAAAAGTGTTTGTGGAGAAAATCCGTGGTGAAAAGGTTTTTCACTTTGCAGAGTTTTGCTTACTTTCGTGTTTTCGGGGGCCTGCTTTTGGGGGTTCCTGGTGTTTGATTGGGGGCTGGGGGGTCTTGGAGCATCGCTGGGTATGGATAGTTTTGATTGCAAGTGGTTTGAAGACAATCCATGGTGGCAAAGGGGAGTTAGAGCCTAGCTGCAGAGCGCGCACGGAGTGATTTGGGAATGTGGCCTAAATTATTCTGTCTCACTTTTTCCGGTTTTGCTTTTTGGCTGTTTGGGGGTGTTAAACTTGTTTTCGCCTTGGTTGACGGGTCTGGGGGCATTGCTAGGAAGGTCTAATACCGGATAAAAGTGTTTGTGGAGAAAATCCGTGGTGAAAACGTTTTTCACTTTGCAGAGTTTTTGCTTACTTTCGTGTTTTCGGGGGCCTGCGTTTGGGGGTTCCTGGTGTTTGATTGGGGGCTGGGGGGTCTTGGCGCATCGCTGGGTATGGATAGTTTTGATTGCAAGTGGTTTGAAGACAATCCATGGTGGCAAAGGGGAGTTAGAGCCTAGCTGCAGAGCGCGCACGGAGTGATTTGGGAATGAGGCCTAAATTATTCTAAGTCTCACTTTTCCGGTTTTGCTTTTTGGTGGTTTGGGGGTGTTAAACTTGTTTTTGCCTGGGTTGACGGGTCTGGGGGCATTGCTGGGAAGGTCTAAGACCGGATGAAAGTGTTTTGGAGTAAATCTATGGTGAAAAAGAAATTCACTTTGCAGAGTTTTTGCTTACTTTCGTGTTTTCGGGGGCCTGCTTGGGGGGTACCTGGTGTTTGGGGGGGTTGGGGGGTCTTGGAGCATCGCTGGGTATTGATAGTTTTGATTGCAAGTGGTTTGAAGAAAATCCATGGTGGCAAAGGGGAGTTAGGGCCTAGCTGCAGAGCGCGCACGGAGTTATTTGGGAATGAGGCCTAAACTATTCTGTCTCACTTTTTCCGTTTTTGCTTTTTGGCTGTTTGGGGGTGTTAAACTTGTTTTCACCAGGGTTGACGGTCTGAGTGCATTGCTGGGAAGGTCTGCTACCGGATAAATGTGTTTTGGAGAAAATCCATGGTGAAAAAGTTTTTCACTTTGCAGAGTTTTTGCTCACTTTCGTGTTTTCGGGGGCCTGCTTTTGGGGGTTCCTGGTGTTTGGGGGGGTGGGTGGTCTTGGAGCATCGATGGGTATGGATAGTATGGATTGCAAGTGGTTTGAAGAAAATCCATGGTGGCAAAGGGGAGTTAGAGCCTAGCTGCAGAGCGCGCACAGAGTGATTTGGGAATGAGGCCTAAATTATTCCAAGTCTCACTTTTTACGGTTTGCTTTTTGGCTGTTTGGGGGTGTTAAACTTGTTTTCGCCTGCGTTGACGGGTCTGGGGGCATTGCTGGGAAGGTCTAATACCGGATAAAAGTGTTTTGGAGAAAATCCATGGTGAAAAAGTTTTTCACCTTGTAGAGTTTTCGCTCACTTTTGTGTTTTCGGGGGCCTGCTTGGGGGGTTTCCTGGTGTTTGGGGGGTTTGGGGGGTCTTGGAGCATCGCTGGGTATGGATAGTTTTGATTGCAAGTGGTTTGAAGAAAATCCATGGTGGCAAAGGGGAGTTAGGGCCTAGCTGCAGAGAGCGCACAGAGTGATTTGGGAATAAGGCCTAAATTATTCCAAGTCTCACTTTTTCCGGTTTGCTTTTTGGCTGTTTGGGTGTGTTCAACTTGTTTTTGCCTGGGTTGACGGGTGGGGGAGCATTGCTGGGAAGGTCTAATACCGGATAAAAGTGTTTTGGAGAAAATCCATGGTGAAAAGGTTTTTCACTTTGCAGAGTTTTCGCTCACCTTTGTGTTTTCGGGGGCCTGCTTTTGGGGGTTCCTGGTATTTGGGGGGGGGGGGTGGGGGGTCTTGGAGCATCGCTGGGTATGGATAGTTTTGATTGCAAGTGGTTTGAAGAAAATCCATGGTGGCAAAGGGGAGTTAGAGCCTAGCTGCAGAGCGCTCACAGACTGATTTGAGAATGAGGCCTAAATTGTTTTGAGTCTAACTTTTTCCGGTTTTGCTTTTTGGCTGTTTTGGGGTGTTAAACTTGTTTTCGCCTGGGTTGACGGGTCTGGGGGCATTGCTGGGAAGGTCTAATACCGGATAAAATAGGATCGGAGAAAATCCATGGTGAAAAAGATTTTCACTTTGCAGAGTTTTTGCTCACTTTCGTGTTTTTGGGGGCCTGCTTGGGGGGGTTCCTGGTGTTTGGGGGGTTGGGGGGTCTTGGAGCATCGCTGGGTATGGATAGATTTGACTGCAAGTGGTTTGAAGAAAATACATGGTGGCAAAGGGGAGTTAGGGCCTAGCTGCAGAGCGCGCACAGAGTGATTTGGGAATGAGGCCTAAATTATTCTAAGTCTCACTTTTTCTGGTTTTGCTTTTTGGCTGTTTTGGGGTGTTAAACTTGTTTTCGCCTGGGTTGACGGGTCTGGGGCATTGCTGGGGAAGGTCTAATACCAGAAGAAAGTGTTTTGGAGAAAATCCATGGTGAAAATGTTTTTCACTTTGCAGAGTTTTTGCTCACTTTCGTGTTTTTGGGGGCCTGCCTGGGGGGGCTCCTGGTGTTTGGGGGGTCTTGGAGCATCGCTGGGTATGGATAGATTTGACTGCAAGTGGTTTGAAGAAAATCCATGGTAGCAAAGGGGAGTTAGGGCCTAGCTGCAGAGAGCAAACAGAGTGATTTGGGAATGAGGCCTAAATTATTCTAAGTCTCACATTTTCCGGTTTGCTTTTTGGCTGTTTGGGGGTGTTAAACTTGTTTTCGCCTGGGTTGATGGGTCTGGGGGCATTGCTGGGAAGGTCTAATACCGGATAAAAGTGTTTTGGAGAAAATCCATGGTGAAAATTATTTTCACTTTGCAGGGTTTTTGCTCACTTTTGTGTTTTCGGGGGCCTGCTTGGGGGGGCTCCTGGTGTTTGGGGGGTTGGGGGGTCTTGGAGCATCGCTGGGTATGGATAGTTTTGACTGCAAGTGGTTTGAAGAAAATCCATGGTGGCAAAGGGGAGTTAGGGCCTAGCTGCAGAGAGCGCACAGAGAGATTTGGGAATGAGGCCTAAATTATTCCAAGTCTCACTTTTTCCGGTTTGCTTTTTGGCTGTTTGGGGGTGTTATACTTGTTTTCGCCTGGGTTGACGGGTCTGGGGGCATTGCTGGGAAGGTCTAATTCCGGATAAAATAGTTTCGGAGAAAATCCATGGTGAAAAAGTTTTTCACTTTGCAGAGTTTTTGCTTACTTTAGTGTTTTCAGGGGCCTGCTTGGGGGGGCTCCTGGTGTTTGGTGGGTTGGGGGTCTTGGAGCATCGCTGGGTATGGATAGTTTTGATTGCAAGTGGTTTGAAGAAAATCCATGGTGGCAAAGGGGAGTTAGAGCCTAGCTGCAGAGCGCGCAGAGAGTGATTTGGGAATGAGGCCTAAATTATTCCAAGTCTCACTTTTTACGGTTTGCTTTTTGGCTGTTTGGGGGTGTTAAACTTGTTTTCGCCTGCGTTGACGGGTCTGGGGGCATTGCTGGGAAGGTCTAATACCGGATAAAAGTGTTTTGGAGAAAATCCATGGTGAAAAAGTTTTTCACCTTGTAGAGTTTTCGCTCACTTTTGTGTTTTCGGGGGCCTGCTTGGGGGGTTTCCTGGTGTTTGGGGGTTTTGGGGGGTCTTGGAGCATCGCTGGGTATGGATAGTTTTGATTGCAAGTGGTTTGAAGAAAATCCATGGTGGCAAAGGGGAGTTAGGGCCTAGCTGCAGAGAACGCACAGAGTGATTTGGGAATGAGGCCTAAATTATTCCAAGTCTCACTTTTTCTGGTTTGCTTTTTGGCTGTTTGGGGGTGTTCAACTTGTTTTTGCCTGGGTTGACGGGTCGGGGAGCATTGCTGGGAAGGTCTAATACCGGATAAAAGTGTTTTGGAGAAAATCCATGGTGAAAAAGTTTTTCACTTTGCAGAGTTTTCGCTCACCTTTGTGTTTTCGGGGGCCTGCTTTTGGGGGTTCCTGGTATTTGGGGGGGGGGTCTTGGAGCATCGCTGGGTATGGATAGTTTTGATTGCAAGTGGTTTGAAGAAAATCCATGGTGGCAAAGGGGAGTTAGAGCCTAGCTGCAGAGCGCACACGGACTGATTTGAGAATGAGGCCTAAATTGTTTTAAGTCTAACTTTTTCCGGATTTTGCTTTTTGGCTGTTTGGGGGTGTTATACTTGTTTTCGCCTGGGTTGACGGGTCTGGGGGCATTGCTGGGAAGGTCTAATACCGGATAAAATAGGTTCGGAGAAAATCCATGGTGAAAAAGATTTTCACTTTGCAGAGTTTTTGCTCACTTTCGTGTTTTTGGGGGCCTGCTTGGGGGGCTCCTGGTGTTTGGGGGGTTGGGGGGTCTTGGAGCATCGCTGGGTATGGATAGATTTGACTGCAAGTGGTTTGAAGAAAATACATGGTGGCAAAGGGGAGTTAGGGCCTAGCTGCAGAGCGCGCACAGAGTGATTTGGGAATGAGGCCTAAATTATTCTAAGTCTCACTTTTTCTGGTTTTGCTTTTTGGCTGTTTTGGGGTGTTAAACTTGTTTTCGCCTGGGTTGACGGGTCTGGGGGCATTGCGGGGAAGGTCTAATACCATATGAAAGTGTTTTGGAGAAAATCCATGGTGAAAATGTTTTTCACTTTGCAGAGTTTTTGCTCACTTTCGTGTTTTTGGGGGCCTGCTTGGGGGGGCTCCTGGTGTTTTGGGGGTTGGGGGGTCTTGGAGCATCGCTGGGTATGGATAGATTTGACTGCAAGTGGTTTGAAGAAAATCCATGGTAGCAAAGGGGAGTTAGGGCCTAGCTGCAGAGAGCAAACAGAGTGATTTGGGAATGAGGCCTAAATTATTCCAAGTCTCACATTTTCCGGTTTGCTTTTTGGCTGTTTGGGGGTGTTAAACTTGTTTTCGCCTGGGTTGACGGGTCTGGGGGCATTGCTGGGAAGGTCTAATACCGGATAAAAGTGTTTTGGAGAAAATCCATGGTGAAAATTATTTTCACTTTGCAGAGTTTTTGCTCACTTTTGTGCTTTCAGGGGCCTACTTGGGGGGGCTCCTGGTGTTTGGGGGGTTGGGGGGTCTTGGAGCATCGCTGGGTAGGGATAGTTTTGACTGCAAGTGGTTTGAAGAAAATCCATGGTGGCAAAGGGGAGTTAGGGCCTAGCTGCAGAGAGCGCACAGAGAGATTTGGGAATGAGGCCTAAATTATTCCAAGTCTCACTTTTTCCGGTTTGCTTTTTGGCTGTTTGGGGGTTTTAAACTTGTTTTCGCCCGCGTTGACGGGTCTGTGGGCATTTCTGGGAAGGTCTAATACCGGATAAAGTGTTTTGGAGAAAATCCATGGTGAAAAAGTTTTTCACTTTGCAGAGTTTTTGCTCACTTTTGTGTTTTCGGGGGCCTGCTTGGGGGGGTTCCTGGTGTTTGGGGGTGTTGGGGGGTCTTGGAGCATCGCTGGGTATGGATAGTTTTGATTGCAAGTGGTTTGAAGAAAATCCATGGTGGCAAAGGGGAGTTAGGGCCTAGCTGCAGAGAGCGCAAAGAGTGATTTGGGAATGAGGCCTAAATTATTCCAAGTCTCACTTTTTCCGGTTTGCTTTTGGCTGTTTGGGGGTGTTCAACTTGTTTTCGCCTGGGTTGACGGGTCTGGGGACATTGCTGGGAAGGTCTAATACTGGATAAAAGTGTTTTGGAGAAAATCCATGGTGAAAATTATTTTCACTTTGCAGAGATTTTGCTCACTTTTGTTTTTTCGGGGGCCTGCTTGGGGGGTTCCTGGTGTTTGGGGGGGTTGGGAGGTCATGGAGCATCGCTGGGTATGGATAGTTTAGATAGCAAGTGGTTTGAAGAAAATCCATGGTGGCAAAGGGGAGTTAGGCCCTAGCTGCAGAGAGCGCAAAGAGTGATTTGGAAATGAGGCCTAAATTATTCTAAGTCTCACTTTTTACGGTTTTGCTTTTTGGCTGTTTGGAGGTATTAAACTTGTTTTCGCCTGGGTTGACGGGTCTGGGGCCATTGCTGGGAAGGTCTAATACCGGATAAAAGTGTTTTGGAGTAAATCCATGGTGAAAAAGTTTTTCACTTTGCAGAGTTTTTGCTTACTTTAGTGTTTTCAGGGGCCTGCTTGGGGGAGGCTCCTGGTGTTTGGGGGGTTGGGGGGTCTTGGAGCATCGCTGGGTATGGATAGTTTTGACTGCAAGTGGTTTGAAGAAAATCCATGGTGGCAAAGGGGAGTTAGGGCCTAGCTGCAGAGAGCGCACAGAGTGATTTGGGAATGAGGCCTAAATTATTCCAAGTCTCACTTTTTCCGGTTTGCTTTTTGGCTGTTTGGGGGTGTTAAACTTGTTTTCACCTGGGTTGACAGGTCTAGGGGCATTGCTGGGAAGGTCTAATACCGGATAAAAGTGTTTTGGAGAAAATCCATGGTGAAAAAGATTTTCACTTTGCAGAGTTTTCGCTCACTTTTGTGTTTTGGGGGGCCTGCTTTTGGGGGTTCCTGGTGTTTGGGGGGGTAGGGGGGTCTTGGAGCATCGCTGGGTATGGATAGTTTTGATTGCAAGTGGTTTGAAGAAAATCCATGGTGGCAAAGGGGAGTTAGGGCCTAGCTGCAGAGAGCGCAAAGAGTGATTTGGGAATGAGGCCTAAATTATTCCAAGACTCACTTTTTCTGGTTTGCTTTTTGGCTGTTTGGGGGTGTTCAACTTGTTTTCGCCTGGGTTGACTGGTCTGGGGGCATTGCCGGGAAGGTCTAATACCAGATGAAAGTGTTTCGGAGAAACTCCATGGTGAAAATGTTTTTCACTTTGCAGAGTTTTTGCTCACTTTCGTGTTTTTGGGGTTCTGCTTGGGGGGGGGCTCCTGGTGTTTGGGGAGTTGGGGGGTCTTGGAGCATCGCTGGGTATGGATAGATTTGACTGCTAGTGGTTTGAAGAAAATCCATGGTGGCAAAGGGGAGTTAGGGCCTAGCTGCAAAGAGCAAACAGAGTGATTTGGGAATGAGGCCTAAATTATTCCAAGTCTCACTTTTTCCGGTTTGATTTTTGGCTGTTTGGGGGTGTTAAACTTGTTTTCGCCTGGGTTGACGGGTCTGGGGGCATTGCTGGGAAGGTCTAATACCGGATAAAAGTGTTTTGGAGAAAATCCATGGTGAAAACATTTTTCACTTTGCAGAGTTTTCGCTCACCTCTGTGTTTTCGGGGGCCTGCTTTTGGGGGTTCCTGGTATTTGGGGGGGTGGGGGGTCTTGGAGCATTGCTGGGTATGGATAGTTTTGATTGCAAGTGGTTTGAAGAAAATCCATGGTGGCAAAGGGGAGTTAGAGCCTAGCTGCAGAGCGCGCAAGGAGTGATTTGAGAATGAGGCCTAAATTATTCTAAGTCTCACTTTTTCCAGTTTTGCTTTTTGGCTGTTTGGGGGTGTTATACTTGTTTCCGCCTGGGTTGGCGGGTCTGGGGGCATTGCTGGGAAGGTCTAATACCGGATAAAATAGTTTTGGAGAAAATCCATGGTGAAAAAGTTTTTCACTTTGCAGAGTTTTTGCTTACTTTAGTGTTTTCGGGGGCCTGCTTGGGGGGGGCTCCTGGTGTTTGGTGGGTTGGGGGGTCTTGGAGCATCGCTGGGTATGGATAGTTTTGACTGCAAGTGGTTTGAAGAAAATCCATGGTGGCAAAGGGGAGTTAGGGCCTAGCTACAGAGAGCGCACAGAGTGATTTGGGAATGAGGCCTAAATTATTCCGTCTCACTTTTTACGGTTTGCTTTTTGGCTGTTTGGGGGTGTTAAACTTGTTTTCGCCTGCGTTGACGGGTCTGGGGGCATTGCTGGGAAGGTCTAATACCTGATAAAAGTGTTTTGGAGAAAATCCATGGTGAAAACAGTTTTTCACCTTGTAGAGTTTTCGCTCACTTTTGTGTTTTCGGGGGCCTGCTTGGGGGGATTCCTGGTGTTTGGGGGGGCTTGGGGGGTCTTGGAGCATCGCTGGGTATGGATAGTTTTGATTGCAAGTGGTTTGAAGAAAATCCATGGTGGCAAAGGGGAGTTAGGGCTTAGCTGCAGAGAGCGCACAGAGTGATTTGGGAATGAGGCCTAAATTATTCCAAGTCTCACTTTTTCCGGTTTGCTTTTTGGCTGTTTGGGGGTGTTAAACTTGTTTTCGCCTGCGTTGACGAGTCTGGGGGCATTGCTGGGAAGGTCTAATACCGGATAAAAGTGTTTTGGAGAAAATCCATGGTGAAAAGGTTTTTCACTTTGCAGAGTTTTTGCTCACTTTTGTGTTTTCGGGGGCCTGCTTGGGGGTTTCTGGTGTTTGGGGGCGTTGGGGGGTCTTGGAGCATCGCTGGGTATGGATAGTTTTGATTGCAAGTGGTTTGAAGAAAATCCATGGTGGCAAAGGGGAGTTAGGCCCTAGCTGCAGAGAGCGCAAAGAGTGATTTGGGAATGAGGCCTAAATTATTCTAAGTCTCACTTTTTACGGTTTTGCTTTTTGGCTGTTTGGAGGTATTAAACTTGTTTTCGCCTGGGTTGACGGGTCTGGGGGCATTGCTGGGAAGGTGTAATACCAGATAAAAGTGTTTTGGAGTAAATCCATAGTGAAAAAGTTTTTCACTTTGCCGAGTTTTTGCTTACTTTAGTGTTTTCAGGGGACTGCTTGGGGGAGGCTCCTGGTGTTTGGGGGGCTAGGGGGTCTTGGAGCATCGCTGGGTATGGATAGTTTTGACTGCAAGTGGTTTGAAGAAAATCCATGGTGGCAAAGGGGAGTTAGGGCCTAGCTGCAGAGAGCGCACAGAGTGATTTGGGAATGAGGCCTAAATTATTCCAAGTCTCACTTTTTCCGGTTTGATTTTTGGCTGTTTGGGGGTGTTAAACTTGTTTTCACCTGGGTTGACGGGTCTAGGGGCATTGCTGGGAAGGTCTAATACCGGATAAAAGTGTTTTGGAGAAAATCCATGGTGAAAAAGTTTTTCACTTTGCAGAGTTTTCGCTCACTTTTGTGTTTTGGGGGGCCTGCTTTAGGGGGTTCCTGGTGTTTGGGGGGTAGGCAGGTCTTGGAGCATCGCTGGGTATGGATAGTTTTGATTGCAAGTGGTTTGAAGAAAATCCATGGTGGCAAAGGGGAGTTAGGGCCTAGCTGCAGAGAGCGCAAAGAGTGATTTGGGAATGAGGCCTAAATTATTCCAAGACTCACTTTTTCTGGTTTGCTTTTTGGCTGTTTGGGGGTGTTAAACTTGTTTTCGCCTGGGTTGACTGGTCTGGGGGCATTGCCGGGAAGGTCTAATACCAGATGAAAGTGTTTCGGAGAAACTCCATGGTGAAAATGTTTTTCACTTTGCAGAGTTTTTGCTCACTTTCGTGTTTTTGAGGTTGTGCTTGGGGGGGGGCTCCTGGTGTTTGGGGGGTTGGGGGGTCTTGGACCATCGCTGGGTATGGATAGATTTGACTGCTAGTGGTTTGAAGAAAATCCATTGTGGCAAAGGGGAGTTAGGGCCTAGCTGCAAAGAGCAAACAGAGTGATTTGGGAATGAGGCCTAAATTATTCCAAGTCTCACTTTTTCCGGTTTGATTTTTGGCTGTTTGGGGGTGTTAAACTTGTTTTCGCCTGGGTTGACGGGTCTGGGGGCATTGCTGGGAAGGTCTTATACCGGATAAAAGTGTTTTGGAGAAAATCCATGGTGAAAACGTTTTTCACTTTGCAGAGTTTTCGCTCACCTCTGTGTTTTCAGGGGCCTGCTTTTGGGGGTTCCTGGTGTTTGGGGGGGTTGGGGGGTCATGGAGCATCGCTGGGTATGGATAGTTTTGATTGCAAGTGGTTTGAAGAAAATGCATGGTGGCAAAGGGGAGTTAGGCCCTAGCTGCAGAGAGCGCAAAGAGTGATTTGGGAATGAGGCCTAAATTATTCTAAGTCTCACTTTTTACGTTTTTTCTTTTTGGCTGTTTGGAGGTATTAAACTTGTTTTTGCCTGGGTTGACGGGTCTGGGGGCATTGCTGGGAAGGTCTAATGCCGGATAAAAGTGTTTTGGAGTAAATCCATGGTGAAAAAGGTTTTCACTTTGCAGAATTTTCCTTACTTTAGTGTTTTCGGGGGCCTGCTTGGGGGGGGCTCCTGGTGTTTGGGGGGTCTTGGAGCATCGCTGAGTATGGATAGTTTTGACTGCAAGTGGTTTGAAGAAAATCCATGGTGGCAAAGGTGAGTTAGGGCCTAGCTGCAGAGAGCGCAAAGAGTGATTTGGGAATGAGGCCTAAATTATTCCAAGACTCACTTTTCTGGTTTGCTTTTTGGCTGTTTGGGGGTGTTCAACTTGTTTTCGCCTGGGTTGACGGGTCTGGGGGCATTGCCGGGAAGGTCTAATACCAGATGAAAGTGTTTCGGAGAAACTCCATGGTGAAAATGTTTTTCACTTTGCAGAGTTTTTGCTCACTTTCGTGTTTTTGGGGGCCTGCTTGGGGGGGGCTCCTGGTGTTTGGGGGGTTGGGGGGTCTTGGAGCATCGCTGGGTATGGATAGATTTGACTGCAAGTGGTTTGAAGAAAATCCATGGTGGCAAAGGGGAGTTAGGGCCTAGCTGCAGAGAGCAAACAGAGTGATTTGGGAATGAGGCCTAAATTATTTCAAGTCTCACTTTTTCCGGTTTGATCTTTGGCTGTTTGGGGGTGTTAAACTTGTTTTCGCCTGGGTTGACGGGTCTGGGGGCATTGCTGGGAAGGTCTAATACCGGATAAAAGTGTTTTGGAGAAAATCCAAGGTGAAAACGTTTTTCACTTTGCAGAGTTTTCGCTCACCTTTGTGTTTTAGGGGGCCTGCTTTTGGGGGTTCCTGGTATTTGGGGGGGTGGGGGGTCTTGGAGCATCGCTGGGTATGGATAGATTTGACTGCAAGTGGTTTGAAGAAAATCCATGGTGGCAAAGGGGAGTTAGGGCTTAGCTGCAGAGAGCGCACAGAGTGATTTGGGAATGAGGCCTAAATTATTCCAAGTCTCACTTTTTCCGGTTTGCTTTTTGGCTGTTTGGGGGTGTTAAACTTGTTTTCACCTGGGTTGACGGGTCTAGGGGCATTGCTGGGAAGGTCTAATACCGGATAAAAGTGTTTTGGAGAAAATCCATGGTGAAAAAGTTTTTCACTTTGCAGAGTTTTCGCTCACTTTTGTGTTTTGGGGGGCTGCTTTTGGGGGTTCCTGGTGTTTGGGGGGTTAGGGGGGTCTTGGAGCATCGCTGGGTATGGATAGTTTTGATTGCAAGTGGTTTGAAGAAAATCCATGGTGGCAAAGGGGAGTTAGGGCCTAGCTGCAGAGAGCGCAAAGAGTGATTTGGGAATGAGGCCTAAATTATTCCAAGACTCACTTTTTCTGGTTTGCTTTTTGGCTGTTTGGGGGTGTTCAACTTGTTTTCGCCTGGGTTGACTGGTCTGGGGGCATTGCCGGGAAGGTCTAATACCAGATGAAAGTGTTTCGGAGAAACTCCATGGTGAAAATGTTTTTCACTTTGCAGAGTTTTTGCTCACTTTCGTGTTTTTGGGGTTCTGCTTGGGGGGGGCTCCTGGTGTTTGGGGGGTTGGGGGGTCTTGGAGCATCGCTGGGTATGGATAGATTTGACTACTAGTGGTTTGAAGAAAATCCATGGTGGCAAAGGGGAGTTAGGGCCTAGCTGCAAAGAGCAAACAGAGTGATTTGGGAATGAGGCCTAAATTATTCCAAGTCTCACTTTTTCCGGTTTGATTTTTGGCTGTTTGGGGGTGTTAAACTTGTTTTCGCCTGGGTTGACGGGTCTGGGGGCATTGCTGGGAAGGTCTAATACCGGATAAAAGTGTTTTGGAGAAAATCCATGGTGAAAACGTTTTTCACTTTGCAGAGTTTTCGCTCACCTCTGTGTTTTCGGGGGCCTGCTTTTGGGGGTTCCTGGTATTTGGGGGGGGGGGGGGTGGGGGGTCTTGGAGCATCGCTGGGTATGGATAGTTTTGATTGCAAGTGGTTTGAAGAAAATCCATGGTGGCAAAGGGGAGTTAGAGCCTAGCTGCAAAGAGCAAACAGAGTGATTTGGGAATGAGGCCTAAATTATTCCAAGTCTCACTTTTTCCGGTTTGATTTTTGGCTGTTTGGGGGTGTTAAACTTGTTTTCGCCTGGGTTGACGGGTCTGGGGGCATTGCTGGGAAGGTCTAATACCGGATAAAAGAGTTTTGGAGAAAATCCATGGTGAAAACGTTTTTCACTTTGCCGAGTTTTCGCTCACCTCTGTGTTTTCAGGGGCCTGCTTTTGGGGGTTCCTGGTGTTTGGGGGGGTTGGGGGGTCATGGAGCATCGCTGGGTATGGATAGTTTTGATTGCAAGTGGTTTGAAGAAAATGCATGGTGGCAAAGGGGAGTTAGGCCCTAGCTGCAGAGAGCGCAAAGAGTGATTTGGGAATGAGGCCTAAATTATTCTAAGTCTCACTTTTTACGTTTTTTCTTTTTGGCTGTTTGGAGGTATTAAACTTGTTTTCGCCTGGGTTGACGGGTCTGGGGGCATTGCTGGGAAGGTCTAATGCCGGATAAAAGTGTTTTGGAGTAAATCCATGGTGAAAAAGGTTTTCACTTTGCAGAATTTTCCTTACTTTAGTGTTTTCGGGGGCCTGCTTGGGGGGGCTCCTGGTGTTTGGGGGGTCTTGGAGCATCGCTGAGTATGGATAGTTTTGACTGCAAGTGGTTTGAAGAAAATCCATGGTGGCAAAGGTGAGTTAGGGCCTAGCTGCAGAGAGCGCAAAGAGTGATTTGGGAATGAGGCCTAAATTATTCCAAGACTCACTTTTTCTGGTTTGCTTTTTGGCTGTTTGGGGGTGTTCAACTTGTTTTCGCCTGGGTTGACGGGTCTGGGGGCATTGCCGGGAAGGTCTAATACCAGATGAAAGTGTTTCGGAGAAACTCCATGGTGAAAATGTTTTTCACTTTGCAGAGTTTTTGCTCACTTTCGTGTTTTTGGGGGCCTGCTTGGGGGGGGCTCCTGGTGTTTGGGGGGTTGGGGGGTCTTGGAGCATCGCTGGGTATGGATAGATTTGACTGCAAGTGGTTTGAAGAAAATCCATGGTGGCAAAGGGGAGTTAGGGCCTAGCTGCAGAGAGCAAACAGAGTGATTTGGGAATGAGGCCTAAATTATTTCAAGTCTCACTTTTTCCGGTTTGATCTTTGGCTGTTTGGGGGTGTTAAACTTGTTTTCGCCTGGGTTGACGGGTCTGGGGGCATTGCTGGGAAGGTCTAATACCGGATAAAAGTGTTTTGGAGAAAATCCAAGGTGAAAACGTTTTTCACTTTGCAGAGTTTTCGCTCACCTTTGTGTTTTAGGGGGCCTGCTTTTGGGGGTTCCTGGTATTTGGGGGGGTGGGGGGTCTTGGAGCATCGCTGGGTATGGATAGATTTGACTGCAAGTGGTTTGAAGAAAATCCATGGTGGCAAAGGGGAGTTAGGGCTTAGCTGCAGAGAGCGCACAGAGTGATTTGGGAATGAGGCCTAAATTATTCCAAGTCTCACTTTTTCCGGTTTGCTTTTTGGCTGTTTGGGGGTGTTAAACTTGTTTTCACCTGGGTTGACGGGTCTAGGGGCATTGCTGGGAAGGTCTAATACCGGATAAAAGTGTTTTGGAGAAAATCCATGGTGAAAAAGTTTTTCACTTTGCAGAGTTTTCGCTCACTTTTGTGTTTTGGGGGGGCTGCTTTTGGGGGTTCCTGGTGTTTGGGGGGGTAGGGGGGTCTTGGAGCATCGCTGGGTATGGATAGTTTTGATTGCAAGTGGTTTGAAGAAAATCCATGGTGGCAAAGGGGAGTTAGGGCCTAGCTGCAGAGAGCGCAAAGAGTGATTTGGGAATGAGGCCTAAATTATTCCAAGACTCACTTTTTCTGGTTTGCTTTTTGGCTGTTTGGGGGTGTTCAACTTGTTTTCGCCTGGGTTGACTGGTCTGGGGGCATTGCCGGGAAGGTCTAATACCAGATGAAAGTGTTTCGGAGAAACTCCATGGTGCAAATGTTTTTCACTTTGCAGAGTTTTTGCTCACTTTCGTGTTTTTGGGGTTCTGCTTGGGGGGGGCTCCTGGTGTTTGGGGGGTTGGGGGGTCTTGGAGCATCGCTGGGTATGGATAGATTTGACTACTAGTGGTTTGAAGAAAATCCATGGTGGCAAAGGGGAGTTAGGGCCTAGCTGCAAAGAGCAAACAGAGTGATTTGGGAATGAGGCCTAAATTATTCAAAGTCTCACTTTTTCCGGTTTGATTTTTGGCTGTTTGGGGGTGTTAAACTTGTTTTCGCCTGGGTTGACGGGTCTGGGGGCATTGCTGGGAAGGTCTAATACCGGATAAAAGTGTTTTGGAGAAAATCCATGGTGAAAACGTTTTTCACTTTGCAGAGTTTTCGCTCACCTCTGTGTTTTCGGGGGCCTGCTTTTGGGGGTTCCTGGTATTTGGGGGGGGGGGGGTCTTGGAGCATCGCTGGGTATGGATAGTTTTGATTGCAAGTGGTTTGAAGAAAATCCATGGTGGCAAAGGGGAGTTAGAGCCTAGCTGCAGAGCGCGCAAGGAGTGATTTGAGAATGAGGCCTAAATTATTCTAAGTCTAACTTTTTCCAGTTTTGCTTTTTGGCTGTTTGGGGGTGTTATACTTGTTTTCGCCTGGGTTGGCGGGTCTGGGGGCATTGCTGGGAAGGTCTAATACCGGATAAAATAGTTTCGGAGAAAATCCATGGTGAAAAAGTTTTTCACTTTGCAGAGTTTTTGCTTACTTTAGTGTTTTCGGGGGCCTGCTTGGGGGGGGCTCCTGGTGTTTGGTGGGTTGGGGGATCTTGGAGCATCGCTGGGTATGGATAGTTTTGACTGCAAGTGGTTTGAAGAAAATCCATGGTGGCAAAGGGGAGTTAGGGCCTAGCTACAGAGAGCGCACAGAGTGACTTGGGAATGAGGCCTAAATTATTCCAAGTCTCACTTTTCACGGTTTGCTTTTTGGCTGTTTGGGGGTGTTAAACTTGTTTTCGCCTGCGTTGACGGGTCTGGGGGCATTGCTGGGAAGGTCTAATACCTGATAAAAGTGTTTTGGAGAAAATCCATGGTGAAAAAGTTTTTCACCTTGTAGAGTTTTCGCTCACTTTTGTGTTTTCGGGGGCCTGCTTGGGGGGATTCCTGGTGTTTGGGGGGGGTTGGGGGGTCTTGGAGCATCGCTGGGTATGGATAGTTTTGATTGCAAGAGGTTTGAAGAAAATCCATGGTGGCAAAGGGGAGTTAGGGCCTAGCTGCAGAGAGCGCACAGAGTGATTTGGGAATGAGGCCTAAATTATTCCAAGTCTCACTTTTTACGGTTTGATTTTTGGCTGTTTGGGGGAGTTAAACTTGTTTTCGCCTGGGTTGACGGGTCTGGGGGCATTGCTGGGAAGGTCTAATACCGGATAAAAGTTTTTTGGAGAAAATCCATGGTGAAAAAGTTTTTCACTTTGCAGAGTTTTCGCTCACCTTTGTGTTTTCGGGGGCCTGCTTTTTGGGGTTCCTGGTATTTGGGGGGGTGCGGGGTCTTGGAGCATCGCTGGGTATGGATAGATTTGACTGCAAGTGGTTTGAAGAAAATCCATGGTGGTAAAGGGGAGTTAGGGCCTAGCTGCAGAGAGCAAACAGAGTGATTTGGGAATGAGGCCTAAATTATTCCAAGTCTCACTTTTTCCGGTTTGCTTTTTGGCTGTTTGGGGGTGTTAAACTTGTTGTTGCCTGGGTTGACGGGTCTGGGGGCATTGCTGGGAAGGTCTAATACCGGATAAAAGTGTTTTGGAAAAAATCGATGGTGAAAATTAATTTTACTTTGCAGAGTTTTTGCTCACTTTTGTGTTTTCGGGGGCCTGCTTGGGGGGGTTCCTGGTGTTTGGGGGGGTTGGGGGTCTTGGAGCATCGCTGGGTATGGATAGTTTTGATTGCAAGTGGTTTGAAGAAAATCCATGGTGGCAAAGGGGAGTTAGGCCCTAGCTGCAGAGAGCGCAAAGAGTCATTTGGGAATGAGGCCTAAATTATTCCAAGACTCACTTGTTCTGGTTTGCTTTTTGGCTGTTTGGGGGTATTAAACTTGTTTTCGCCTGGGTTGACGGGTCTGGGGGCATTGCTGGGAAGGCCTAATACCGGATAAAAGTGTTTTGGAGTAAATCAATGGTGAAAAATGTTTTCACTTTGCAGAATTTTCCTTACTTTAGTGTTTTCGGGGGCCTGCTTGGGGGGGCTCCTGGTGTTTTGGGGGGTCTTGGAGCATCGCTGGGTATGGATAGTTTTGACTGCAAGTGGTTTGAAGAAAATCCATGGTGGAAAAGGGGAGTTAGGGCCTAGCTGCAGAGAGCGCACAGAGTGATTTGGGAATGAGGCCTAAATTTTTCCAAGTCTCACTTTTTACGGTTTGCTTTTTGGCTGTTTGGGGGTGTTCAACTTGTTTTCGCCTGGGTTGACGGGTCTGGGGGCATTGCCGGGAAGGTCTAATACCAGATGAAAGTGTTTCGGAGAAACTCCATGGTGAAAATGTTTTTCACTTTGCAGAGTTTTTGCTCACTTTCGTGTTTTTGGGGGCCTGCTTGGGGGGGGGGCTCCTGGTGTTTGAGGGGTTGGGGGGTCTTGGAGCATCGCTGGGTATGGATAGATTTGACTGCAAGTGGTTTGAAGAAAATCCATGGTGGCAAAGGGGAGTTAGGGCCTAGCTGCAGAGAGCAAACAGAGTGATTTGGGAATGAGGCCTAAATTATTTCAAGTCTCACTTTTTACGGTTTGATTTTTGGCTGTTTGGGGGTGTTAAACTTGTTTTCGCCTGGGTTGACGGGTCTGGGGGCATTGCTGGGAAGGTCTAATACCGGATAAAAGTTTTTTGGAGAAAATCCATGGTGAAAAAGTTTTTCACTTTGCAGAGTTTTCGCTCACTTTTGTGTTTTCGGGGGCCTGCTTTTGGGGGTTCCTGGTATTCGGGGGGTGGGGGGTCTTTGAGCATCGCTGGGTATGGATAGTTTTGATTGCAAGTGGTTTGAAGAAAATCCATGGTGGCAAAGGGGAGTTAGAGCCTAGCTGCAGAGCGCGCACGGAGTGATTTGAGAATGAGGCCTAAATTATTCTAAGTCTCACTTTTTCCGGTTTTGCTTTTTGGCTGTTTGGGGGTGTTATACTTGTTTTCGCCTGGGTTGACGGGTCTGGGGGCATTGCTGGGAAGGTCTAATACCAGAAGAAAGTGTTTCGGAGAAACTCCATGGTGAAAATGTTTTTCACTTTGCAGAGTTTTTGCTCACTTTCGTGTTTTTGGGGGCCTGCTTGGGGGGGGGGGGGCTCCTGGTGTTTGAGGGGTTGGGGGGTCTTGGAGCATCGCTGGGTATGGATAGATTTGACTGCAAGTGGTTTGAAGAAAATCCATGGTGGCAAAGGGGAGTTAGGGCCTAGCTGCAGAGAGCGCACAGAGTGATTTGGGAATGAGGCCTAAATTATTCCAAGTCTCACTTTTTCCGGTTTGCTTTTTGGCTGTTTGGGGGTGTTAAACTTGTTTTCACCTGGGTTGACAGGTCTAGGGGCATTGCTGGGAAGGTCTAATACCGGATAAAAGTGTTTTGGAGAAAATCCATGGTGAAAAAGTTTTTCACTTTGCAGAGTTTTCGCTCACTTTTGTGTTTTGGGGGGCCTGCTTTTGGGGGTTCCTGGTGTTTGGGGGGGTAGGGGGGTCTTGGAACATCGCTGGGTATGGATAGTTTTGATTGCAAGTGGTTTGAAGAAAATCCACGGTGGCAAAGGGGAGTTAGGGCCTAGCTGCAGAGAGCGCAAAGAGTGATTTGGGAATGAGGCCTAAATTATTCCAAGACTCACTTTTTCTGGTTTGCTTTTTGGCTGTTTGGGGGTGTTCAACTTGTTTTCGCCTGGGTTGACTGGTCTGGGGGCATTGCCGGGAAGGTCTAATACCAGATGAAAGTGTTTCGGAGAAACTCCATGGTGAAAATGTTTTTCACTTTGCAGAGTTTTTGCTCACTTTCGTGTTTTGGAGTTCTGCTTGGGGGGGGGCTCCTGGTGTTTGGGGGGTTGGGGGGTCTTGGAGCATCGCTGGGTATGGATAGATTTGACTGCTAGTGGTTTGAAGAAAATCCATGGTGGCAAAGGGGAGTTAGGGCCTAGCTGCAAAGAGCAAACAGAGTGATTTGGGAATGAGGCCTAAATTATTCCAAGTCTCACTTTTTCCGGTTTGATTTTTGGCTGTTTGGGGGTGTTAAACTTGTTTTCGCCTGGGTTGACGGGTCTGGGGGCATTGCTGGGAAGGTCTAATACCTGATAAAAGTGTTTTGGAGAAAATCCATGGTGAAAAAGTTTTTCACCTTGTAGAGTTTTCGCTCACTTTTGTGTTTTCGGGGGCCTGCTTGGGGGGATTCCTGGTGTTTGGGGGGGGGTTGGGGGGTCTTGGAGCATCGCTGGGTATGGATAGTTTTGATTGCAAGTGGTTTGAAGAAAATCCATGGTGGCAAAGGGGAGTTAGGGCCTAGCTGCAAAGAGCAAACAGAGTGATTTGGGAATGAGGCCTAAATTATTCCAAGTCTCACTTTTTACGGTTTGCTTTTTGGCTTTTTGGGGGTGTTAAACTTGTTTTCGCCTGCGTTGACGGGTCTGGGGGCATTGCTGGGAAGGTCTAATACCGGATAAAAGTGTTTTGGAGAAAATCCATTGTGAAAAAGTTTTTCACCTTGTAGAGTTTTCACTCACTTTTGTGTTTTCGGGGGCCTGCTTGGGGGGTTTCCTGGTGTTTGGGGGGTTTGGGGGGTCTTGGAGCATCGCTGGGTATGGATAGTTTTGATTGCAAGTGGTTTGAAGAAAATCCATGGTGGCAAAGGGGAGTTAGGGCCTAGCTGCAGAGAGCGCACAGAGTGATTTGGGAATGAGGCCTAAATTATTCCAAGTCTCACTTTTTCCGGTTTGCTTTTTGGCTGTTTGGGGGTGTTCAACTTGTTTTTGCCTGGGTTGACGGGTCGGGGAGCATTGCTGGGAAGGTCTAATACCGGATAAAAGTGTTTTGGAGAAAATCCATGGTGAAAAAGTTTTTCACTTTGCAGAGTTTTCGCTCACCTTTGTGTTTTCGGGGGCCTGCTTTTGGGGGTTCCTGGTATTTGGGGGGGGGGGGGTCTTGGAGCATCGCTGGGTATGGATAGTTTTGATTGCAAGTGGTTTGAAGAAAATCCATGGTGGCAAAGGGGAGTTAGAGCCTAGCTGCAGAGCGCGCACGGACTGATTTGAGAATGAGGCCTAAATTGTTTTAAGTCTAACTTTTTCCGGTTTTGCTTTTTGGCTGTTTGGGGGTGTTATACTTGTTTTCGCCTGGGTTGACGGGTCTGGGGGCATTGCTGGGAAGGTCTAATACCGGATAAAATAGGTTGAAAATCCATGGTGAAAAAGATTTTCACTTTGCAGAGTTTTTGCTCACTTTCGTGTTTTTGGGGGCCTGCTTGGGGGGCTCCTGGTGTTTGGGGGGTTGGGGGGTCTTGGAGCATCGCTGGGTATGGATAGATTTGACTGCAAGTGGTTTGAAGAAAATACATGGTGGCAAAGGGGAGTTAGGGCCTAGCTGCAGAGCGCGCACAGAGTGATTTGGGAATGAGGCCTAAATTATTCTAAGTCTCACTTTTTCTGGTTTTGCTTTTTGGCTGTTTTGGGGTGTTAAACTTGTTTTCGCCTGGGTTGACGGGTCTGGGGGCATTGCGGGGAAGGTCTAATACCAGATGAAAGTGTTTTGGAGAAAATCCATGGTGAAAATGTTTTTCACTTTGCAGAGTTTTTGCTCACTTTCGTGTTTTTGGGGGCCTGCTTGGGGGGGCTCCTGGTGTTTTGGGGGTTGGGGGTCTTGGAGCATCGCTGGGCATGGATAGATTTGACTGCAAGTGGTTTGAAGAAAATCCATGGTAGCAAAGGGGAGTTAGGGCCTAGCTGCAGAGAGCAAACAGAGTGATTTGGGAATGAGGCCTAAATTATTCCAAGTCTCACATTTTCCGGTTTGCTTTTTGGCTGTTTGGGGGTGTTAAACTTGTTTTCGCCTGGGTTGACGGGTCTGGGGGCATTGCTGGGAAGGTCTAAGACCGGATGAAAGTGTTTTGGAGTAAATCTATGGTGAAAAAGTTATTCACTTTGCAGAGTTTTTACTTACTTTCGTGTTTTCGGGGGCCTGCTTGAGGGGTACCTGGTGTTTGGGGGGGTTGGGGAGTCTTGGAGCATCGCTGGGTATGGATAGTTTTGATTGCAAGTGGTTTGAAGAAAATCCATGGTGGCAAAGGGGAGTTAGGGCCTAGCTGCAGAGCGCGCACAGAGTTATTTGGGAATGAGGCCTAAATTATTCTGTCTCACTTTTTGCGGTTTTGCTTTTTGGCTGTTTGGGGGTGTTAAACTTGTTTTCGCCAGGTTTGACGGGTCTGGGTGCATTGCTGGGAAGGTCTAATACCGGATAAAAGTGTTTTTGGAGAAAATCCATGGTGAAAAAGTTTTTCACTTTGCTGAGTTTTCGCTCACTTTTGTGTTTTTGGGGTCCTGCTTTTGGGGATTCCTGGTGTTTGATTGGGGGCTGGGGGGTCTTGGAGCATCGCTGGGTATGGATAGTTTTGATTGCAAGTGGTTTGAAGACAATCCATGGTGGCAAAAGGGAGTTAGAGCATAGCTACACAGCGCGCACTGAGTGATTTCGGAATGAGGCCTACATTTTTCTGTCTCACTTTTTCCGGTTTTGCTTTTTGGCTGTTTGGGGTGTTAAATTGTTTTCGCCTGGGTTGACGGGTCTGGGGGCATTGCTGGGAAGGTCTAATACCGGATAAAAGTGTTTTTGGAGAAAATCAATGGTTAAAACGTTTTTCACTTTGCAGAGTTTTCGCTCACTTTTGTGTTTTCGGGGTCCTGCTTTTGGGGGTTCCTGGTGTTTGATTGGGGGCTGGGGGGTCTTGGAGCATCCTGGGTATGGATAGTTTTAATTGCAAGTGGTTTGAAGACAATCCATGGTGGCAAAGGGGAGTTAGAGCATAGCTACAGAGCGCGCACTGAGTGATTTCGGAATGAGGCCTAAATCTTTCTGTCTCACTTTTTCCGGTTTTGCTTTTTGGCTGTTTGGGGTGTTAAATTGTTTTCACCTGGGTTGACGGGTCTGGGGGCATTGCTGGGAAGGTCTAATACCGGATAAAAGTGTTTCGGAGAAAATCCATGGTGAAAAAGTTTTTCACTTTGCAGAGTTTTTGCTTACTTTCGTGTATTCGGGGGACTGCTTGGGGGGTTTCTGGTGTTTGGTGGGTTGGGGTTTTTTGGAGCATCGCTGGGTATGGATAGTTTTGATTGCAAGTGGTTTATAAGAAAATCCATGGTGGCAAAAGGGGGTTAGGGCCTAGTTGCAGAGCGCGCACGGAGTGATTTGGGAATGAGGCCTAAATTATTCTAAGTCTCACTTTTTCCGGTTTTGCTTTTTGGCTGTTTGGGGGTGTTAAACTTGTTTTCGCCTTGGTTGACAGGTCTGGGGGCATTGCTAGGAAGGTCTAATACCGGATAAAAGTGTTTGTGGAGAAAATCCGTGGTGAAAAGGTTTTTCACTTTGCAGAGTTTTTGCTTACTTTCGTGTTTTCGGGGGCCTGCTTTTGGGGGTTCCTGGTGTTTGATTGGGGGCTGGGGGGTCTTGGAGCATCGCTGGGTATGGATAGTTTTGATTGCAAGTGGTTTGAAGACAATCCATGGTGGCAAAGGGGAGTTAGAGCCTAGCTGCAGAGCGCGCACGGAGTGATTTGGGAATGTGGCCTAAATTATTCTGTCTCACTTTTTCCGGTTTTGCTTTTTGGCTGTTTGGGGGTGTTAAACTTGTTTTCGCCTTGGTTGACGGGTCTGGGGGCATTGCTAGGAAGGTCTAATACCGGATAAAAGTGTTTGTGGAGAAAATCCGTGGTGAAAAGGTTTTTCACTTTGAAGAGTTTTTGCTTACTTTCGTGTTTTCGGGGGCCTGCTTTTGGGGGTTCCTGGTGTTTGATTGGGGGCTGGGGGGTCTTGGCGCATCGCTGGGTATGGATAGTTTTGATTGCAAGTGGTTTGAAGACAATCCATGGTGGCAAAGGGGAGTTAGAGCCTAGCTGCAGAGCGCGCACGGAGTGATTTGGGAATGAGGCCTAAATTATTCTAAGTCTCACTTTTCCGGTTTTGCTTTTTGGTGGTTTGGGGGTGTTAAACTTGTTTTTGCCTGGGTTGACGGGTCTGGGGGCATTGCTGGGAAGGTCTAAGACCGGATGAAAGTGTTTTGGAGTAAATCTATGGTGAAAAAGTTATTCACTTTGCAGAGTTTTTGCTTACTTTCGTGTTTTCGGGGGCCTGCTTGGGGGGTACCTGGTGTTTGGGGGGGTTGGGGGGTCTTGGAGCATCGCTGGGTATTGATAGTTTTGATTGCAAGTGGTTTGAAGAAAATCCATGGTGGCAAAGGGGAGTTAGGGCCTAGCTGCAGAGCGCGCACGGAGTTATTTGGGAATGAGGCCTAAACTATTCTGTCTCACTTTTTCTGGTTTTGCTTTTTGGCTGTTTTGGGGTGTTAAACTTGTTTTCGCCTGGGTTGACGGGTCTGGGGGCATTGCGGGGAAGGTCTAATACCAGATGAAAGTGTTTTGGAGAAAATCCATGGTGAAAATGTTTTTCACTTTGCAGAGTTTTTGCTCACTTTCGTGTTTTTGGGGGCCTGCTTGGGGGGGCTCCTGGTGTTTTGGGGGTTGGGGGTCTTGGAGCATCGCTGGGCATGGATAGATTTGACTGCAAGTGGTTTGAAGAAAATCCATGGTAGCAAAGGGGAGTTAGGGCCTAGCTGCAGAGAGCAAACAGAGTGATTTGGGAATGAGGCCTAAATTATTCCAAGTCTCACATTTTCCGGTTTGCTTTTTGGCTGTTTGGGGGTGTTAAACTTGTTTTCGCCTGGGTTGACGGGTCTGGGGGCATTGCTGGGAAGGTCTAAGACCGGATGAAAGTGTTTTGGAGTAAATCTATGGTGAAAAAGTTATTCACTTTGCAGAGTTTTTACTTACTTTCGTGTTTTCGGGGGCCTGCTTGAGGGGTACCTGGTGTTTGGGGGGGTTGGGGAGTCTTGGAGCATCGCTGGGTATGGATAGTTTTGATTGCAAGTGGTTTGAAGAAAATCCATGGTGGCAAAGGGGAGTTAGGGCCTAGCTGCAGAGCGCGCACAGAGTTATTTGGGAATGAGGCCTAAATTATTCTGTCTCACTTTTTGCGGTTTTGCTTTTTGGCTGTTTGGGGGTGTTAAACTTGTTTTCGCCAGGTTTGACGGGTCTGGGTGCATTGCTGGGAAGGTCTAATACCGGATAAAAGTGTTTTTGGAGAAAATCCATGGTGAAAAAGTTTTTCACTTTGCTGAGTTTTCGCTCACTTTTGTGTTTTTGGGGTCCTGCTTTTGGGGATTCCTGGTGTTTGATTGGGAGCTGGGGGGTCTTGGAGCATCGCTGGGTATGGATAGTTTTGATTGCAAGTGGTTTGAAGACAATCCATGGTGGCAAAAGGGAGTTAGAGCATAGCTACACAGCGCGCACTGAGTGATTTCGGAATGAGGCCTACATTTTTCTGTCTCACTTTTTCCGGTTTTGCTTTTTGGCTGTTTGGGGTGTTAAATTGTTTTCGCCTGGGTTGACGGGTCTGGGGGCATTGCTGGGAAGGTCTAATACCGGATAAAAGTGTTTTTGGAGAAAATCAATGGTTAAAACGTTTTTCACTTTGCAGAGTTTTCGCTCACTTTTGTGTTTTCGGGGTCCTGCTTTTGGGGGTTCCTGGTGTTTGATTGGGGGCTGGGGGGTCTTGGAGCATCCTGGGTATGGATAGTTTTAATTGCAAGTGGTTTGAAGACAATCCATGGTGGCAAAGGGGAGTTAGAGCATAGCTACAGAGCGCGCACTGAGTGATTTCGGAATGAGGCCTAAATCTTTCTGTCTCACTTTTTCCGGTTTTGCTTTTTGGCTGTTTGGGGTGTTAAATTGTTTTCACCTGGGTTGACGGGTCTGGGGGCATTGCTGGGAAGGTCTAATACCGGATAAAAGTGTTTCGGAGAAAATCCATGGTGAAAAAGTTTTTCACTTTGCAGAGTTTTTGCTTACTTTCGTGTATTCGGGGGACTGCTTGGGGGGTTTCTGGTGTTTGGTGGTTTGGGGTTTTTTGGAGCATCGCTGGGTATGGATAGTTTTGATTGCAAGTGGTTTATAAGAAAATCCATGGTGGCAAAAGGGGGTTAGGGCCTAGTTGCAGAGCGCGCACGGAGTGATTTGGGAATGAGGCCTAAATTATTCTAAGTCTCACTTTTTCCGGTTTTGCTTTTTGGCTGTTTGGGGGTGTTAAACTTGTTTTCGCCTTGGTTGACAGGTCTGGGGGCATTGCTAGGAAGGTCTAATACCGGATAAAAGTGTTTGTGGAGAAAATCCGTGGTGAAAAGGTTTTTCACTTTGCAGAGTTTTTGCTTACTTTCGTGTTTTCGGGGGCCTGCTTTTGGGGGTTCCTGGTGTTTGATTGGGGGCTGGGGGGTCTTGGAGCATCGCTGGGTATGGATAGTTTTGATTGCAAGTGGTTTGAAGACAATCCATGGTGGCAAAGGGGAGTTAGAGCCTAGCTGCAGAGCGCGCACGGAGTGATTTGGGAATGTGGCCTAAATTATTCTGTCTCACTTTTTCCGGTTTTGCTTTTTGGCTGTTTGGGGGTGTTAAACTTGTTTTCGCCTTGGTTGACGGGTCTGGGGGCATTGCTAGGAAGGTCTAATACCGGATAAAAGTGTTTGTGGAGAAAATCCGTGGTGAAAAGGTTTTTCACTTTGCAGAGTTTTTGCTTACTTTCGTGTTTTCGGGGGCCTGCGTTTGGGGGTTCCTGGTGTTTGATTGGGGGCTGGGGGGTCTTGGCGCATCGCTGGGTATGGATAGTTTTGATTGCAAGTGGTTTGAAGACAATCCATGGTGGCAAAGGGGAGTTAGAGCCTAGCTGCAGAGCGCGCACGGAGTGATTTGGGAATGAGGCCTAAATTATTCTAAGTCTCACTTTTCCGGTTTTGCTTTTTGGTGGTTTGGGGGTGTTAAACTTGTTTTTGCCTGGGTTGACGGGTCTGGGGGCATTGCTGGGAAGGTCTAAGACCGGATGAAAGTGTTTTGGAGTAAATCTATGGTGAAAAAGAAATTCACTTTGCAGAGTTTTTGCTTACTTTCGTGTTTTCGGGGGCCTGCTTGGGGGGTACCTGGTGTTTGGGGGGGTTGGGGGGTCTTGGAGCATCGCTGGGTATTGATAGTTTTGATTGCAAGTGGTTTGAAGAAAATCCATGGTGGCAAAGGGGAGTTAGGGCCTAGCTGCAGAGCGCGCACGGAGTTATTTGGGAATGAGGCCTAAACTATTCTGTCTCACTTTTTCCGTTTTTGCTTTTTGGCTGTTTGGGGGTGTTAAACTTGTTTTCACCAGGGTTGACGGTCTGAGTGCATTGCTGGGAAGGTCTGCTACCGGATAAATGTGTTTTGGAGAAAATCCATGGTGAAAAAGTTTTTCACTTTGCAGAGTTTTTGCTCACTTTCGTGTTTTCGGGGGCCTGCTTTTGGGGGTTCCTGGTGTTTGGGGGGGTGGGTGGTCTTGGAGCATCGATGGGTATGGATAGTATGGATTGCAAGTGGTTTGAAGAAAATCCATGGTGGCAAAGGGGAGTTAGAGCCTAGCTGCAGAGCGCGCACAGAGTGATTTGGGAATGAGGCCTAAATTATTCCAAGTCTCACTTTTTACGGTTTGCTTTTTGGCTGTTTGGGGGTGTTAAACTTGTTTTCGCCTGCGTTGACGGGTCTGGGGGCATTGCTGGGAAGGTCTAATACCGGATAAAAGTGTTTTGGAGAAAATCCATGGTGAAAAAGTTTTTCACCTTGTAGAGTTTTCGCTCACTTTTGTGTTTTCGGGGGCCTGCTTGGGGGGTTTCCTGGTGTTTGGGGGGTTTGGGGGGTCTTGGAGCATCGCTGGGTATGGATAGTTTTGATTGCAAGTGGTTTGAAGAAAATCCATGGTGGCAAAGGGGAGTTAGGGCCTAGCTGCAGAGAGCGCACAGAGTGATTTGGGAATAAGGCCTAAATTATTCCAAGTCTCACTTTTTCCGGTTTGCTTTTTGGCTGTTTGGGGGTGTTCAACTTGTTTTTGCCTGGGTTGACGGGTGGGAGAGCATTGCTGGGAAGGTCTAATACCGGATAAAAGTGTTTTGGAGAAAATCCATGGTGAAAAGGTTTTTCACTTTGCAGAGTTTTCGCTCACCTTTGTGTTTTCGGGGGCCTGCTTTTGGGGGTTCCTGGTATTTGGGGGGGGGGGGGGGTCTTGGAGCATCGCTGGGTATGGATAGTTTTGATTGCAAGTGGTTTGAAGAAAATCCATGGTGGCAAAGGGGAGTTAGAGCCTAGCTGCAGAGCGCTCACAGACTGATTTGAGAATGAGGCCTAAATTGTTTTGAGTCTAACTTTTTCCGGTTTTGCTTTTTGGCTGTTTTGGGGTGTTAAACTTGTTTTCGCCTGGGTTGACGGGTCTGGGGGCATTGCTGGGAAGGTCTAATACCGGATAAAATAGGATCGGAGAAAATCCATGGTGAAAAAGATTTTCACTTTGCAGAGTTTTTGCTCACTTTCGTGTTTTTGGGGGCCTGCTTGGGGGGGTTCCTGGTGTTTGGGGGGTTGGGGGGTCTTGGAGCATCGCTGGGTATGGATAGATTTGACTGCAAGTGGTTTGAAGAAAATACATGGTGGCAAAGGGGAGTTAGGGCCTAGCTGCAGCGCGCGCACAGAGTGATTTGGGAATGAGGCCTAAATTATTCTAAGTCTCACTTTTTCTGGTTTTGCTTTTTGGCTGTTTTGGGGTGTTAAACTTGTTTTCGCCTGGGTTGACGGGTCTGGGGCATTGCTGGGGAAGGTCTAATACCAGAAGAAAGTGTTTTGGAGAAAATCCATGGTGAAAATGTTTTTCACTTTGCAGAGTTTTTGCTCACTTTCGTGTTTTTGGGGGCCTGCCTGGGGGGGCTCCTGGTGTTTGGGGGGTTGGGGGGTCTTGGAGCATCGCTGGGTATGGATAGATTTGACTGCAAGTGGTTTGAAGAAAATCCATGGTAGCAAAGGGGAGTTAGGGCCTAGCTGCAGAGAGCAAACAGAGTGATTTGGGAATGAGGCCTAAATTATTCTAAGTCTCACATTTTCCGGTTTGCTTTTTGGCTGTTTGGGGGTGTTAAACTTGTTTTCGCCTGGGTTGATGGGTCTGGGGGCATTGCTGGGAAGGTCTAATACCGGATAAAAGTGTTTTTGAGAAAATCCATGGTGAAAATTATTTTCACTTTGCAGGGTTTTTGCTCACTTTTGTGTTTTCGGGGGCCTGCTTGGGGGGGCTCCTGGTGTTTGGGGGGTTGGGGGGTCTTGGAGCATCACTGGGTATGGATAGTTTTGACTGCAAGTGGTTTGAAGAAAATCCATGGTGGCAAAGGGGAGTTAGGGCCTAGCTGCAGAGAGCGCACAGAGAGATTTGGGAATGAGGCCTAAATTATTCCAAGTCTCACTTTTTCCGGTTTGCTTTTTGGCTGTTTGGGGGTGTTATACTTGTTTTCGCCTGGGTTGACGGGTCTGGGGGCATTGCTGGGAAGGTCTAATTCCGGATAAAATAGTTTCGGAGAAAATCCATGGTGAAAAAGTTTTTCACTTTGCAGAGTTTTTGCTTACTTTAGTGTTTTCAGGGGCCTGCTTGGGGGGGCTCCTGGTGTTTGGTGGGTTGGGGGTCTTGGAGCATCGCTGGGTATGGATAGTTTTGATTGCAAGTGGTTTGAAGAAAATCCATGGTGGCAAAGGGGAGTTAGAGCCTAGCTGCAGAGCGCGCACAGAGTGATTTGGGAATGAGGCCTAAATTATTCCAAGTCTCACTTTTTACGGTTTGCTTTTTGGCTGTTTGGGGGTGTTAAACTTGTTTTCGCCTGCGTTGACGGGTCTGGGGGCATTGCTGGGAAGGTCTAATACCGGATAAAAGTGTTTTGGAGAAAATCCATGGTGAAAAAGTTTTTCACCTTGTAGAGTTTTCGCTCACTTTTGTGTTTTCGGGGGCCTGCTTGGGGGGTTTCCTGGTGTTTGGGGGTTTTGGGGGGTCTTGGAGCATCGCTGGGTATGGATAGTTTTGATTGCAAGTGGTTTGAAGAAAATCCATGGTGGCAAAGGGGAGTTAGGGCCTAGCTGCAGAGAACGCACAGAGTGATTTGGGAATGAGGCCTAAATTATTCCAAGTCTCACTTTTTCCGGTTTGCTTTTTGGCTGTTTGGGGGTGTTCAACTTGTTTTTGCCTGGGTTGACGGGTCGGGGAGCATTGCTGGGAAGGTCTAATACCGGATAAAAGTGTTTTGGAGAAAATCCATGGTGAAAAAGTTTTTCACTTTGCAGAGTTTTCGCTCACCTTTGTGTTTTCGGGGGCCTGCTTTTGGGGGTTCCTGGTATTTGGGGGGGGGGGTCTTGGAGCATCGCTGGGTATGGATAGTTTTGATTGCAAGTGGTTTGAAGAAAATCCATGGTGGCAAAGGGGAGTTAGAGCCTAGCTGCAGAGCGCGCACGGACTGATTTGAGAATGAGGCCTAAATTGTTTTAAGTCTAACTTTTTCCGGTTTGCTTTTTGGCTGTTTGGGGGTGTTCAACTTGTTTTTGCCTGGGTTGACGGGTGGGAGAGCATTGCTGGGAAGGTCTAATACCGGATAAAAGTGTTTTGGAGAAAATCCATGGTGAAAAGGTTTTTCACTTTGCAGAGTTTTCGCTCACCTTTGTGTTTTCGGGGGCCTGCTTTTGGGGGTTCCTGGTATTTGGGGGGGGGGGTGGGGGGTCTTGGAGCATCGCTGGGTATGGATAGTTTTGATTGCAAGTGGTTTGAAGAAAATCCATGGTGGCAAAGGGGAGTTAGAGCCTAGCTGCAGAGCGCTCACAGACTGATTTGAGAATGAGGCCTAAATTGTTTTGAGTCTAACTTTTTCCGGTTTTGCTTTTTGGCTGTTTTGGGGTGTTAAACTTGTTTTCGCCTGGGTTGACGGGTCTGGGGGCATTGCTGGGAAGGTCTAATACCGGATAAAATAGGATCGGAGAAAATCCATGGTGAAAAAGATTTTCACTTTGCAGAGTTTTTGCTCACTTTCGTGTTTTTGGGGGCCTGCTTGGGGGGGTTCCTGGTGTTTGGGGGGTTGGGGGGTCTTGGAGCATCGCTGGGTATGGATAGATTTGACTGCAAGTGGTTTGAAGAAAATACATGGTGGCAAAGGGGAGTTAGGGCCTAGCTGCAGAGCGCGCACAGAGTGATTTGGGAATGAGGCCTAAATTATTCTAAGTCTCACTTTTTCTGGTTTTGCTTTTTGGCTGTTTTGGGGTGTTAAACTTGTTTTCGCCTGGGTTGACGGGTCTGGGGCATTGCTGGGGAAGGTCTAATACCAGAAGAAAGTGTTTTGGAGAAAATCCATGGTGAAAATGTTTTTCACTTTGCAGAGTTTTTGCTCACTTTCGTGTTTTTGGGGGCCTGCCTGGGGGGGCTCCTGGTGTTTGGGGGGTTGGGGGGTCTTGGAGCATCGCTGGGTATGGATAGATTTGACTGCAAGTGGTTTGAAGAAAATCCATGGTAGCAAAGGGGAGTTAGGGCCTAGCTGCAGAGAGCAAACAGAGTGATTTGGGAATGAGGCCTAAATTATTCTAAGTCTCACATTTTCCGGTTTGCTTTTTGGCTGTTTGGGGGTGTTAAACTTGTTTTCGCCTGGGTTGATGGGTCTGGGGGCATTGCTGGGAAGGTCTAATACCGGATAAAAGTGTTTTGGAGAAAATCCATGGTGAAAATTATTTTCACTTTGCAGGGTTTTTGCTCACTTTTGTGTTTTCGGGGGCCTGCTTGGGGGGGCTCCTGGTGTTTGGGGGGTTGGGGGGTCTTGGAGCATCGCTGGGTATGGATAGTTTTGACTGCAAGTGGTTTGAAGAAAATCCATGGTGGCAAAGGGGAGTTAGGGCCTAGCTGCAGAGAGCGCACAGAGAGATTTGGGAATGAGGCCTAAATTATTCCAAGTCTCACTTTTTCCGGTTTGCTTTTTGGCTGTTTGGGGGTGTTATACTTGTTTTCGCCTGGGTTGACGGGTCTGGGGGCATTGCTGGGAAGGTCTAATTCCGGATAAAATAGTTTCGGAGAAAATCCATGGTGAAAAAGTTTTTCACTTTGCAGAGTTTTTGCTTACTTTAGTGTTTTCAGGGGCCTGCTTGGGGGGGCTCCTGGTGTTTGGTGGGTTGGGGGTCTTGGAGCATCGCTGGGTATGGATAGTTTTGATTGCAAGTGGTTTGAAGAAAATCCATGGTGGCAAAGGGGAGTTAGAGCCTAGCTGCAGAGCGCGCACAGAGTGATTTGGGAATGAGGCCTAAATTATTCCAAGTCTCACTTTTTACGGTTTGCTTTTTGGCTGTTTGGGGGTGTTAAACTTGTTTTCGCCTGCGTTGACGGGTCTGGGGGCATTGCTGGGAAGGTCTAATACCGGATAAAAGTGTTTTGGAGAAAATCCATGGTGAAAAAGTTTTTCACCTTGTAGAGTTTTCGCTCACTTTTGTGTTTTCGGGGGCCTGCTTGGGGGGTTTCCTGGTGTTTGGGGGTTTTGGGGGGTCTTGGAGCATCGCTGGGTATGGATAGTTTTGATTGCAAGTGGTTTGAAGAAAATCCATGGTGGCAAAGGGGAGTTAGGGCCTAGCTGCAGAGAACGCACAGAGTGATTTGGGAATGAGGCCTAAATTATTCCAAGTCTCACTTTTTCCGGTTTGCTTTTTGGCTGTTTGGGGGTGTTCAACTTGTTTTTGCCTGGGTTGACGGGTCGGGGAGCATTGCTGGGAAGGTCTAATACCGGATAAAAGTGTTTTGGAGAAAATCCATGGTGAAAAAGTTTTTCACTTTGCAGAGTTTTCGCTCACCTTTGTGTTTTCGGGGGCCTGCTTTTGGGGGTTCCTGGTATTTGGGGGGGGGGGTCTTGGAGCATCGCTGGGTATGGATAGTTTTGATTGCAAGTGGTTTGAAGAAAATCCATGGTGGCAAAGGGGAGTTAGAGCCTAGCTGCAGAGCGCGCACGGACTGATTTGAGAATGAGGCCTAAATTGTTTTAAGTCTAACTTTTTCCGGTTTTGCTTTTTGGCTGTTTGGGGGTGTTATACTTGTTTTCGCCTGGGTTGACGGGTCTGGGGGCATTGCTGGGAAGGTCTAATACCGGATAAAATAGGTTCGGAGAAAATCCATGGTGAAAAAGATTTTCACTTTGCAGAGTTTTTGCTCACTTTCGTGTTTTTGGGGGCCTGCTTGGGGGCCTCCTGGTGTTTGGGGGGTTGGGGGGTCTTGGAGCATCGCTGGATATGGATAGATTTGACTGCAAGTGGTTTGAAGAAAATACATAGTGGCAAAGGGGAGTTAGGGCCTAGCTGCAGAGCGCGCACAGAGTGATTTGGGAATGAGGCCTAAATTATTCTAAGTCTCACTTTTTCTGGTTTTGCTTTTTGGCTGTTTTGGGGTGTTAAACTTGTTTTCGCCTGGGTTGACGGGTCTGGGGGCATGGGGGGAAGGTCTAATACCAGATGAAAGTGTTTTGGAGAAAATCCATGGTGAAAATGTTTTTCACTTTGCAGAGTTTTTGCTCACTTTCGTGTTTTTGGGGGCCTGCTTGGGGGGGCTCCTGGTGTTTTGGGGGTTGGGGGTCTTGGAGCATCGCTGGGTATGGATAGATTTGACTGCAAGTGGTTTGAAGAAAATCCATGGTAGCAAAGGGGAGTTAGGGCCTAGCTGCAGAGAGCAAACAGAGTGATTTGGGAATGAGGCCTAAATTATTCCAAGTCTCACATTTTCCAGTTTGCTTTTTGGCTGTTTGGGGGTGTTAAACTTGTTTTCGCCTGGGTTGACGGGTCTGGGGGCATTGCTGGGAAGGTCTAAGACCGGATGAAAGTGTTTTGGAGTAAATCTATGGTGAAAAAGTTATTCACTTTGCAGAGTTTTTACTTACTTTCGTGTTTTCGGGGGCCTGCTTGAGGGGTACCTGGTGTTTGGGGGGGTTGGGGGGTCTTGGAGCATCGCTGGGTATGGATAGTTTTGATTGCAAGTGGTTTGAAGAAAATCCATGGTGGCAAAGGGGAGTTAGAGCATAGCTACAGAGCGCGCACTGAGTGATTTCGGAATGAGGCCTACATTTTTCTGTCTCACTTTTTCCGGTTTTGCTTTTTGGCTGTTTGGGGTGTTAAATTGTTTTCGCCTGGGTTGACGGGTCTGGGGGCATTGCTGGGAAGGTCTAATACCGGATAAAAGTGTTTTTGGAGAAAATCAATGGTTAAAACGTTTTTCACTTTGCAGAGTTTTCGCTCACTTTTGTGTTTTCGGGGTCCTGCTTTTGGGGGTTCCTGGTGTTTGATTGGGGGCTGGGGGGTCTTGGAGCATCCTGGGTATGGATAGTTTTAATTGCAAGTGGTTTGAAGACAATCCATGGTGGCAAAGGGGAGTTAGAGCATAGCTACAGAGCGCGCACTGAGTGATTTCGGAATGAGGCCTAAATCTTTCTGTCTCACTTTTTCCGGTTTTGCTTTTTGGCTGTTTGGGGTGTTAAATTGTTTTCACCTGGGTTGACGGGTCTGGGGGCATTGCTGGGAAGGTCTAATACCGGATAAAAGTGTTTCGGAGAAAATCCATGGTGAAAAAGTTTTTCACTTTGCAGAGTTTTTGCTTACTTTCGTGTATTCGGGGGACTGCTTGGGGGGTTTCTGGTGTTTGGTGGGTTGGGGGTTTTTGGAGCATCGCTGGGTATGGATAGTTTTGATTGCAAGTGGTTTATAAGAAAATCCATGGTGGCAAAAGGGGGTTAGGGCCTAGTTGCAGAGCGCGCACGGAGTGATTTGGGAATGAGGCCTAAATTATTCTGTCTCACTTTTTCCGGTTTTGCTTTTTGGCTGTTTGGGGGTGTTAAACTTGTTTTCGCCTTGGTTGACAGGTCTGGGGGCATTGCTGGGAATGGCTAATACCGGATAAAAGTTTTTTTGAGAAAATCCATGGTGAAAAGGTTTTTCACTTTGCAGAGTTTTTGCTTACTTTCATGTTTTCGGGGGCCTGCTTTTGGGGATTCCTGGTTTTTGATTGGAGGCTGGGGGGTCTTGGAGCATCGCTGGGTATGGATAGTTTTGATTGCAAGTGGTTTGAAGACAATCCATAGTGGCAAAGGGGAGTTAGAGCCTAGCTGCAGAGCGCGCACGGAGTCATTTGGGAATGTGGCCTAAATTATTCTGTCTCACTTTTTCCGGTTTTGCTTTTTGGCTGTTTGGGGGTGTTAAACTTGTTTTCGCCTGGGTTGACGGGTCTGGGGGCATTGCTCGGAAGGTCTAATACCGGATAAAAGTGTTTTGGAGAAAATCCATTGTGAAAAAGTTTTTCACTTTGCAGAGTTTTCGCTCACTTTCATGTTTTCGGGGGCCTGCTTGGGGGGTTCCTGGTGTTTGGGGGGGTTGGGGGTCTTGGAGCATCGCTGCGTATGGATAGTTTTGTGGTTTGAAGAAAATCCATGGTGGCAAAGGGGAGTTAGGGCCTAACTGCAGAGCGCGCACGGAGTGATTTGGGAATAAGGCCTAAATTATTCTGTCTCACTTTTTCCGGTTTTGTATTTGGCTGTTTGGGGGTGTTAAACTTGTTTTAGCCTTGGTTGACGGGTCTGGGGGCATTGCTAGGAAGGTCTAATACTGGATAAAAGTGTTTGTGGAGAAAATCCGTGGTGAAAAGGTTTTTCACTTTGCAGAGTTTTTGCTTACTTTCGTGTTTTCGGGGGCCTGCTTTTGGGGGTTCCTGGTGTTTGATTGGGGGCTGGGGGGTCTTGGAGCATCGCTGGGTATGGATAGTTTTGATTGCAAGTGGTTTGAAGACAATCCATGGTGGCAAAGGGGAGTTAGAGCCTAGCTGCAGAGCGCGCACGGAGTGATTTGGGAATGAGGCCTAAATTATTCTAAGTCTCACTTTTTCCGGTTTTGCTTTTTGGTGGTTTGGAGGTGTTAAACTTGTTTTTGCCTGGGTTGACGGGTCTGGGGGCATTGCTGGGAAGGTCTAAGACCGGATGAAAGTGTTTTGGAGTAAATCTATGGTGAAAAAGTTATTCACTTTGCAGAGTTTTTGCTTACTTTTGTGTTTTCGGGGGCCTGCTTGGGGGGTACCTGGTGTTTGGGGGGGTTTGGGGGTCTTGGAGCATCGCTGGGTATTGATAGTTTTGATTGCAAGTGGTTTGAAGAAAATCCATGGTGGCAAAGGGGAGTTATGGCCTAGCTGCAGAGCGCGCACGGAGTTATTTGGGAATGAGTCCTAAACTATTCTGTCTCACTTTTTCCGTTTTTGCTTTTTGGCTGTTTGGGGGTGTTAAACTTGTTTTCACCAGGGTTGACGGGTCTGGGTGCATTGCTGGGAAGGTCTGCTACCGGATAAATGTGTTTTGGAGAAAATCCATGGTGAAAAAGTTTTTCACTTTGCAGAGTTTTTGCTCACTTTCGTGTTTTCGGGGGCCTGCTTTTGGGGGTTCCTGGTGTTTGGGGGGGTGGGTGGTCTTGGAGCATCGATGGGTATGGATAGTTTTGATTGCAAGTGGTTTGAAGAAAATCCATGGTGGCAAAGGGGAGTTAGGGCCTAACTGCAGAGCGCGCAAGGAGTGATTTGGGAATGAGGCCTAAATTATTCTGTCTCACTTTTTCTGGTTTTGCTTTTTGGCTGTTTGGGGGTGTTAAACTTGTTTTCGCCTAGGTTGACGGATCTGGGGGCATTGCTTGGAAGGTCTAATACCGGATAAAAGTGTTTCGGAGAAAATCCATGGTGAAAAGGTTTTTCACTTTGCAGAGTTTTCGCTCACTTTCATGTTTTCCGGGGCCTGCTTGGGGGGTTCCTGGTGTTTGGGGGTGTTTGGTGGTCTTGGAGCATCGCTGGGTATGGATAGTTTTGATTGCAAGTGGTTTGAAGAAAATCCATGGTGGCAAAAGGGGAGTTAGGGCCTAGCTGCAGAGCGCGCACGGAGTGATTTGGGAATGAGGCCTAAATTATTCTGTCTCACTTTTTCCGGTTTTGCTTTTTGGCTGTTTGGGGGTGTTAAACTTGTTTTCGCCTTGGTTGACAGGTCTGGGGGCATTGCTGGGAATGGCTAATACCGGATAAAAGTGTTTCGGAGAAAATCCATGGTGAAAAAGTTTTTCACTTTGCAGTTTTTGCTTACTTTCGTGTATTCGGGGGACTGCTTGGGGGGTTCCTGGTGTTTGGGGGGTTGGGGGGTTTTGGAGCATCGCTGGGTATGGATAGTTTTGATTGCACGTGGTTTGAAGAAAATCCATGGTGGCAAAAAGGGGTTAGGGCCTAGCTGCAGAGCGCGCAAGGAGTGATTTGGGAATGAGGCCTAAATTATTCTGTCTCACTTTTTCCGGTTTTGCTTTTTGGCTGTTTGGGGGTGTTAAACTTGTTTTCGCCTTGGTTGACGGGTCTGGGGGCATTGCTGGGAACGGCTAATACCGGATAAAAGAATTTTGGAGAAAATCTATGGTGAAAAAGTTTTTCACTTTGCAGAGTTTTTACTCACTTTCGTGTTTTCGGGGGCCTGCTTTTGGGGGTTCCTGGTGTTTGGGGGAGTGGGTGGTCTTGGAGCATTGCTGGGTATGGATAGTATGGATTGCAAGTGGTTTGAAGACAATCCATGGTGGCAAAGGGGAGTTAGAGCATAGCTACAGAGCGCGCACTGAGTGATTTCGGAATGAGGCCTACATTTTTCTGTCTCACTTTTTCCGGTTTTGCTTTTTGGCTGTTTGGGGTGTTAAATTGTTTTCGCCTGGGTTGACGGGTCTGGGGGCATTGCTGGGAAGGTCTAATACCGGATAAAAGTGTTTTTGGAGAAAATCAATGGTTAAAACGTTTTTCACTTTGCAGAGTTTTCGCTCACTTTTGTGTTTTCGGGGTCCTGCTTTTAGGGGTTCCTGGTGTTTGATTGGGGGCTGGGGGGTCTTGGAGCATCCTGGGTATGGATAGTTTTAATTGCAAGTGGTTTGAAGACAATCCATGGTGGCAAAGGGGAGTTAGAGCATAGCTACAGAGCGCGCACTGAGTGATTTCGGAATGAGGCCTAAATCTTTCTGTCTCACTTTTTCCGGTTTTGCTTTTTGGCTGTTTGGGGTGTTAAATTGTTTTCACCTGGGTTGACGGGTCTGGGGGCATTGCTGGGAAGGTCTAATACCGGATAAAAGTGTTTCGGAGAAAATCCATGGTGAAAAAGTTTTTCACTTTGCAGAGTTTTTGCTTACTTTCGTGTATTCGGGGGACTGCTTGGGGGGTTCCTGGTGTTTGGTGGGTTGGGGGGTTTTGGAGCATCGCTGGGTATGGATAGTTTTGATTGCAAGTGGTTTATAAGAAAATCCATGGTGGCAAAAGGGGGTTAGGGCCTAGTTGCAGAGCGCGCACGGAGTGATTTGGGAATGAGGCCTAAATTATTCTGTCTCACTTTTTCCGGTTTTGCTTTTTGGCTGTTTGGGGGTGTTAAACTTGTTTTCGCCTTGGTTGACAGGTCTGGGGGCATTGCTGGGAATGGCTAATACTGGATAAAAGTTTTTTGGAGAAAATCCATGGTGAAAAGGTTTTTCACTTTGCAGAGTTTTTGCTTACATTCATGTTTTCGGGGGCCTGCTTTTGGGGATTCCTGGTGTTTGATTGGAGGCTGGGGGGTCTTGGAGCATCGCTGGGTATGGATAGTTTTGATTGCAAGTGGTTTGAAGACAATCCATAGTGGCAAAGGGGAGTTAGAGCCTAGCTGCAGAGCGCGCACGGAGTGATTTGGGAATGTGGCCTAAATTATTCTGTCTCACTTTTTCCGGTTTTGCTTTTTGGCTGTTTGGGGGTGTTAAACTTGTTTTCGCCTGGGTTGACGGGTCTGGGGGCATTGCTTGGAAGGTCTAATACCGGATAAAAGTGTTTTGGAGAAAATCCATTGTGAAAAAGTTTTTCACTTTGCAGAGTTTTCGCTCACTTTCATGTTTTCGGGGGCCTGCTTGGGGGGTTCCTGGTGTTTGGGGGGGTTGGGGGGTCTTGGAGCATCGCTGGGTATGGATAGTTTTGATTGCAAGTGGTTTGAAGAAAATCCATGGTGGCAAAGGGGAGTTAGGGCCTAACTGCAGAGCGCGCACGGAGTGATTTGGGAATGAGGCCTAAATTATTCTGTCTCAATTTTTCCGGTTTTGTATTTGGCTGTTTGGGGGTGTTAAACTTGTTTTCGCCTTGGTTGACGGGTCTGGGGGCATTGCTAGGAAGGTCTTATACCGGATAAAAGTGTTTTTGGAGAACATCCATGGTGAAAAGGTTTTTCACTTTGCAGAGTTTTTGCTTACTTTCGTGTTTTCGGGGGCCTGCTTTTGGGGGTTCCTGGTGTTTGATTGGGGGCTGGGGGGTCTTGGAGCATCGCTGGGTATGGATAGTTTTGATTGCAAGTGGTTTGAAGACAATCCATGGTGGCAAAGGGGAGTTAGAGCCTAGCTGCAGAGCGCGCACGGAGTGATTTGGGAATGAGGCCTAAATTATTCTAAGTCTCACTTTTTCCGATTTTGCTTTTTGGTGGTTTGGAGGTGTTAAACTTGTTTTTGCCTGGGTTGACGGGTCTGGGGGCATTGCTGGGAAGGTCTCAGACCGGATGAAAGTGTTTTGGAGTAAATCTATGGTGAAAAAGTTATTCACTTTGCAGAGTTTTTGCTTACTTTCGTGTTTTCGGGGGCCTGCTTGGGGGGTACCTGGTGTTTGGGGGGGTTTGGGGGTCTTGGAGCATCGCTGGGTATTGATAGTTTTGATTGCAAGTGGTTTGAAGAAAATCCATGGTGGCAAAGGGGAGTTATGGCCTAGCTGCAGAGCGCGCACGGAGTTATTTGGGAATGAGGCCTAAACTATTCTGTCTCACTTTTTCCGGTTTTGCTTTTTGGCTGTTTGGGGGTGTTAAACTTGTTTTCACCAGGGTTGACGGGTCTGGGTGCATTGCTGGGAAGGTCTGCTACCGGATAAATGTGTTTTGGAGAAAATCCATGGTGAAAAAGTTTTTCACTTTGCAGAGTTTTTGCTCATTTTCGTGTTTTCGGGGGCCTGCTTTTGGGGGTTCCTGGTGTTTGGGGGGGTGGGTGGTCTTGGAGCATCGATGGATATGGATAGTATGGATTGCAAGTGGTTTGAAGAAAATCCATGGTGGCAAAGGGGAGTTAGGGCCTAACTGCAGAGCGCGCAAGGAGTGATTTGGGAATGAGGCCTAAATTATTCTGTCTCACTTTTTCTGGTTTTGCTTTTTGGCTGTTTGGGGGTGTTAAACTTGTTTTCGCCTGGGTTGACGGTCTGGGTGCATTGTTTGGAAGGTCTAATACTAGATAAAAGTGTTTCCGTGAAAATCCATGGTGAAAAGGTTTTTCACTTTGCAGAGTTTTCGCTCACTTTCATGTTTTCCCGGGCCTGCTTGGGGGGTTCCTGGTGTTTGGGGGGGTGGGTGGTCTTGGAGCATCGATGGGTATGGATTACAAGTGGTTTGAAGAAAATCCATGGTGGCAAAGGGGAGTTAGGGCCTAACTGCAGAGCGCGCAAGGAGTGATTTGGGAATGAGGCCTAAATTATTCTGTCTCACTTTTTCTGGTTTTGCTTTTTGGCTGTTTGGGGGTGTTAAACTTGTTTTCGCCTGGGTTGACGGGTCTGGGGGCATTGCTCAGAAGGTCTAATACCAGATAAAAGTGTTTCCGTGAAAATCCATGGTGAAAAGGTTTTTCACTTTGCAGAGTTTTCGCTCACTTTCATGTTTTCCCGGGCCTGCTTGGGGGGTTCCTGGTGTTTGGGGGTGTTTGGTGGTCTTGTAGCATCGCTGGGTATGGATAGTTTTGATTGCAAGTGGTTTGAAGAAAATCCATGGTGGCAAAGGGGAGTTAGGGCCTAGCTGCAGAGCGCGCACGGAGTGATTTGGGAATGAGGCCTAAATTATTCTGTCTCACTTTTTCTGGTTTTGCTTTTTGGCTGTTTGGGGGTGTTAAACTTGTTTTTGCCTTGGTTGACGGGTCTGGGGGCATTGCTGGGAAGGTCTAAGACCGGATGAAAGTGTTTTGGAGTAAATCTATGGTGAAAAAGTTGCTCACTTTGCAGAGTTTTTACTTACTTTCGTGTTTTCGGGGGCCTGCTTGAGAGGGGTACCTGGTGTTTGGGGGGGTTGGGGGGTCTTGGAGCATCGCTGGGTATGGATAGTTTTGATTGCAAGTGGTTTGAAGAAAATCCATGGTGGCAAAGGGGAGTTAGGGCCTAGCTGCAGAGCGCGCATGGAGTTATTTGGGAATGAGGCCTAAATTATTCTGTCTCACTTTTTGCGGTTTTGCTTTTTGGCTGTTTGGGGGTGTTAAACTTGTTTTCGCCAGGTTTGACGGGTCTGGGTGCATTGCTGGGAAGGTCTAATACCGGATAAAAGTGTTTTTGGAGAAAATCCATGGTGAAAAAGTTTTTCACTTTACTGAGTTTTCGCTCACTTTTGTGTTTTTGGGGTCCTGCTTTTGGGGATTCCTGGTGTTTGATTGGGGGCTGGGGGGTCTTGGAGCATCGCTGGGTATGGATAGTTTTGATTGCAAGTGGTTTGAAGACAATCCATGGTGGCAAAGGGGAGTTAGAGCATAGCTACAGAGCGCGCACTGAGTGATTTCGGAATGAGGCCTACATTTTTCTGTCTCACTTTTTGCGGTTGTGCTTTTTGGCTGTTTGGGGTGTTAAATTGTTTTTGCCTGGGTTGACGGGTCTGGGGGCATTGCTGGGAAGGTCTAATACCAGATAAAAGTGTTTTGGAGAAAATCCATTGTGAATCCATTGTGAAAAAGTTTTTCACTTTGCAGAGTTTTCGCTCACTTTCATGTTTTTGGGGGCCTGCTTGGGGGGTTCCTGGTGTTTGGGGGGGTTGGGGGGTCTTGGAGCATCGCTGGGTATGGATAGTTTTGATTGCAAGTGGTTTGAAGAAAATCCATGGTGGCAAAGGGGAGTTAGGGCCTAACTGCAGAGCGCGCACGGAGTGATTTGGGAATGAGGCCTAAATTATTCTGTCTCACTTTTTCCGGTTTTGTATTTGGCTGTTTGGGGGTGTTAAACTTGTTTTCGCCTTGGTTGACGGGTCTGGGGGCATTGCTAGGAAGGTCTAATACCGGATAAAAGTGTTTTTGGAGAAAATCCATGGTGAAAAGGTTTTTCACTTTGCAGAGTTTTTGCTTACTTTCGTGTTTTCGGGGGCCTGCTTTTGGGGGTTCCTGGTGTTTGATTGGGGGCTGGGGGGTCTTGGAGCATCGCTGGGTATGGATAGTTTTGATTGCAAGTGGTTTGAAGACAATCCATGGTGGCAAAGGGGAGTTAGAGCCTAGCTGCAGGGGCGCGCACGGAGTGATTTGGGAATGAGGCCTAAATTATTCTAAGTCTCACTTTTCCGGTTTTGCTTATTGGTGGTTTGGGGGTGTTAAACTTGTTTTTGCCTGGGTTGACGGGTCTGGGGGCATTGCTGGGAAGGTCTAAGACCGGATGAAAATGTTTTGGAGTAAATCTATGGTGAAAAAGTTATTAACTTTGCAGAGTTTTTGCTTACTTTCGTGTTTTCGGGGGCCTGCTTGGGGGGTACCTGGTGTTTGGGGGGTTTGGGGGGTCTTGGAGCATCGCTGGGTATTGATAGTTTTGATTGCAAGTGGTTTCAAGAAAATCCATGGTGGCAAAGGGGAGTTAGGGCCTAGCTGCAGAGCGCGCACGGAGTTATTTGGGAATGAGGCCTAAACTATTCTGTCACACTTTTTCCGGTTTTGCTTTTTGGCTGTTTGGGGGTGTTAAACTTGTTTTCGCCAGGGTTGACTGGTCTGGGTGCATTGCTGGGAAGGTCTGCTACCGGATAAATGTGTTATGGAGAAAATCCATGGTGAAAAAGTTTTTCACTTTGCAGAGTTTTTGCTCACTTTCGTGTTTTCGGGGGGCTGCTTTTGGGGGTTCCTGGTGTTTGGGGGGGTGGGTGGTCTTGGAGCATCGATGGGTATGGATAGTATGGATTGCAAGTGGTTTGAAGAAAATCCATGGTGGCAAAGGGGAGTTAGGGCCTAACTGCAGAGAGCGCAAGGAGTGATTTGGGAATGAGGCCTAAAGTATTCTGTCTCACTTTTTCTGGTTTTGCTTTTTGGCTGTTTGGGGGTGTTAAACTTGTTTTCGCCTGGGTTGACGGGTCTGGGGGCATTGCTCGGAATGTCTAATACCGGATAAAAGTGTTTCCGTGAAAATCCATGGTGAAAAGGTTTTTCACTTTGCAGAGTTTTCGCTCACTTTCATGTTTTCCCAGGCCTGCTTGGGGGGTTCCTGGTGATTGGGGGTGTTTGGTGGTCTTGTAGCATCGCTGGGTATGGATAGTTTTGATTGCAAGTGGTTTGAAGAAAATCCATGGTGGCAAAGGGGAGTTAGGGCCTAGCTGCAGAGCGCGCACGGAGTGATTTGGGAATGAGGCCTAAATTATTCTAAGTCTCACTTTTTCCGGTTTTGCTTTTTGGCTGTTTGGGGGTGTTAAACTCGTTTTCGCCTGGGTTGACGGGTCTGGGGGCATTGCTGGGAAGGTCTAATACCAGATAAAAGTGTTTTGGAGAAAATCCATGGTGAATTTTTTTTTCACTTTGCAGAGTTTTTGCTCACTTTCGTGTTTTTGGGGGCCTTTTTGGGGGGCCTCCTGGTGTTTGGGGGGTTGGGGGGTCTTGGAGCATTGCTGGGTATGGATAGTTTTGATTGCAAGTGGTTTGAAGAAAATCCATGGTGGCAAAGGGGAGTTAGGGCCTAACTGCAGAGCGCGCACGGAGTGATTTGGGAATGAGGCCTAAATTATTCTGTCTCACTTTTTCCGGTTTTGTATTTGGCTGTTTGGGGGTGTTAAACTTGTTTTCGCCTTGGTTGACGGGTCTGGGGGCATTGCTAGGAAGGTCTAATACCGGATAAAAGTGTTTTTGGAGAAAATCCATGGTGAAAAGGTTTTTCACTTTGCAGAGTTTTTGCTTACTTTCGTGTTTTCGGGGGCCTGCTTTTGGGGGTTCCTGGTGTTTGATTGGGGGCTGGGGGGTCTTGGAGCATCGCTGGGTATGGATAGTTTTGATTGCAAGTGGTTTGAAGACAATCCATGGTGGCAAAGGGGAGTTAGAGCCTAGCTGCAGGGGCGCGCACGGAGTGATTTGGGAATGAGGCCTAAATTATTGTAAGTCTCACTTTTTCCGGTTTTGCTTTTTGGCTGTTTGGGGGTGTTAAACTTGTTTTCGCCTTGGTTGACGGGTCTGGGGGCATTGCTAGGAAGGTCTAATACCGGATAAAAGTGTTTTTGGAGAAAATCCATGGTGAAAAGGTTTTTCACTTTGCAGAGTTTTTGCTTACTTTCGTGTTTTCGGGGGCCTGCTTTTGGGGGTTCCTGGTGTTTGATTGGGGGCTTGGGGGTCTTGGAGCATCGCTGGGTATGGATAGTTTTGATTGCAAGTGGTTTGAAGACAATCCATGGTGGCAAAGGGGAGTTAGAGCCTAGCTGCAGGGGCGCGCACAGAGTGATTTGGGAATGAGGCCTAAATTATTGTAAGTCTCACTTTTTCCGGTTTTGGTTTTTGGTGGTTTTGGGGTGTTAAACTTGTTTTTGCCTGGGTTGACGGGTCTGGGGGCATTGCTGGGAAGGTCTAAGACCGGATTAAAGTGTTTTGGAGTAAATCTATGGTGAAAAAGTTATTCACTTTGCAGAGTTTTTGCTTACTTTCGTGTTTTCGGAGGCCTGCTTGGGGGGTACCTGGTGTTTGGGGGGTTTGGGGGTCTTGGAGCATCGCTGGGTATTGATAGTTTTGATTGCAAGTGGTTTGAAGAAAATCCATGGTGGCAAAGGGAAGTTATGGCCTAGCTGCAGAGCGCGCACAGAGTTATTTGGGAATGAGGCCTAAACTATTCTGTCTCACTTTTTCCGGTTTTGCTTTTGGCTGTTTGGGGGTGTTAAACTTGTTTTCGCCAGGGTTGACGGATCTGGGTGCATTGCTGGGAAGGTCTGCTACCGGATAAATGTGTTTTGGAGAAAATCCATGGTGAAAAAGTTTTTCACTTTGCAGAGTTTTTGCTCACTTTCGTGTTTTCGGGGCCTGCTTTTGGGGGTTCCTGGTGTTTGGGGGGGTGGGTGGTCTTGGAGCATCGATGGGTATGGATAGTATGGATTGCAAGTGGTTTGAAGAAAATCCATGGTGGCAAAGGGGAGTTAGGGCCTAGCTGCAGAGCGCGCACGGAGTTATTTGGGAATGAGGCCTAAACTATTCTGTCTCACTTTTTCCGGTTTTGCTTTTTGGCTGTTTGGGGGTGTTAAACTTGTTTTCGCCAGGGTTGACGGGTCTGGGTGCATTGCTGGGAAGGTCTGCTACCGGATAAATGTGTTTTGGAGAAAATCTATGTTGAAAAAGCTTTTCACTTTGCAGAGTTTTTGCTCACTTTCGTGTTTTCGGGGGCCTGCTTTTGGGGGTTCCTGGTGTTTGGGGGGGTGGGTGGTCTTGGAGCATCGATGGGTATGGATAGTATGGATTGCAAGTGGTTTGAAGAAAATCCATGGTGGCAAAGGGGAGTTAGGGCCTAACTGCAGAGCGCGCAAGGAGTGATTTGGGAATGAGGCCTAAAGTATTCTGTCTCACTTTTTCTGGTTTTGCTTTTTGGCTGTTTGGGGGTGTTAAACTTGTTTTCGCCTGGGTTGACGGGTCTGGGGGCATTGCTCGGAAGGTCTAACACCGGATAAAAGTGTTTCCGTGAAAATCCATGGTGAAAAGGTTTTTCACTTTGCAGAGTTTTCGCTCACTTTCATGTTTTCCCGGGCCTGCTTGGGGGGTTCCTGGTGTTTGGGGGTGTTTGGTGGTCTTGTAGCATCGCTGGGTATGGATAGTTTTGATTGCAAGTGGTTTGAAGAAAATCCATGGTGGCAAAGGGGAGTTAGGGCCTAGCTGCAGAGCGCGCACGGAGTGATTTGGGAATGAGGCCTAAATTATTCTAAGTCTCACTTTTTCCGGTTTTACTTTTTGGCTGTTTGGGGGTGTTAAACTTGTTTTCGCCTGGGTTGACGGGTCTGGGGGCATTGCTGGGAAGGTCTAAGACCGGATGAAAGTGTTTTGGAGTAAATCTATGGTGAAAAAGTTATTCACTTTGCAGAGTTTTTACTTACTTTTGTGTTTTCGGGGGCCTGCTTGAGGGGTACCTGGTGTTTGGCGGGGTTGGGGGGTCTTGGAGCATCGCTGGGTATGGATAGTTTTGATTGCAAGTGGTTTGAAGAAAATCCATGGTGGCAAAGGGGAGTTAGGGCCTAGCTGCAGAGCGCGCACGGAGTTATTTGGGAATGAGGCCTAAATTATTCTAAGTCTCACTTTTTCCGGTTTTGCTTTTTGGCTGTTTGGGGGTGTTAAACTTGTTTTCGCCTTGGTGGACGGGTCTGGGGGCATTGCTGGGAAGGTCTATTACCGGATAAAAGGTTTTGGGGAGAAAATCCATGGTGAAAAGGTTTTTCACTTTGCAGAGTTTTTACTTACTTTCATGTTTTCGGGGGCCTTTTTGGAGGGCCTCCTGGTGTTTGGGGGGTTGGGGGGTCTTGGAGCATCGCTGGGTATGGATAGTTTTGACTGCAAGTGGTTTGAAGAAAATCCATGGTGGCAAAGGGGAGTTAGGGCCTAGCTGCAGAGCGCGCACGGAGTGATTTGGGAATGAGGCCTAAATTATTCTGTCTCACTTTTTCCGGTTTTGTATTTGGCTGTTTGGGGGTGTTAAACTTGTTTTCGCCTTGGTTGACGGGTCTGGGGGCATTGCTAGGAAGGTCTAAAACCGGATAAAAGTGTTTTTGGAGAAAATCCATGGTGAAAAGGTTTTTCACTTTGCAGAGTTTTTGCTTACTTTCGTGTTTTCGGGGGCCTGCTTTTGGGGGTTCCTGGTGTTTGATTGGGGGCTGGGGGGTCTTGGAGTATCGCTGGGTATGGATAGTTTTGATTGCAAGTGGTTTGAAGACAATCCATGGTGGCAAAGGGGAGTTAGAGCCTAGCTGCAGAGCGCGCACGGAGTGATTTGGGAATGAGGCCTAAATTATTCTAAATCTCACTTTTCCGGTTTTGCTTATTGGTGGTTTGGGGGTGTTAAACTTGTTTTTGCCTGGGTTGACGGGTCTGGGGGCATTGCTGGGAAGGTCTAAGACCGGATGAAAATGTTTTGGAGTAAATCTATGGTGAAAAAGTTATTCACTTTGCAGAGTTTTTGCTTACTTTCGTGTTTTCGGGGGCCTGCTTGGGGGGTACCTGGTGTTTGGGGGGTTTGGGGGGTCTTGGAGCATCGCTGGGTATTGATAGTTTTGATTGCAAGTGGTTTGAAGAAAATCCATGGTGGCAAAGGGGAGTTAGGGCCTAGCTGCAGAGCGCGCACGGAGTTATTTGGGAATGAGGCCTAAACTATTCTGTCTCACTTTTTCCGGTTTTGCTTTTTGGCTGTTTGGGGGTGTTAAACTTGTTTTCGCCAGGGTTGACGGGTCTGGGTGCATTGCTGGGAAGGTCTGCTACCGGATAAATGTGTTTTGGAGAAAATCCATGGTGAAAAAGTTTTTCACTTTGCAGAGTTTTTGCTCACTTTCGTGTTTTCGGGGGCCTGCTTTTGGGGGTTCCTGGTGTTTGGGGGGGTGGGTGGTCTTGGAGCATCGATGGGTATGGATAGTATGGATTGCAAGTGGTTTGAAGAAAATCCATGGTGGCAAAGGGGAGTTAGGGCCTAACTGCAGAGCGCGCAAGGAGTGATTTGGGAATGAGGCCTAAAGTATTCTGTCTCACTTTTTCTGGTTTTGCTTTTTGGCTGTTTGGGGGTGTTAAACTTGTTTTCGCCTGGGTTGACGGGTCTGGGGGCATTGCTCGGAAGGTCTAATACCGGATAAAAGTGTTTCCGTGAAAATCCATGGTGAAAAGGTTTTTCACTTTGCAGAGTTTTCGCTCACTTTCATGTTTTCCCGGGCCTGCTTGGGGGGTTCCTGGTGATTGGGGGTGTTTGGTGGTCTTGTAGCATCGCTGGGTATGGATAGTTTTGATTGCAAGTGGTTTGAAGAAAATCCATGGTGGCAAAGGGGAGTTAGAGCCTAGCTGCAGAGCGCTCACAGACTGATTTGAGAATGAGGCCTAAATTGTTTTGAGTCTAACTTTTTCCGGTTTTGCTTTTTGGCTGTTTTGGGGTGTTAAACTTGTTTTCGCCTGGGTTGACGGGTCTGGGGGCATTGCTGGGAAGGTCTAATACCGGATAAAATAGGATCGGAGAAAATCCATGGTGAAAAAGATTTTCACTTTGCAGAGTTTTTGCTCACTTTCGTGTTTTTGGGGGCCTGCTTGGGGGGGTTCCTGGTGTTTGGGGGGTCTTGGAGCATCGCTGGGTATGGATAGATTTGACTGCAAGTGGTTTGAAGAAAATACATGGTGGCAAAGGGGAGTTAGGGCCTAGCTGCAGAGCGCGCACAGAGTGATTTGGGAATGAGGCCTAAATTATTCTAAGTCTCACTTTTTCTGGTTTTGCTTTTTGGCTGTTTTGGGGTGTTAAACTTGTTTTCGCCTGGGTTGACGGGTCTGGGGCATTGCTGGGGAAGGTCTAATACCAGAAGAAAGTGTTTTGGAGAAAATCCATGGTGAAAATGTTTTTCACTTTGCAGAGTTTTTGCTCACTTTCGTGTTTTTGGGGGCCTGCCTGGGGGGGCTCCTGGTGTTTGGGGGGTTGGGGGGTCTTGGAGCATCGCTGGGTATGGATAGATTTGACTGCAAGTGGTTTGAAGAAAATCCATGGTAGCAAAGGGGAGTTAGGGCCTAGCTGCAGAGAGCAAACAGAGTGATTTGGGAATGAGGCCTAAATTATTCTAAGTCTCACATTTTCCGGTTTGCTTTTTGGCTGTTTGGGGGTGTTAAACTTGTTTTCGCCTGGGTTGATGGGTCTGGGGGCATTGCTGGGAAGGTCTAATACCGGATAAAAGTGTTTTGGAGAAAATCCATGGTGAAAATTATTTTCACTTTGCAGGGTTTTTGCTCACTTTTGTGTTTTCGGGGGCCTGCTTGGGGGGGCTCCTGGTGTTTGGGGGGTTGGGGGGTCTTGGAGCATCGCTGGGTATGGATAGTTTTGACTGCAAGTGGTTTGAAGAAAATCCATGGTGGCAAAGGGGAGTTAGGGCCTAGCTGCAGAGAGCGCACAGAGAGATTTGGGAATGAGGCCTAAATAATTCCAAGTCTCACTTTTTCCGGTTTGCTTTTTGGCTGTTTGGGGGTGTTATACTTGTTTTCGCCTGGGTTGACGGGTCTGGGGGCATTGCTGGGAAGGTCTAATTCCGGATAAAATAGTTTCGGAGAAAATCCATGGTGAAAAAGTTTTTCACTTTGCAGAGTTTTTGCTTACTTTAGTGTTTTCAGGGGCCTGCTTGGGGGGGCTCCTGGTGTTTGGTGGGTTGGGGGTCTTGGAGCATCGCTGGGTATGGATAGTTTTGATTGCAAGTGGTTTGAAGAAAATCCATGGTGGCAAAGGGGAGTTAGAGCCTAGCTGCAGAGCGCGCACAGAGTGATTTGGGAATGAGGCCTAAATTATTCCAAGTCTCACTTTTTACGGTTTGCTTTTTGGCTGTTTGGGGGTGTTAAACTTGTTTTCGCCTGCGTTGACGGGTCTGGGGGCATTGCTGGGAAGGTCTAATACCGGATAAAAGTGTTTTGGAGAAAATCCATGGTGAAAAAGTTTTTCACCTTGTAGAGTTTTCGCTCACTTTTGTGTTTTCGGGGGCCTGCTTGGGGGGTTTCCTGGTGTTTGGGGGTTTTGGGGGGTCTTGGAGCATCGCTGGGTATGGATAGTTTTGATTGCAAGTGGTTTGAAGAAAATCCATGGTGGCAAAGGGGAGTTAGGGCCTAGCTGCAGAGAACGCACAGAGTGATTTGGGAATGAGGCCTAAATTATTCCAAGTCTCACTTTTTCCGGTTTGCTTTTTGGCTGTTTGGGGGTGTTCAACTTGTTTTTGCCTGGGTTGACGGGTCGGGGAGCATTGCTGGGAAGGTCTAATACCGGATAAAAGTGTTTTGGAGAAAATCCATGGTGAAAAAGTTTTTCACTTTGCAGAGTTTTCGCTCACCTTTGTGTTTTCGGGGGCCTGCTTTTGGGGGTTCCTGGTATTTGGGGGGGGGGGGTCTTGGAGCATCGCTGGGTATGGATAGTTTTGATTGCAAGTGGTTTGAAGAAAATCCATGGTGGCAAAGGGGAGTTAGAGCCTAGCTGCAGAGCGCGCACGGACTGATTTGAGAATGAGGCCTAAATTGTTTTAAGTCTAACTTTTTCCGGTTTTGCTTTTTGGCTGTTTGGGGGTGTTATACTTGTTTTCGCCTGGGTTGACGGGTCTGGGGGCATTGCTGGGAAGGTCTAATACCGGATAAAATAGGTTCGGAGAAAATCCATGGTGAAAAAGATTTTCACTTTGCAGAGTTTTTGCTCACTTTCGTGTTTTTGGGGGCCTGCTTGGGGGCCTCCTGGTGTTTGGGGGGTTGGGGGGTCTTGGAGCATCGCTGGATATGGATAGATTTGACTGCAAGTGGTTTGAAGAAAATACATAGTGGCAAAGGGGAGTTAGGGCCTAGCTGCAGAGCGCGCACAGAGTGATTTGGGAATGAGGCCTAAATTATTCTAAGTCTCACTTTTTCTGGTTTTGCTTTTTGGCTGTTTTGGGTTGTTAAACTTGTTTTCGCCTGGGTTGACGGGTCTGGGGGCATGGGGGGAAGGTCTAATACCAGATGAAAGTGTTTTGGAGAAAATCCATGGTGAAAATGTTTTTCACTTTGCAGAGTTTTTGCTCACTTTTGTGTTTTTGGGGGCCTGCTTGGGGGGGCTCCTGGTGTTTTGGGGGTTGGGGGTCTTGGAGCATCGCTGGGTATGGATAGATTTGACTGCAAGTGGTTTGAAGAAAATCCATGGTAGCAAAGGGGAGTTAGGGCCTAGCTGCAGAGAGCAAACAGAGTGATTTGGGAATGAGGCCTAAATTATTCCAAGTCTCACATTTTCCGGTTTGCTTTTTGGCTGTTTGGGGGTGTTAAACTTGTTTTCGCCTGGGTTGACGGGTCTGGGGGCATTGCTGGGAAGGTCTAAGACCGGATGAAAGTGTTTTGGAGTAAATCTATGGTGAAAAAGTTATTCACTTTGCAGAGTTTTTACTTACTTTCGTGTTTTCGGGGGCCTGCTTGAGGGGTACCTGGTGTTTGGGGGGGTTGGGGGGTCTTGGAGCATCGCTGGGTATGGATAGTTTTGATTGCAAGTGGTTTGAAGAAAATCCATGGTGGCAAAGGGGAGTTAGAGCATAGCTACAGAGCGCGCACTGAGTGATTTCGGAATGAGGCCTACATTTTTCTGTCTCACTTTTTCCGGTTTTGCTTTTTGGCTGTTTGGGGTGTTAAATTGTTTTCGCCTGGGTTGACGGGTCTGGGGGCATTGCTGGGAAGGTCTAATACCGGATAAAAGTGTTTTTGGAGAAAATCAATGGTTAAAACGTTTTTCACTTTGCAGAGTTTTCGCTCACTTTTGTGTTTTCGGGGTCCTGCTTTTGGGGGTTCCTGGTGTTTGATTGGGGGCTGGGGGGTCTTGGAGCATCCTGGGTATGGATAGTTTTAATTGCAAGTGGTTTGAAGACAATCCATGGTGGCAAAGGGGAGTTAGAGCATAGCTACAGAGCGCGCACTGAGTGATTTCGGAATGAGGCCTAAATCTTTCTGTCTCACTTTTTCCGGTTTTGCTTTTTGGCTGTTTGGGGTGTTAAATTGTTTTCACCTGGGTTGACGGGTCTGGGGGCATTGCTGGGAAGGTCTAATACCGGATAAAAGTGTTTCGGAGAAAATCCATGGTGAAAAAGTTTTTCACTTTGCAGAGTTTTTGCTTACTTTCGTGTATTCGGGGGACTGCTTGGGGGGTTTCTGGTGTTTGGTGGGTTGGGGGTTTTTGGAGCATCGCTGGGTATGGATAGTTTTGATTGCAAGTGGTTTATAAGAAAATCCATGGTGGCAAAAGGGGGTTAGGGCCTAGTTGCAGAGCGCGCACGGAGTGATTTGGGAATGAGGCCTAAATTATTCTGTCTCACTTTTTCCGGTTTTGCTTTTTGGCTGTTTGGGGGTGTTAAACTTGTTTTCGCCTCGGTTGACAGGTCTGGGGGCATTGCTGGGAATGGCTAATACCGGATAAAAGTTTTTTGGAGAAAATCCATGGTGAAAAGGTTTTTCACTTTGCAGAGTTTTTGCTTACTTTCATGTTTTCGGGGGCCTGCTTTTGGGGATTCCTGGTGTTTGATTGGAGGCTGGGGGGTCTTGGAGCATCGCTGGGTATGGATAGTTTTGATTGCAAGTGGTTTGAAGACAATCCATAGTGGCAAAGGGGAGTTAGAGCCTAGCTGCAGAGCGCGCACGGAGTCATTTGGGAATGTGGCCTAAATTATTCTGTCTCACTTTTTCCGGTTTTGCTTTTTGGCTGTTTGGGGGTGTTAAACTTGTTTTCGCCTGGGTTGACGGGTCTGGGGGCATTGCTCGGAAGGTCTAATACCGGATAAAAGTGTTTTGGAGAAAATCCATTGTGAAAAAGTTTTTCACTTTGCAGAGTTTTCGCTCACTTTCATGTTTTCGGGGGCCTGCTTGGGGGGTTCCTGGTGTTTGGGGGGGTTGGGGGGTCTTGGAGCATCGCTGCGTATGGATAGTTTTGTGGTTTGAAGAAAATCCATGGTGGCAAAGGGGAGTTAGGGCCTAACTGCAGAGCGCGCACGGAGTGATTTGGGAATAAGGCCTAAATTATTCTGTCTCACTTTTTCCGGTTTTGTATTTGGCTGTTTGGGGGTGTTAAACTTGTTTTAGCCTTGGTTGACGGGTCTGGGGGCATTGCTAGGAAGGTCTAATACCGGATAAAAGTGTTTGTGGAGAAAATCCGTGGTGAAAAGGTTTTTCACTTTGCAGAGTTTTTGCTTACTTTCGTGTTTTCGGGGGCCTGCTTTTGGGGGTTCCTGGTGTTTGATTGGGGGCTGGGGGGTCTTGGAGCATCGCTGGGTATGGATAGTTTTGATTGCAAGTGGTTTGAAGACAATCCATGGTGGCAAAGGGGAGTTAGAGCCTAGCTGCAGAGCGCGCACGGAGTGATTTGGGAATGAGGCCTAAATTATTCTAAGTCTCACTTTTTCCGGTTTTGCTTTTTGGTGGTTTGGAGGTGTTAAACTTGTTTTTGCCTGGGTTGACGGGTCTGGGGGCATTGCTGGGAAGGTCTAAGACCGGATGAAAGTGTTTTGGAGTAAATCTATGGTGAAAAAGTTATTCACTTTGCAGAGTTTTTGCTTACTTTTGTGTTTTCGGGGGCCTGCTTGGGGGGTACCTGGTGTTTGGGGGGGTTTGGGGGTCTTGGAGCATCGCTGGGTATTGATAGTTTTGATTGCAAGTGGTTTGAAGAAAATCCATGGTGGCAAAGGGGAGTTATGGCCTAGCTGCAGAGCGCGCACGGAGTTATTTGGGAATGAGTCCTAAACTATTCTGTCTCACTTTTTCCGTTTTTGCTTTTTGGCTGTTTGGGGGTGTTAAACTTGTTTTCACCAGGGTTGACGGGTCTGGGTGCATTGCTGGGAAGGTCTGCTACCGGATAAATGTGTTTTGGAGAAAATCCATGGTGAAAAAGTTTTTCACTTTGCAGAGTTTTTGCTCACTTTCGTGTTTTCGGGGGCCTGCTTTTGGGGGTTCCTGGTGTTTGGGGGGGTGGGTGGTCTTGGAGCATCGATGGGTATGGATAGTTTTGATTGCAAGTGGTTTGAAGAAAATCCATGGTGGCAAAGGGGAGTTAGGGCCTAACTGCAGAGCGCGCAAGGAGTGATTTGGGAATGAGGCCTAAATTATTCTGTCTCACTTTTTCTGGTTTTGCTTTTTGGCTGTTTGGGGGTGTTAAACTTGTTTTCGCCTAGGTTGACGGATCTGGGGGCATTGCTTGGAAGGTCTAATACCGGATAAAAGTGTTTCGGAGAAAATCCATGGTGAAAAGGTTTTTCACTTTGCAGAGTTTTCGCTCACTTTCATGTTTTCCGGGGCCTGCTTGGGGGGTTCCTGGTGTTTGGGGGTGTTTGGTGGTCTTGGAGCATCGCTGGGTATGGATAGTTTTGATTGCAAGTGGTTTGAAGAAAATCCATGGTGGCAAAAGGGGAGTTAGGGCCTAGGTGCAGAGCGCGCACGGAGTGATTTGGGAATGAGGCCTAAATTATTCTGTCTCACTTTTTCCGGTTTTGCTTTTTGTCTGTTTGGGGGTGTTAAACTTGTTTTCGCCTTTGTTGACAGGTCTGGGGGCATTGCTGGGAATGGCTAATACCGGATAAAAGTGTTTCGGAGAAAATCCATGGTGAAAAAGTTTTTCACTTTGCAGTTTTTGCTTACTTTCGTGTATTCGGGGGACTGCTTGGGGGGTTCCTGGTGTTTGGGGGGTTGGGGGGTTTTGGAGCATCGCTGGGTATGGATAGTTTTGATTGCACGTGGTTTGAAGAAAATCCATGGTGGCAAAAAGGGGTTAGGGCCTAGCTGCAGAGCGCGCAAGGAGTGATTTGGGAATGAGGCCTAAATTATTCTGTCTCACTTTTTCCGGTTTTGCTTTTTGGCTGTTTGGGGGTGTTAAACTTGTTTTCGCCTTGGTTGACGGGTCTGGGGGCATTGCTGGGAACGGCTAATACCGGATAAAAGAATTTTGGAGAAAATCTATGGTGAAAAAGTTTTTCACTTTGCAGAGTTTTTGCTCACTTTCGTGTTTTCGGGGTCCTGCTTTTGGGGGTTCCTGGTGTTTGGGGGAGTGGGTGGTCTTGGAGCATTGCTGGGTATGGATAGTATGGATTGCAAGTGGTTTGAAGACAATCCATGGTGGCAAAGGGGAGTTAGAGCATAGCTACAGAGCGCGCACTGAGTGATTTCGGAATGAGGCCTACATTTTTCTGTCTCACTTTTTCCGGTTTTGCTTTTTGGCTGTTTGGGGTGTTAAATTGTTTTCGCCTGGGTTGACGGGTCTGGGGGCATTGCTGGGAAGGTCTAATACCGGATAAAAGTGTTTTTGGAGAAAATCAATGGTTAAAACGTTTTTCACTTTGCAGAGTTTTCGCTCACTTTTGTGTTTTCGGGGTCCTGCTTTTAGGGGTTCCTGGTGTTTGATTGGGGGCTGGGGGGTCTTGGAGCATCCTGGGTATGGATAGTTTTAATTGCAAGTGGTTTGAAGACAATTCATGGTGGCAAAGGGGAGTTATAGCATAGCTACAGAGCGCGCACTGAGTGATTTCGGAATGAGGCCTAAATCTTTCTGTCTCACTTTTTCCGGTTTTGCTTTTTGGCTGTTTGGGGTGTTAAATTGTTTTCACCTGGGTTGAAGGGTCTGGGGGCATTGCTGGGAATGTCTAATACCGGATAAAAGTGTTTCGGAGAAAATCCATGGTGAAAAAGTTTTTCACTTTGCAGAGTTTTTGCTTACTTTCGTGTATTCGGGGGACTGCTTGGGGGGTTCCTGGTGTTTGGTGGGTTGGGGGGTTTTGGAGCATCGCTGGGTATGGATAGTTTTGATTGCAAGTGGTTTATAAGAAAATCCATGGTGGCAAAAGGGGGTTAGGGCTTAGTTGCAGAGCGCGCACGGAGTGATTTGGGAATGAGGCCTAAATTATTCTGTCTCACTTTTTCCGGTTTTGCTTTTTGGGGGTGTTAAACTTGTTTTCGCCTTGGTTGACAGGTCTGGGGGCATTGCTGGGAATGGCTAATACTGGATAAAAGTTTTTTGGAGAAAATCCATGGTGAAAAGGTTTTTCACTTTGCAGAGTTTTTGCTTACATTCATGTTTTCGGGGGCCTGCTTTTGGGGATTCCTGGTGTTTGATTGGAGGCTGGGGGGTCTTGGAGCATCGCTGGGTATGGATAGTTTTGATTGCAAGTGGTTTGAAGACAATCCATAGTGGCAAAGGGGAGTTAGAGCCTAGCTGCAGAGCGCGCACAGAGTGATTTGGGAATGAGGCCTAAATTATTCTGTCTCACTTTTTCTGGTTTTGCTTTTTGGCTGTTTTGGGGTGTTAAACTTGTTTTCGCCTGGGTTGACGGGTCTGGGGGCATGGGGGGAAGGTCTAATACCAGATGAAAGTGTTTTGGAGAAAATCCATGGTGAAAATGTTTTTCACTTTGCAGAGTTTTTGATCACTTTTGTGTTTTTGGGGGCCTGCTTGGGGGGGCTCCTGGTGTTTTGGGGGTTGGGGGTCTTGGAGCATCGCTGGGTATGGATAGATTTGACTGCAAGTGGTTTGAAGAAAATCCATGGTAGCAAAGGGGAGTTAGGGCCTAGCTGCAGAGAGCAAACAGAGTGATTTGGGAATGAGGCCTAAATTATTCCAAGTCTCACATTTTCCGGTTTGCTTTTTGGCTGTTTGGGGGTGTTAAACTTGTTTTCGCCTGTGTTGACGGGTCTGGGGGCATTGCTGGGAAGGTCTAAGACCGGATGAAAGTGTTTTGGAGTAAATCTATGGTGAAAAAGTTATTCACTTTGCAGAGTTTTTACTTACTTTCGTGTTTTCGGGGGCCTGCTTGAGGGGTACCTGGTGTTTGGGGGGGTTGGGGGGTCTTGGAGCATCGCTGGGTATGGATAGTTTTGATTGCAAGTGGTTTGAAGAAAATCCATGGTGGCAAAGGGGAGTTAGAGCATAGCTACAGAGCGCGCACTGAGTGATTTCGGAATGAGGCCTACATTTTTCTGTCTCACTTTTTCCGGTTTTGCTTTTTGGCTGTTTGGGGTGTTAAATTGTTTTCGCCTGGGTTGACGGGTCTGGGGGCATTGCTGGGAAGGTCTAATACCGGATAAAAGTGTTTTTGGAGAAAATCAATGGTTAAAACGTTTTTCACTTTGCAGAGTTTTCGCTCACTTTTGTGTTTTCGGGGTCCTGCTTTTGGGGGTTCCTGGTGTTTGATTGGGGGCTGGGGGGTCTTGGAGCATCCTGGGTATGGATAGTTTTAATTGCAAGTGGTTTGAAGACAATCCATGGTGGCAAAGGGGAGTTAGAGCATAGCTACAGAGCGCGCACTGAGTGATTTCGGAATGAGGCCTAAATCTTTCTGTCTCACTTTTTCCGGTTTTGCTTTTTGGCTGTTTGGGGTGTTAAATTGTTTTCACCTGGGTTGACGGGTCTGGGGGCATTGCTGGGAAGGTCTAATACCGGATAAAAGTGTTTCGGAGAAAATCCATGGTGAAAAAGTTTTTCACTTTGCAGAGTTTTTGCTTACTTTCGTGTATTCGGGGGACTGCTTGGGGGGTTTCTGGTGTTTGGTGGGTTGGGGGTTTTTGGAGCATCGCTGGGTATAGATAGTTTTGATTGCAAGTGGTTTATAAGAAAATCCATGGTGGCAAAAGGGGGTTAGGGCCTAGTTGCAGAGCGCGTACGGAGTGATTTGGGAATGAGGCCTAAATTATTCTGTCTCACTTTTTCCGGTTTTGCTTTTTGGCTGTTTGGGGGTGTTAAACTTGTTTTCGCCTCGGTTGACAGGTCTGGGGGCATTGCTGGGAATGGCTAATACCGGATAAAAGTTTTTTGGAGAAAATCCATGGTGAAAAGGTTTTTCACTTTGCAGAGTTTTTGCTTACTTTCATGTTTTCGGGGGCCTGCTTTTGGGGATTCCTGGTGTTTGATTGGAGGCTGGGGGGTCTTGGAGCATCGCTGGGTATGGATAGTTTTGATTGCAAGTGGTTTGAAAACAATCCATAGTGGCAAAGGGGAGTTAGAGCCTAGCTGCAGAGCGCGCACGGAGTCATTTGGGAATGTGGCCTAAATTATTCTGTCTCACTTTTTCCGGTTTTGCTTTTTGGCTGTTTGGGGGTGTTAAACTTGTTTTCGCCTGGGTTGACGGGTCTGGGGGCATTGCTCGGAAGGTCTAATACCGGATAAAAGTGTTTTGGAGAAAATCCATTGTGAAAAAGTTTTTCACTTTGCAGAGTTTTCGCTCACTTTCATGTTTTCGGGGGCCTGCTTGGGGGGTTCCTGGTGTTTGGGGGGGTTGGGGGGTCTTGGAGCATCGCTGCGTATGGATAGTTTTGTGGTTTGAAGAAAATCCATGGTGGCAAAGGGGAGTTAGGGCCTAACTGCAGAGCGCGCACGGAGTGATTTGGGAATAAGGCCTAAATTATTCTGTCTCACTTTTTCCGGTTTTGTATTTGGCTGTTTGGGGGTGTTAAACTTGTTTTAGCCTTGGTTGACGGGTCTGGGGGCATTGCTAGGAAGGTCTAATACCGGATAAAAGTGTTTGTGGAGAAAATCCGTGGTGAAAAGGTTTTTCACTTTGCAGAGTTTTTGCTTACTTTCGTGTTTTCGGGGGCCTGATTTTGGGGGTTCCTGGTGTTTGATTGGGGGCTGGGGGGTCTTGGAGCATCGCTGGGTATGGATAGTTTTGATTGCAAGTGGTTTGAAGACAATCCATGGTGGCAAAGGGGAGTTAGAGCCTAGCTGCAGAGCGCGCACGGAGTGATTTGGGAATGAGGCCTAAATTATTCTAAGTCTCACTTTTTCCGGTTTTGCTTTTTGGTGGTTTGGAGGTGTTAAACTTGTTTTTGCCTGGGTTGACGGGTCTGGGGGCATTGCTGGGAAGGTCTAAGACCGGATGAAAGTGTTTTGGAGTAAATCTATGGTGAAAAAGTTATTCACTTTGCAGAGTTTTTGCTTACTTTTGTGTTTTCGGGGGCCTGCTTGGGGGGTACCTGGTGTTTGGGGGGGTTTGGGGGTCTTGGAGCATCGCTGGGTATTGATAGTTTTGATTGCAAGTGGTTTGAAGAAAATCCATGGTGGCAAAGGGGAGTTATGGCCTAGCTGCAGAGCGCGCACGGAGTTATTTGGGAATGAGTCCTAAACTATTCTGTCTCACTTTTTCCGTTTTTGCTTTTTGGCTGTTTGGGGGTGTTAAATTTGTTTTCACCAGGGTTGACGGGTCTGGGTGCATTGCTGGGAAGGTCTGCTACCGGATAAATGTGTTTTGGAGAAAATCCATGGTGAAAAAGTTTTTCACTTTGCAGAGTTTTTGCTCACTTTCGTGTTTTCGGGGGCCTGCTTTTGGGGGTTCCTGGTGTTTGGGGGGGTGGGTGGTCTTGGAGCATCGATGGGTATGGATAGTTTTGATTGCAAGTGGTTTGAAGAAAATCCATGGTGGCAAAGGGGAGTTAGGGCCTAACTGCAGAGCGCGCAAGGAGTGATTTGGGAATGAGGCCTAAATTATTCTGTCTCACTTTTTCTGGTTTTGCTTTTTGGCTGTTTGGGGGTGTTAAACTTGTTTTCGCCTAGGTTGACGGATCTGGGGGCATTGCTTGGAAGGTCTAATACCGGATAAAAGTGTTTCGGAGAAAATCCATGGTGAAAAGGTTTTTCACTTTGCAGAGTTTTCGCTCACTTTCATGTTTTCCGGGGCCTGCTTGGGGGGTTCCTGGTGTTTGGGGGTGTTTGGTGGTCTTGGAGCATCGCTGGGTATGGATAGTTTTGATTGCAAGTGGTTTGAAGAAAATCCATGGTGGCAAAAGGGGAGTTAGGGCCTAGCTGCAGAGCGCGCACGGAGTGATTTGGGAATGAGGCCTAAATTATTCTGTCTCACTTTTTCCGGTTTTGCTTTTTGTCTGTTTGGGGGTGTTAAACTTGTTTTCGCCTTGGTTGACAGGTCTGGGGGCATTGCTGGGAATGGCTAATACCGGATAAAAGTGTTTCGGAGAAAATCCATGGTGAAAAAGTTTTTCACTTTGCAGTTTTTGCTTACTTTCGTGTATTCGGGGGACTGCTTGGGGGGTTCCTGGTGTTTGGGGGGTTGGGGGGTTTTGGAGCATCGCTGGGTATGGATAGTTTTGATTGCACGTGGTTTGAAGAAAATCCATGGTGGCAAAAAGGGGTTAGGGCCTAGCTGCAGAGCGCGCAAGGAGTGATTTGGGAATGAGGCCTAAATTATTCTGTCTCACTTTTTCCGGTTTTGCTTTTTGGCTGTTTGGGGGTGTTAAACTTGTTTTCGCCTTGGTTGACGGGTCTGGGGGCATTGCTGGGAACGGCTAATACCGGATAAAAGAATTTTGGAGAAAATCTATGGTGAAAAAGTTTTTCACTTTGCAGAGTTTTTGCTCACTTTCGTGTTTTCGGGGTCCTGCTTTTGGGGGTTCCTGGTGTTTGGGGGAGTGGGTGGTCTTGGAGCATTGCTGGGTATGGATAGTATGGATTGCAAGTGGTTTGAAGACAATCCATGGTGGCAAAGGGGAGTTAGAGCATAGCTACAGAGCGCGCACTGAGTGATTTCGGAATGAGGCCTACATTTTTCTGTCTCACTTTTTCCGGTTTTGCTTTTTGGCTGTTTGGGGTGTTAAATTGTTTTCGCCTGGGTTGACGGGTCTGGGGGCATTGCTGGGAAGGTCTAATACCGGATAAAAGTGTTTTTGGAGAAAATCAATGGTTAAAACGTTTTTCACTTTGCAGAGTTTTCGCTCACTTTTGTGTTTTCGGGGTCCTGCTTTTAGGGGTTCCTGGTGTTTGATTGGGGGCTGGGGGGTCTTGGAGCATCCTGGGTATGGATAGTTTTAATTGCAAGTGGTTTGAAGACAATTCATGGTGGCAAAGGGGAGTTATAGCATAGCTACAGAGCGCGCACTGAGTGATTTCGGAATGAGGCCTAAATCTTTCTGTCTCACTTTTTCCGGTTTTGCTTTTTGGCTGTTTGGGGTGTTAAATTGTTTTCACCTGGGTTGACGGGTCTGGGGGCATTGCTGGGAAGGTCTAATACCGGATAAAAGTGTTTCGGAGAAAATCCATGGTGAAAAAGTTTTTCACTTTGCAGAGTTTTTGCTTACTTTCGTGTATTCGGGGGACTGCTTGGGGGGTTCCTGGTGTTTGGTGGGTTGGGGGGTTTTGGAGCATCGCTGGGTATGGATAGTTTTGATTGCAAGTGGTTTATAAGAAAATCCATGGTGGCAAAAGGGGGTTAGGGCTTAGTTGCAGAGCGCGCACGGAGTGATTTGGGAATGAGGCCTAAATTATTCTGTCTCACTTTTTCCGGTTTTGCTTTTTGGCTGTTTGGGGGTGTTAAACTTGTTTTCGCCTTGGTTGACAGGTCTGGGGGCATTGCTGGGAATGGCTAATACTGGATAAAAGTTTTTTGGAGAAAATCCATGGTGAAAAGGTTTTTCACTTTGCAGAGTTTTTGCTTACATTCATGTTTTCGGGGGCCTGCTTTTGGGGATTCCTGGTGTTTGATTGGAGGCTGGGGGGTCTTGGAGCATCGCTGGGTATGGATAGTTTTGATTGCAAGTGGTTTGAAGACAATCCATAGTGGCAAAGGGGAGTTAGAGCCTAGCTGCAGAGCGCGCACGGAGTGATTTGGGAATGTGGCCTAAATTATTCTGTCTCACTTTTTCCGGTTTTGCTTTTTGGCTGTTTGGGGGTGTTAAACTTGTTTTCGCCTGGGTTGACGGGTCTGGGGGCATTGCTTGGAAGGTCTAATACCGGATAAAAGTGTTTTGGAGAAAATCCATTGTGAAAAAGTTTTTCACTTTGCAGAGTTTTCGCTCACTTTCATGTTTTCGGGGGCCTGCTTGGGGGGTTCCTGGTGTTTGGGGGGGTTGGGGGGTCTTGGAGCATCGCTGGGTATGGATAGTTTTGATTGCAAGTGGTTTGAAGAAAATCCATGGTGGCAAAGGGGAGTTAGGGCCTAACTGCAGAGCGCGCACGGAGTGATTTGGGAATGAGGCCTAAATTATTCTGTCTCACTTTTTCCGGTTTTGTATTTGGCTGTTTGGGGGTGTTAAACTTGTTTTCGCCTTGGTTGACGGGTCTGGGGGCATTGCTAGGAAGGTCTAATACCGGATAAAAGTGTATTTGGAGAACATCCATGGTGAAAAGGTTTTTCACTTTGCAGAGTTTTTGCTTACTTTCGTGTTTTCGGGGGCCTGCTTTTGGGGGTTCCTGGTGTTTGATTGGGGGCTGGGGGGTCTTGGAGCATCGCTGGGTATGGATAGTTTTGATTGCAAGTGGTTTGAAGACAATCCATGGTGGCAAAGGGGAGTTAGAGCCTAGCTGCAGAGCGCGCACGGAGTGATTTGGGAATGAGGCCTAAATTATTCTAAGTCTCACTTTTTCCGATTTTGCTTTTTGGTGGTTTGGAGGTGTTAAACTTGTTTTTGCCTGGGTTGACGGGTCTGGGGGCATTGCTGGGAAGGTCTGAGACCGGATGAAAGTGTTTTGTAGTAAATCTATGGTGAAAAAGTTATTCACTTTGCAGAGTTTTTGCTTACTTTCGTGTTTTCGGGGGCCTGCTTGGGGGGTACCTGGTGTTTGGGGGGGTTTGGGGGTCTTGGAGCATCGCTGGGTATTGATAGTTTTGATTGCAAGTGGTTTGAAGAAAATCCATGGTGGCAAAGGGGAGTTATGGCCTAGCTGCAGAGCGCGCACGGAGTTATTTGGGAATGAGGCCTAAACTATTCTGTCTCACTTTTTCCGGTTTTGCTTTTTGGCTGTTTGGGGGTGTTAAACTTGTTTTCACCAGGGTTGACGGGTCTGGGTGCATTGCTGGGAAGGTCTGCTACCGGATAAATGTGTTTTGGAGAAAATCCATGGTGAAAAAGTTTTTCACTTTGCAGAGTTTTTGCTCATTTTCGTGTTTTCGGGGGCCTGCTTTTGGGGGTTCCTGGTGTTTGGGGGGGTGGGTGGTCTTGGAGCATCGATGGATATGGATAGTATGGATTGCAAGTGGTTTGAAGAAAATCCATGGTGGCAAAGGGGAGTTAGGGCCTAACTGCAGAGCGCGCAAGGAGTGATTTGGGAATGAGGCCTAAATTATTCTGTCTCACTTTTTCTGGTTTTGCTTTTTGGCTGTTTGGGGGTGTTAAACTTGTTTTCGCCTGGGTTGACGGGTCTGGGTGCATTGTTTGGAAGGTCTAATACTAGATAAAAGTGTTTCCGTGAAAATCCATGGTGAAAAGGTTTTTCACTTTGCAGAGTTTTTGCTCACTTTCATGTTTTCCCGGGCCTGCTTGGGGGGTTCCTGGTGTTTGGGGGGGTGGGTGGTCTTGGAGCATCGATGGGTATGGATTGCAAGTGGTTTGAAGAAAATCCATGGTGGCAAAGGGGAGTTAGGGCCTAGCTGCAGAGCGCGCACGGAGTGATTTGGGAATGAGGCCTAAATTATTCTAAGTCTCACTTTTTCCGGTTTTGCTTTTTGGCTGTTTGGGGGTGTTAAACTTGTTTTTGCCTGGGTTGACGGGTCTGGGGGCATTGCTGGGAAGGTCTAAGACCGGATGAAAGTGTTTTGGAGTAAATCTATGGTGAAAAAGTTGCTCACTTTGCAGAGTTTTTACTTACTTTCGTGTTTTCGGGGGCCTGCTTGAGAGGGGTACCTGGTGTTTGGGGGGGTTGGGGGGTCTTGGAGCATCGCTGGGTATGGATAGTTTTGATTGCAAGTGGTTTGAAGAAAATCCATGGTGGCAAAGGGGAGTTAGGGCCTAGCTGCAGAGCGCACATGGAGTTATTTGGGAATGAGGCCTAAATTATTCTGTCTCACTTTTTGCGGTTTTGCTTTTTGGCTGTTTGGGGGTGTTAAACTTGTTTTCGCCAGGTTTGACGGGTCTGGGTGCATTGCTGGGAAGGTCTAATACCGGATAAAAGTGTTTTTGGAGAAAATCCATGGTGAAAAAGTTTTTCACTTTGCTGAGTTTTCGCTCACTTTTGTGTTTTTGGGGTCCTGCTTTTGGGGATTCCTGGTGTTTGATTGGGGGCTGGGGGGTCTTGGAGCATCGCTGGGTATGGATAGTTTTGATTGCAAGTGGTTTGAAGACAATCCATGGTGGCAAAGGGGAGTTAGAGCATAGCTACAGAGCGCGCACTGAGTGATTTCGGAATGAGGCCTACATTTTTCTGTCTCACTTTTTGCGGTTGTGCTTTTTGGCTGTTTGGGGTGTTAAATTGTTTTTGCCTGGGTTGACGGGTCTGGGGGCATTGCTGGGAAGGTCTAATACCAGATAAAAGTGTTTTGGAGAAAATCCATTGTGAATCCATTGTGAAAAAGTTTTTCACTTTGCAGAGTTTTCGCTCACTTTCATGTTTTCGGGGGCCTGCTTGGGGGGTTCCTGGTGTTTGGGGGGGTTGGGGGGTCTTGGAGCATCGCTGGGTATGGATAGTTTTGATTGCAAGTGGTTTGAAGAAAATCCATGGTGGCAAAGGGGAGTTAGGGCCTAACTGCAGAGCGCGCACGGAGTGATTTGGGAATGAGGCCTAAATTATTCTGTCTCACTTTTTCCGGTTTTGTATTTGGCTGTTTGGGGGTGTTAAACTTGTTTTCGCCTTGGTTGACGGGTCTGGGGGCATTGCTAGGAAGGTCTAATACCGGATAAAAGTGTTTTTGGAGAAAATCCATGGTGAAAAGGTTTTTCACTTTGCAGAGTTTTTGCTTACTTTCGTGTTTTTGGGGGCCTGCTTTTGGGGGTTCCTGGTGTTTGATTGGGGGCTGGGGGGTCTTGGAGCATCGCTGGGTATGGATAGTTTTGATTGCAAGTGGTTTGAAGACAATCCATGGTGGCAAAGGGGAGTTAGAGCCTAGCTGCAGGGGCGCGCACGGAGTGATTTGGGAATGAGGCCTAAATTATTCTAAGTCTCACTTTTCCGGTTTTGCTTATTGGTGGTTTGGGGGTGTTAAACTTGTTTTTGCCTGGGTTGACGGGTCTGGGGGCATTGCTGGGAAGGTCTAAGACCGGATGAAAATGTTTTGGAGTAAATCTATGGTGAAAAAGTTATTAACTTTGCAGAGTTTTTGCTTACTTTCGTGTTTTCGGGGGCCTGCTTGGGGGGTACCTGGTGTTTGGGGGGTTTGGGGGGTCTTGGAGCATCGCTGGGTATTGATAGTTTTGATTGCAAGTGGTTTGAAGAAAATCCATGGTGGCAAAGGGGAGTTAGGGCCTAGCTGCAGAGCGCGCACGGAGTGATTTGGGAATGAGGCCTAAATTATTCTAAGTCTCACTTTTTCCGGTTTTGCTTTTTGGCTGTTTGGGGGTGTTAAACTTGTTTTCGCCAGGGTTGACTGGTCTGGGTGCATTGCTGGGAAGGTCTGCTACCGGATAAATGTGTTTTGGAGAAAATCCATGGTGAAAAAGTTTTTCACTTTGCAGAGTTTTTGCTCACTTTCGTGTTTTCGGGGGCCTGCTTTTGGGGGTTCCTGGTGTTTGGGGGGGTGGGTGGTCTTGGAGCATCGATGGGTATGGATAGTATGGATTGCAAGTGGTTTGAAGAAAATCCATGGTGGCAAAGGGGAGTTAGGGCCTAACTGCAGAGAGCGCAAGGAGTGATTTGGGAATGAGGCCTAAAGTATTCTGTCTCACTTTTTCTGGTTTTGCTTTTTGGCTGTTTGGGGGTGTTAAACTTGTTTTTGCCTGGGTTGACGGGTCTGGGGGCATTGCTCGGAATGTCTAATACCGGATAAAAGTGTTTCCGTGAAAATCCATGGTGAAAAGGTTTTTCACTTTGCAGAGTTTTCGCTCACTTTCATGTTTTCCCAGGCCTGCTTGGGGGGTTCCTGGTGATTGGGGGTGTTTGGTGGTCTTGTAGCATCGCTGGGTATGGATAGTTTTGATTGCAAGTGGTTTGAAGAAAATCCATGGTGGCAAAGGGGAGTTAGGGCCTAGCTGCAGAGCGCGCACGGAGTGATTTGGGAATGAGGCCTAAATTATTCTAAGTCTCACTTTTTCCGGTTTTGCTTTTTGGCTGTTTGGGGGTGTTAAACTCGTTTTCGCCTGGGTTGACGGGTCTGGGGGCATTGCTGGGAAGGTCTAATACCAGATAAAAGTGTTTTGGAGAAAATCCATGGTGATTTTTTTTTTCACTTTGCAGAGTTTTTGCTCACTTTCGTGTTTTTGGGGGCCTTTTTGGGGGGCCTCCTGGTGTTTGGGGGGTTGGGGGGTCTTGGAGCATTGCTGGGTATGGATAGTTTTGATTGCAAGTGGTTTGAAGAAAATCCATGGTGGCAAAGGGGAGTTAGGGCCTAACTGCAGAGCGCGCACGGAGTGATTTGGGAATGAGGCCTAAATTATTCTGTCTCACTTTTTCCGGTTTTGTATTTGGCTGTTTGGGGGTGTTAAACTTGTTTTCGCCTTGGTTGACGGGTCTGGGGGCATTGCTAGGAAGGTCTAATACCGGATAAAAGTGTTTTTGGAGAAAATCCATGGTGAAAAGGTTTTTCACTTTGCAGAGTTTTTGCTTACTTTCGTGTTTTCGGGGGCCTGCTTTTGGGGGTTCCTGGTGTTTGATTGGGGGCTGGGGGGTCTTGGAGCATCGCTGGGTATGGATAGTTTTGATTGCAAGTGGTTTGAAGACAATCCATGGTGGCAAAGGGGAGTTAGAGCCTAGCTGCAGGGGCGCGCACGGAGTGATTTGGGAATGAGGCCTAAATTATTGTAAGTCTCACTTTTTCCGGTTTTGCTTTTTGGCTGTTTGGGGGTGTTAAACTTGTTTTCGCCTTGGTTGACGGGTCTGGGGGCATTGCTAGGAAGGTCTAATACCGGATAAAAGTGTTTTTGGAGAAAATCCATGGTGAAAAGGTTTTTCACTTTGCAGAGTTTTTGCTTACTTTCGTGTTTTTGGGGGCCTGCTTTTGGGGGTTCCTGGTGTTTGATTGGGGGCTTGGGGGTCTTGGAGCATCGCTGGGTATGGATAGTTTTGATTGCAAGTGGTTTGAAGACAATCCATGGTGGCAAAGGGGAGTTAGAGCCTAGCTGCAGGGGCGCGCACAGAGTGATTTGGGAATGAGGCCTAAATTATTGTAAGTCTCACTTTTTCCGGTTTTGGTTTTTGGTGGTTTTGGGGTGTTAAACTTGTTTTTGCCTGGGTTGACGGGTCTGGGGGCATTGCTGGGAAGGTCTAAGACCGGATTAAAGTGTTTTGGAGTAAATCTATGGTGAAAAAGTTATTCACTTTGCAGAGTTTTTGCTTACTTTCGTGTTTTCGGAGGCCTGCTTGGGGGGTACCTGGTGTTTGGGGGGTTTGGGGGTCTTGGAGCATCGCTGGGTATTGATAGTTTTGATTGCAAGTGGTTTGAAGAAAATCCATGGTGGCAAAGGGAAGTTATGGCCTAGCTGCAGAGCGCGCACAGAGTTATTTGGGAATGAGGCCTAAACTATTCTGTCTCACTTTTTCCGGTTTTGCTTTTGGCTGTTTGGGGGTGTTAAACTTGTTTTCGCCAGGGTTGACGGATCTGGGTGCATTGCTGGGAAGGTCTGCTACCGGATAAATGTGTTTTGGAGAAAATCCATGGTGAAAAAGTTTTTCACTTTGCAGAGTTTTTGCTCACTTTCGTGTTTTCGGGGCCTGCTTTTGGGGGTTCCTGGTGTTTGGGGGGGTGGGTGGTCTTGGAGCATCGATGGGTATGGATAGTATGGATTGCAAGTGGTTTGAAGAAAATCCATGGTGGCAAAGGGGAGTTAGGGCCTAACTGCAGAGCGCGCAAGGAGTGATTTGGGAATGAGGCCTAAATTATTCTGTCTCACTTTTTCTGGTTTTGCTTTTTGGCTGTTTGGGGGTGTTAAACTTGTTTTCGCCTGGGTTGACGGGTCTGGGGGCATTGCTCGGAAGGTCTAATACCGGATAAAAGTGTTTCCGTGAAAATCCATGGTGAAAAGGTTTTTCACTTTGCAGAGTTTTCGCTCACTTTCATGTTTTCCCGGGCCTGCTTGGGGGGTTCCTGGTGTTTGGGGGTGTTTGGTGGTCTTGTAGCATCGCTGGGTATGGATAGTTTTGATTGCAAGTGGTTTGAAGAAAATCCATGGTGGCAAAGGGGAGTTAGGGCCTAGCTGCAGAGCGCGCACGGAGTGATTTGCGAATGAGGCCTAAATTATTCTAAGTCTCACTTTTTCCGGTTTTACTTTTTGGCTGTTTGGGGGTGTTAAACTTGTTTTCGCCTGGGTTGACGGGTCTGGGGGCATTGCTGGGAAGGTCTAAGACCGGATGAAAGTGTTTTGGAGTAAATCTATGGTGAAAAAGTTATTCACTTTGCAGAGTTTTTACTTACTTTCGTGTTTTCGGGGGCCTGCTTGAGGGGTACCTGGTGTTTGGCGGGGTTGGGGGGTCTTGGAGCATCGCTGGGTATGGATAGTTTTGATTGCAAGTGGTTTGAAGAAAATCCATGGTGGCAAAGGGGAGTTAGGGCCTAGCTGCAGAGCGCGCACGGAGTTATTTGGGAATGAGGCCTAAATTATTCTAAGTCTCACTTTTTCCGGTTTTGCTTTTTGGCTGTTTGGGGGTGTTAAACTTGTTTTCGCCTTGGTGGACGGGTCTGGGGGCATTGCTGGGAAGGTCTATTACCGGATAAAAGTTTTTGGGGAGAAAATCCATGGTGAAAAGGTTTTTCACTTTGCAGAGTTTTTACTTACTTTCATGTTTTCGGGGGCCTTTTTGGAGGGCCTCCTGGTGTTTGGGGGGTTGGGGGGTCTTGGAGCATTGCTGGGTATGGATAGTTTTGACTGCAAGTGGTTTGAAGAAAATCCATGGTGGCAAAGGGGAGTTAGGGCCTAGCTGCAGAGCGCGCACGGAGTGATTTGGGAATGAGGCCTAAATTATTCTGTCTCACTTTTTCCGGTTTTGTATTTGGCTGTTTGGGGGTGTTAAACTTGTTTTCGCCTTGGTTGACGGGTCTGGGGGCATTGCTAGGAAGGTCTAATACCGGATAAAAGTGTTTTTGGAGAAAATCCATGGTGAAAAGGTTTTTCACTTTGCAGAGTTTTTGCTTACTTTCGTGTTTTCGGGGGCCTGCTTTTGGGGGTTCCTGGTGTTTGATTGGGGGCTGGGGGGTCTTGGAGCATCGCTGGGTATGGATAGTTTTGATTGCAAGTGGTTTGAAGACAATCCATGGTGGCAAAGGGGAGTTAGAGCCTAGCTGCAGAGCGCGCACGGAGTGATTTGGGAATGAGGCCTAAATTATTCTAAATCTCACTTTTCCGGTTTTGCTTATTGGTGGTTTGGGGGTGTTAAACTTGTTTTTGCCTGGGTTGACGGGTCTGGGGGCATTGCTGGGAAGGTCTAAGACCGGATGAAAATGTTTTGGAGTAAATCTATGGTGAAAAAGTTATTCACTTTGCAGAGTTTTTGCTTACTTTCGTGTTTTCGGGGGCCTGCTTGGGGGGTACCTGGTGTTTGGGGGGTTTGGGGGGTCTTGGAGCATCGCTGGGTATTGATAGTTTTGATTGCAAGTGGTTTGAAGAAAATCCATGGTGGCAAAGGGGAGTTAGGGCCTAGCTGCAGAGCGCGCACGGAGTTATTTGGGAATGAGGCCTAAACTATTCTGTCTCACTTTTTCCGGTTTTGCTTTTTGGCTGTTTGGGGGTGTTAAACTTGTTTTCGCCAGGGTTGACGGGTCTGGGTGCATTGCTGGGAAGGTCTGCTACCGGATAAATGTGTTTTGGAGAAAATCCATGGTGAAAAAGTTTTTCACTTTGCAGAGTTTTTGCTCACTTTCGTGTTTTCGGGGGCCTGCTTTTGGGGGTTCCTGGTGTTTGGGGGGGGTGGGTGGTCTTGGAGCATCGATGGGTATGGATAGTATGGATTGCAAGTGGTTTGAAGAAAATCCATGGTGGCAAAGGGGAGTTAGGGCCTAACTGCAGAGCGCGCAAGGAGTGATTTGGGAATGAGGCCTAAAGTATTCTGTCTCACTTTTTCTGGTTTTGCTTTTTGGCTGTTTGGGGGTGTTAAACTTGTTTTCGCCTGGGTTGACGGGTCTGGGGGCATTGCTCGGAAGGTCTAATACCGGATAAAAGTGTTTCCGTGAAAATCCATGGTGAAAAGGTTTTTCACTTTGCAGAGTTTTCGCTCACTTTCATGTTTTCCCGGGCCTGCTTGGGGGGTTCCTGGTGATTGGGGGTGTTTGGTGGTCTTGTAGCATCGCTGGGTATGGATAGTTTTGATTGCAAGTGGTTTGAAGAAAATCCATGGTGGCAAAGGGCAGTTAGGGCCTAGCTGCAGAGCGCGCACGGAGTGATTTGGGAATGAGGCCTAAATTATTCTAAGTCTCACTTTTTCCGGTTTTGCTTTTTGGCTGTTTGGGGGTGTTAAACTCGTTTTCGCCTGGGTTGACGGGTCTGGGGGCATTGCTGGGAAGGTCTAATACCAGATAAAAGTGTTTTGGAGAAAATCCATGGTGAAAAATGTTTTCACTTTGCAGAGTTTTTGCTCACTTTCGTGTTTTTGGGGGCCTTTTTGGGGGGCCTCCTGGTGTTTGGGGGGTTGGGGGGTCTTGGAGCATCGCTGGGTATGGATAGTTTTGATTGCAAGTGGTTTGAAGAAAATCCATGGTGGCAAAGGGGAGTTAGGGCCTAACTGCAGAGCGCGCACGGAGTGATTTGGGAATGAGGCCTAAATTATTCTGTCTCACTTTTTCCGGTTTTGTATTTGGCTGTTTGGGGGTGTTAAACTTGTTTTCGCCTTGGTTGACGGGTCTGGGGGCATTGCTAGGAAGGTCTAATACCGGATAAAAGTGTTTTTGGAGAAAATCCATGGTGAAAAGGTTTTTCACTTTGCAGAGTTTTTGCTTACTTTCGTGTTTTCGGGGGGCCTGCTTTTGGAGGTTCCTGGTGTTTGATTGGGGCTGGGGGGTCTTGGAGCATCGCTGGGTATGGATAGTTTTGATTGCAAGTGGTTTGAAGACAATCCATGGTGGCAAAGGGGAGTTAGAGCCTAGCTGCAGAGCACGCACGGAGTGATTTGGGAATGAGGCCTAAACTATTCTGTCTCACTTTTTCCGGTTTTGCTTTTTGGCTGTTTGGGGGTGTTAAACTTGTTTTTGCCAGGGTTGACGGGTCTGGGTGCATTGCTGGGTAGGTCTGCTACCGGATAAATGTGTTTTGGAGAAAATCCATGGTGAAAAAGTTTTTCACTTTGCAGAGTTTTTGCTCACTTTCGTGTTTTCGGGGGCCTGCTTTTGGGGGTTCCTGGTGTTTGGGGGGGTGGGTGGTCTTGGAGCATCGATGGGTATGTATAGTATGGATTGCAAGTGGTTTGAAGAAAATCCATGGTGGCAAAGGGGAGTTAGGGCCTAACTGCAGAGCACGCAAGGAGTGATTTGGGAATGAGGCCTAAATTATTCTGTCTCACTTTTTCTGGTTTTGCTTTTTGGCTGTTTGGGGGTGTTAAACTTGTTTTCGCCTGGGTTGACGGGTCTGGGGGCATTGCTGGGAAGGTCTAAGACCGGATGAAAGTGTTTTGGAGTAAATCTATGGTGAAAAAGTTATTCACTTTGCAGAGAGAGTTTTTGCTTACTTTCGTGTTTTCGGGGGCCTGATTGGGGGGTACCTGGTGTTTGGGGGGGTTGGGGGGTCTTGGAGCATCGCTGGGTATTGATAGTTTTGATTGCAAGTGGTTTGAAGAAAATCCATGGTGGCAAAGCGGAGTTATGGCCTAGCTGCAGAGCGCGCACGGAGTTATTTGGGAATGAGGCCTAAACTATTCTGTCTCACTTTTTCCGGTTTTGCTTTTTGGCTGTTTGGGGGTGTTAAACTTGTTTTCGCCAGGGTTGACGGGTCTGGGTGCATTGCTGGGTAGGTCTGCTACCGGATAAATGTGTTTTGGAGAAAATCCATGGTGAAAAAGTTTTTCACTTTGCAGAGTTTTTGCTCACTTTCGTGTTTTCGGGGGCCTGCTTTTGGGGGTTCCTGGTGTTTGGGGGGGTGGGTGATCTTGGAGCATCGATGGGTATGGATAGTATGGATTGCAAGTGGTCGGAAGAAAATCCATGGTGGCAAAGGGGAGTTAGGGCCTAACTGCAGAGCACGCAAGGAGTGATTTGGGAATGAGGCCTAAATTATTCTGTCTCACTTTTTCTGGTTTTGCTTTTTGGCTGTTTGGGGGTGTTAAACTTGTTTTCGCCTGGGTTGACGGGTCTGGGGGCATTGCTCGGAAGGTCTAATACCGGATAAAAGTGTTTCCGTGAAAATCCATGGTGAAAAGGTTTTTCACTTTGCTGAGTTTTCGCTCACTTTCATGTTTTCCCGGGCCTACTTGGGGGCTTCCTGGTGTTTGGGGGTGTTTGGTGGTCTTGTAGCATCGCTGGGTATGGATAGTTTTGATTGCAAGTGGTTTGAAGAAAATCCATGGTGGCAAAGGGGAGTTAGGGCCTAACTGCAGAGCGCGCACGGAGTGATTTGGGAATGAGGCCTAAATTATTCTGTCTCACTTTTTCCGGTTTTGTATTTGGCTGTTTGGGGGTGTTAAACTTGTTTTCGCCTTGGTTGACGGGTCCGGGGGCATTGCTAGGAAGGTCTAATACCGGATAAAAGTGTTTTTGGAGAAAATCCATGGTGAAAAGGTTTTTCACTTTGCAGAGTTTTTGCTTACTTTCGTGTTTTCGGGGGCCTGCTTTTGGGGGTTCCTGGTGTTTGATTGGGGGCTGGGGGGTCTTGGAGCATCGCTGGGTATGGATAGTTTTGATTGCAAGTGGTTTGAAGACAATCCATGGTGGCAAAGGGGAGTTAGAGCCTAGCTGCAGAGCGCGCACGGAGTGATTTGGGAATGAGGCCTAAACTATTCTGTCTCACTTTTTCCGGTTTTGCTTTTTGGCTGTTTGGGGGTGTTAAACTTGTTTTTGCCAGGGTTGACGGGTTTGGGTGCATTGCTGGGTAGGTCTGCTACCGGATAAATGTGTTTAGGAGAAAATCCATGGTGAAAAAGTTTTTCACTTTGCAGAGTTTTTGCTCACTTTCGTGTTTTCGGGGGCCTGCTTTTGGGGGTTCCTTGTGTTTGGGGGGGTGGGTGGTCTTGGAGCATCGATGGGTATGGATAGTATGGATTGCAAGTGGTTTGAAGAAAATCCATGGTGGCAAAGGGGAGTTAGGGCCTAACTGCAGAGCACGCAAGGAGTGATTTGGGAATGAGGCCTACATTATTCTGTCTCACTTTTTCTGGTTTTGCTTTTTGGCTGTTTGGGGGTGTTAAACTTGTTTTCGCCTGGGTTGACGGGTCTGGGGGCATTGCTCGGAAGGTCTAATACCGGATAAAAGTGTTTCCGTGAAAATCCATGGTGAAAAGGTTTTTCACTTTGCAGAGTTTTCGCTCACTTTCATGTTTTCCCGGGCCTGCTTGGGGGGTTCCTGGTGTTTGGGGGTGTTTGGTGGTCTTGTAGCATCGCTGGGTATGGATAGTTTTGATTGCAAGTGGTTTGAAGAAAATCCATGGTTGCAAAGGGGAGTTAGGGCCTAGCTGCAGAGCGCGCACGGAGTGATTTGAGAATGAGGCCTAAATTATTCTAAGTCTCACTTTTTCCGGTTTTGCTTTTTGGCTGTTTGGGGGTGTTAAACTTGTTTTCACCTGGGTTGACGGGTCTGGGGGCATTGCTGGGAAGGTCTAAGACCGGATGAAAGTGTTTTGGAGTAAATCTATGGTGAAAAAGTTATTCACTTTGCAGAGTTTTTACTTACTTTCGTGTTTTCGGGGGTCTGCTTGAGGGGTACCTGGTGTTTGGGGGGGTTGGGGGGTCTTGGAGCATCGCTGGGTATGGATAGTTTTGATTGCAAGTGGTTTGAAGAAAATCCATGGTGGCAAAGGGGAGTTAGGGCCTAGCTGCAGAGCGCGCACAGAGTTATTTGGGAATGAGGCCTAAATTATTCTGTCTCACTTTTTGCGGTTTTGCTTTTTGGCTGTTTGGGGGTGTTAAACTTGTTTTCGCCAGGTTTGACGGGTCTGGGTGCATTGCTGGGAAGGTCTAATACCGGATAAAAGTGTTTTTGGAGAAAATCCATGGTGAAAAGGTTTTTCACTTTGCTGAGTTTTCGCTCACTTTTGTGTTTTTGGGGTCCTGCTTTTGGGGATTCCTGGTGTTTGATTGGGGGCTGGGGGGTTTTGGAGCATCGCTGGGTATGGATAGTTTTGATTGCAAGTGGTTTGAAGACAATCCATGGTGGCAAAGGGGAGTTAGAGCATAGCTACAGAGCGCGCACTGAGTGATTTCGGAATGAGGCCTACATTTTTCTGTCTCACTTTTTCCGGTTTTGCTTTTTGGCTGTTTGGGGTGTTAAATTGTTTTTGCCTGGGTTGACGGGTCCGGGGGCATTGCTGGGAAGGTCTAATACCGGATAAAAGTGTTTTGGAGAAAATCCATTGTGAATCCATTGTGAAAAAGTTTTTCACTTTGCAGAGTTTTTGCTCACTTTCATGTTTTCGGGGACCTGCTTGGGGGGTTCCTGGTGTTTGGGGGGTTTGGGGGGTCTTGGAGCATCGCTGGGTATGGATAGTTGTGATTGCAAGTGGTTTGAAGAAAATCCATGGTGGCAGAGGGGAGTTAGGGCCTAACTGCAGAGCGCGCACGGAGTGATTTGGGAATGAGGCCTAAATTATTCTGTCTCACTTTTTCCGGTTTTGTATTTGGCTGTTTGGGGGTGTTAAACTTGTTTTCGCCTTGGTTGACGGGTCTGGGGGCATTGCTAGGAAGGTCTAATACCGGATAAAAGTGTTTTTGGAGAAAATCCATGGTGAAAAGGTTTTTCACTTTGCAGAATTTTTGCTTACTTTCGTGTTTTCGGGGGCCTGCTTTTGGGGGTTCCTGGTGTTTGATTGGGGGCTGGGGGGTCTTGAAGCATCGCTGGGTATGGATAGTTTTGATTGCAAGTGGTTTGAAGACAATCCATGGTGGCAAAGGGGAGTTAGAGCCTAGCTGCAGAGCGCGCACGGAGTGATTTGGGAATGAGGCCTAAATTATTGTAAATCTCACTTTTTCCGGTTTTGGTTTTTGGTGGTTTGGGGGTGTTAAACTTGTTTTTGCCTTGGTTGACGGGTCTGGGGGCATTGCTGGGAAGGTCTAAGACCAGATGAAAATGTTTTGGAGTAAATCTATGGTGAAAAAGTTATTCACTTTGCAGAGTTTTTGCTTACTGTCGTGTTTTCGGGGGCCTGCTTGGGGGGATTCCTGGTGTTTGATTGGGGGCTGGGGGGTTTTGGAGCATCGCTGGGTATGGATAGTTTTGATTGCAAGTGGTTTGAAGACAATCCATGGTGGCAAAGGGGAGTTAGAGCATAGCTACAGAGCGCGCACTGAGTGATTTCGGAATGAGGCCTACATTTTTCTGTCTCACTTTTTCCGGTTTTGCTTTTTGGCTGTTTGGGGTGTTAAATTGTTTTTGCCTGGGTTGACGGGTCCGGGGGCATTGCTGGGAAGGTCTAATACCGGATAAAAGTGTTTTGGAGAAAATCCATTGTGAATCCATTGTGAAAAACTTTTTCACTTTGCAGAGTTTTCGCTCACTTTCATGTTTTCGGGGGCCTGCTTGGGGGGTTCCTGGTGTTTGGGGGGTTTGGGGGGTCTTGGAGCATCGCTGGGTATGGATAGTTTTGATTGCAAGTGGTTTGAGGAAAATCCATGGTGGCAAAGGGGAGTTAGGGCCTAACTGCAGAGCGCGCACGGAGTGATTTGGGAATGAGGCCTAAATTATTCTGTCTCACTTTTTCCGGTTTTGTATTTGGCTGTTTGGGGGTGTTAAACTTGTTTTCGCCTTGGTTGACGGGTCTGGGGGCATTGCTAGGAAGGTCTAATACCGGATAAAAGTGTTTTTGGAGAAAATCCATGGTGAAAAGGTTTTTCACTTTGCAGAATTTTTGCTTACTTTCGTGTTTTCGGGGGCCTGCTTTTGGGGGTTCCTGGTGTTTGATTGGGGGCTGGGGGGTCTTGAAGCATCGCTGGGTATGGATAGTTTTGATTGCAAGTGGTTTGAAGACAATCCATGGTGGCAAAGGGGAGTTAGAGCCTAGCTGCAGAGCGCGCACGGAGTGATTTGGGAATGAGGCCTAAATTATTGTAAATCTCACTTTTTCCGGTTTTGGTTTTTGGTGGTTTTGGGGTGTTAAACTTGTTTTTGCCTGGGTTGACGGGTCTGGGGGCATTGCTGGGAAGGTCTAAGACCGGATGAAAATGTTTTGGAGTAAATCTATGGTGAAAAAGTTATTCACTTTGCAGAGTTTTTGCTTACTGTCGTGTTTTCGGGGGCCTGCTTGGGGGGTACCTGGTGTTTGGGGGGGTTTGGGGGTCTTGGAGCATCGCTGGGTATTGATAGTTTTGATTGCAAGTCGTTTGAAGAAAATCCATGGTGGCAAAGGGAAGTTATGGCCTAGCTGCAGAGCGCGCACAGAGTTATTTGGGAATGAGGCCTAAACTATTCTGTCTCACTTTTTCCGGTTTTACTTTTTGGCTGTTTGGGGGGGTTAAACTTGTTTTCGCCAGGGTTGACGGGTCTGGGTGCATTGCTGGGAAGGTCTGCTACCGGATAAATGTGTTTTGGAGAAAATCCATGGTGAAAAAGTTTTTCACTTTGCAGAGTTTTTGCTCACTTTCGTGTTTTCGGGGGCCTGCTTTTGGGGGTTCCTGGTGTTTGGGGGGGTGCGTGGTCTTGGAGCATCGATGGGTATGGATAGTATGGATTGCAAGTGGTTTGAAGAAAATCCATGGTGGCAAAGGGGAGTTAGGGCCTAACTGCAGAGCGCGCAAGGAGTGATTTGGGAATGAGGCCTAAATTATTCTGTCTCACTTTTTCTGGTTTTGCCTTTTGGCTGTTTGGGGGTGTTAAACTTGTTTTCGCCTGGGTTGACGGGTCTGGGGGCATTGCTCGGAAGGTCTAATACCGGATAAAAGTGTTTCCGTGAAAATCCATGGTGAAAAGGTTTTTCACTTTGCAGAGTTTTCGCTCACTTTCATGTTTTCCCGGGCCTGCTTGGGGGGTCCCTTGTGTTTGGGGGTGTTTGGTGGTCTTGTAGCATCGCTGGGTATGGATAGTTTTGATTGCAAGTGGTTTGAAGAAAATCCATGGTGGCAAAGGGGAGTTAGGGCCTAGCTGCAGAGCGCGCACGGAGTGATTTGGGAATGAGGCCTAAATTATTCTAAGTCTCACTTTTTCCGGTTTTGCTTTTTGGCTGTTTGGGGGTGTTAAACTTGTTTTCGCCTGGGTTGACGGGTCTGGGGGCATTGCTGGGAAGGTCTAAGACCGGATGAAAGTGTTTTGGAGTAAATCTATGGTGAAAAAGTTATTCACTTTGCAGAGTTTTTACTTACTTTCGTGTTTTCGGGGGCCTGCTTGAGGGGTACCTGGTGTTTGGGGGGGTTGGGGGGTCTTGGAGCATCGCTGGGTATGGATAGTTTTGATTGCAAGTGGTTTGAAGAAAATCCATGGTGGCAAAGGGGAGTTAGGGCCTAGCTGCAGAGCGCGCACAGAGTTATTTGGGAATGAGGCCTAAATTATTCTGTCTCACTTTTTCCGGTTTTGCTTTTTGGCTGTTTGGGGGTGTTAAACTTGTTTTCGCCAGGGTTGACGGGTCTGGGTGCATTGCTGGGCAGGTCTAATACCGGATAAATGTGTTTTGGAGAAAATCCATGGTGAAAAAGTTTTTCACTTTGCAGAGTTTTTGCTCACTTTCGTGTTTTCGGGGGCCTGCTTTTGGGGGTTCCTGGTGTTTGGGGGGTGGGTGGTCTTGGAGCATCGATGGGTATGGATAGTATGGATTGCAAGTGGTTTGAAGAAAATCCATGGTGGCAAAGGGGAGTTAGGGCCTAACTGCAGAGCGCGCAAGGAGTGATTTGGGAATGAGGCCTAAATTATTCTGTCTCACTTTTTCTGGTTTTGCTTTTTGGCTGTTTGGGGGTGTTAAACTTGTTTTCGCCTGGGTTGACGGGTCTGGGGGCATTGCTCGGAAGGTCTAATACCGGATAAAAGTGTTTCCGTGAAAATCCATGGTGAAAAGGTTTTTCACTTTGCAGAGTTTTCGCTCACTTTCATGTTTTCCCGGGCCTGCTTGGGGGGTTCCTGGTGTTTGGGGGTGTTTGGTGGTCTTGTAGCATCGCTGGGTATGGATAGTTTTGATTGCAAGTGGTTTGAAGAAAATCCATGGTGGCAAAGGGGAGTTAGGGCCTAGCTGCAGAGCGCGCACGGAGTGATTTGGGAATGAGGCCTAAATTATTCTAAGTCTCACTTTTTCCGGTTTTGCTTTTTGGCTGTTTGGGGGTGTTAAACTTGTTTTCGCCTTGGTGGACGGGTCTGGGGGCATTGCTGGGAAGGTCTATTACCGGATAAAAGTTTTTGGGGAGAAAATCCATGGTGAAAAGGTTTTTCACTTTGCAGAGTTTTTACTTACTTTCATGTTTTCGGGGGCCTTTTTGGAGGGCCTCCTGGTGTTTGGGGGGTTGGGGGGTCTTGGAGCATCGCTGGGTATGGATAGTTTTGACTGCAAGTGGTTTGAAGAAAATCCATGGTGGCAAAGGGGAGTTAGGGCCTAGCTGCAGAGCGCGCACGGAGTGATTTGGGAATGAGGCCTAAATTATTCTGTCTCACTTTTTCCGGTTTTGTATTTGGCTGTTTGGGGGTGTTAAACTTGTTTTCGCCTTGGTTGACGGGTCTGGGGGCTTTGCTAGGAAGGTCTAATACCGGATAAAAGTGTTTTTGGAGAAAATCCATGGTGAAAAGGTTTTTCACTTTGCAGAGTTTTTGCTTACTTTCGTGTTTTCGGGGGCCTGCTTTTGGGGGTTCCTGGTGTTTGATTGGGGGCTGGGGGGTCTTGGAGCATCGCTGGGTATGGATAGTTTTGATTGCAAGTGGTTTGAAGACAATCCATGGTGGCAAAGGGGAGTTAGGGCCTAGCTGCAGAGCGCGCACGGAGTTATTTGGGAATGAGGCCTAAACTATTCTGTCTCACTTTTTCCGGTTTTGCTTTTTGGCTGTTTGGGGGTGTTAAACTTGTTTTCGCCAGGGTTGACGGGTCTGGGTGCATTGCTGGGAAGGTCTGCTACCGGATAAATGTGTTTTGGAGAAAATCTATGGTGAAAAAGCTTTTCACTTTGCAGAGTTTTTGCTCACTTTCGTGTTTTCGGGGGCCTGCTTTTGGGGGTTCCTGGTGTTTGGGGGGGTGGGTGGTCTTGGAGCATCGATGGGTATGGATAGTATGGATTGCAAGTGGTTTGAAGAAAATCCATGGTGGCAAAGGGGAGTTAGGGCCTAACTGCAGAGCGCGCAAGGAGTGATTTGGGAATGAGGCCTAAAGTATTCTGTCTCACTTTTTCTGGTTTTGCTTTTTGGCTGTTTGGGGGTGTTAAACTTGTTTTCGCCTGGGTTGACGGGTCTGGGGGCATTGCTCGGAAGGTCTAATACCGGATAAAAGTGTTTCCGTGAAAATCCATGGTGAAAAGGTTTTTCACTTTGCAGAGTTTTCGCTCACTTTCATGTTTTCCCGGGCCTGCTTGGGGGGTTCCTGGTGTTTGGGGGTGTTTGGTGGTCTTGTAGCATCGCTGGGTATGGATAGTTTTGATTGCAAGTGGTTTGAAGAAAATCCATGGTGGCAAAGGGGAGTTAGGGCCTAGCTGCAGAGCGCGCACGGAGTGATTTGGGAATGAGGCCTAAATTATTCTGTCTCACTTTTTCCGGTTTTGCTTTTTGGCTGTTTGGGGGTGTTAAACTCGTTTTCGCCTGGGTTGACGGGTCTGGGGGCATTGCTGGGAAGGTCTAATACCAGATAAAAGTGTTTTGGAGAAAATCCATGGTAAAAAAGTTTTTCAATTTGCAGAGTTTTTGCTCACTTTCGTGTTTTTGGGGGCCTTTTTGGGGGGCCTCCTGGTGTTTGGGGGGTTGGGGGGTCTTGGAGCATCGCTGGGTATGGATAGTTTTGATTGCAAGTGGTTTGAAGAAAATCCATGGTGGCAAAGGGGAGTTAGGGCCTAACTGCAGAGCGCGCACGGAGTGATTTGGGAATGAGGCCTAAATTATTCTGTCTCACTTTTTCCGGTTTTGTATTTGGCTGTTTGGGGGTGTTAAACTTGTTTTCGCCTTGGTTGACGGGTCTGGGGGCATTGCTAGGAAGGTCTAATCCCGGATAAAAGTGTTTTTGGAGAAAATCCATGGTGAAAAGGTTTTTCACTTTGCAGAGTTTTTGCTTACTTTCGTGTTTTCGGGGGCCTGCTTTTGGGGGTTCCTGGTGTTTGATTGGGGGCTGGGGGGTCTTGGAGCATCGCTGGGTATGGATAGTTTTGATTGCAAGTGGTTTGAAGACAATCCATGGTGGCAAAGGGGAGTTAGAGCCTAGCTGCAGAGCGCGCACGGAGTGATTTGGGAATGAGGCCTAAACTATTCTGTCTCACTTTTTCCGGTTTTGCTTTTTGGCTGTTTGGGGGTGTTAAACTTGTTTTTGCCAGGGTTGACGGGTCTGGGTGCATTGCTGGGTAGGTCTGCTACCGGATAAATGTGTTTTGGAGAAAATCCATGGTGAAAAAGTTTTTCACTTTGCAGAGTTTTTGCTCACTTTCGTGTTTTCGGGGGCCTGCTTTTGGGGGTTCCTGGTGTTTGGGGGGGTGGGTGGTCTTGGAGCATCGATGGGTATGGATAGTATGGATTGCAAGTGCTTTGAAGAAAATCCATGGTGGCAAAGGGGAGTTAGGGCCTAACTGCAGAGCACGCAAGGAGTGATTTGGGAATGAGGCCTAAATTATTCTGTCTCACTTTTTCTGGTTTTGCTTTTTGGCTGTTTGGGGGTGTTAAACTTGTTTTCGCCTGGGTTGACGGGTTTGGGGGCATTGCTGGGAAGGTCTAAGACCGGATGAAAGTGTTTTGGAGTAAATCTATGGTGAAAAAGTTATTCACTTTGCAGAGTTTTTGCTTACTTTTGTGTTTTCAGGGCCCTGCTTGGGGGGTACCTGGTGTTTGGGGGGGTTGGGGGGTCTTGGAGCATCGCTGGGTATTGATAGTTTTGATTGCAAGTGGTTTGAAGAAAATCCATGGTGGCAAAGGGGAGTTATGGCCTAGCTGCAGAGCGCGCACGGAGTTATTTGGGAATGAGGCCTAAACTATTCTGTCTCACTTTTTCCGGTTTTGCTTTTTGGCTGTTTGGGGGTGTTAAACTTGTTTTCGCCAGGGTTGACGGGTCTGGGTGCATTGCTGGGTAGGTCTGCTACCGGATAAATGTGTTTTGGAGAAAATCCATGGTGAAAAAGCTTTTCACTTTGCAGAGTTTTTGCTCACTTTCGTGTTTTCGGGGGCCTGCTTTTGGGGGTTCCTGGTGTTTGGGGGGGGTGGGTGGTCTTGGAGCATCGATGGGTATGGATAGTATGGATTGCAAGTGGTTTGAAGAAAATCCATGGTGGCAAAGGGGAGTTAGGGCCTAACTGCAGAGCGCGCAAGGAGTGATTTGGGAATGAGGCCTAAAGTATTCTGTCTCACTTTTTCTGGTTATGCTTTTTGGCTGTTTGGGGGTGTTAAACTTGTTTTCGCCTGGGTTGACGGGTCTGGGGGCATTGCTCGGAAGGTCTAATACCGGATAAAAGTGTTTCCGTGAAAATCCATGGTGAAAAGGTTTTTCACTTTGCAGAGTTTTCGCTCACTTTCATGTTTTCCCGGGCCTGCTTGGGGGGTTCCTGGTGTTTGGGGGTGTTTGGTGGTCTTGTAGCATCGCTGGGTATGGATAGTTTTGATTGCAAGTGGTTTGAAGAAAATCCATGGTGGCAAAGGGGAGTTAGGGCCTAGCTGCAGAGCGCGCACGGAGTGATTTGGGAACGAGGCCTAAATTATTCTAAGTCTCACTTTTTCCGGTTTTGCTTTTTGGCTGTTTGGGGGTGTTAAACTCGTTTTCGCCCGGGTTGACGGGTCTGGGGGCATTGCTGGGAAGGTCTAATACCAGATAAAAGTGTTTTGGAGAAAATCCATGGTGAAAAAGTTTTTCACTTTGCAGAGTTTTTGCTCACTTTCGTGTTTTTGGGGGCCTTTTTGGGGGGCCTCCTGGTGTTTGGGGGGTTGGGGGGTCTTAGAGCATCGCTGGGTATGGATAGTTTTGATTGCAAGTGGTTTGAAGAAAATCCATGGTGGCAAAGGGGAGTTAGGGCCTAACTGCAGAGCGCGCACGGAGTGATTTGGGAATGAGGCCTAAATTATTCTGTCTCACTTTTTCCGGTTTTGTATTTGGCTGTTTGGGGGTGTTAAACTTGTTTTCGCCTTGGTTGACGGGTCTGGGGGCATTGCTAGGAAGGTCTAATACCGGATAAAAGTGTTTTTGGAGAAAATCCATGGTGAAAAGGTTTTTCACTTTGCAGAGTTTTTGCTTACTTTCGTGTTTTCGGGGGCCTGCTTTTGGGGGTTCCTGGTGTTTGATTGGGGGCTGGGGGGTCTTGGAGCATCGCTGGGTATGGATAGTTTTGATTGCAAGTGGTTTGAAGACAATCCATGGTGGCAAAGGGGAGTTAGAGCCTAGCTGCAGAGCACGCACAGAGTGATTTGGGAATGAGGCCTAAACTATTCTGTCTCACTTTTTCCGGTTTTGCTTTTTGGCTGTTTGGGGGTGTTAAACTTGTTTTTGCCAGGGTTGACGGGTCTGGGTGCATTGCTGGGTAGGTCTGCTACCGGATAAATGTGTTTTGGAGAAAATCCATGGTGAAAAAGTTTTTCACTTTGCAGAGTTTTTGCTTACTTTCGTGTATTCGGGGGACTGCTTGGGGGGTTCCTGGTGTTTGGGGGGTTGGGGGGTTTTGGAGCATCGCTGGGTATGGATAGTTTTGATTGCAAGTGGTTTGAAGAAAATCCATGCTGGCAAAAGGGGGTTAGGGCCTAGTTGCAGAGCGCGCACGGAGTGATTTGGGAATGAGGCCTAAATTATTCTGTCTCACTTTTTCCGGTTTTGTATTTGGCTGTTTGGGGGTGTTAAACTTGTTTTCGCCTTGGTGGACGGGTCTGGGGGCATTGCTGGGAAGGTCTAATACCGGATAAAAGTGTTTTTTGGAGAACATCCATGGTGAAAAGGTTTTTCACTTTGCAGAGTTTTTGCTTACTTTCGTGTTTTCGGGGGCCTGCTTTTGGGGGTTCCTGGTGTTTGATTGGGGGCTGGGGGGTCTTGGAGCATCGCTGGGTATGGATAGTTTTGATTGCAAGTGGTTTGAAGAAAATCCATGGTGGCAAAGGGGAGTTAGGGCCTAGCTGCAGAGCGCGCACGGAGTGATTTGGGAATGAGTCCTACATTATTCTGTCTCACTTTTTCTGGCTTTGCTTTTTGGCTGTTTGGGGGTGTTAAACTTGTTTTCGCCTGGGTTGACGGGTCTGGGGGCATTGCTGGGAAGGTCTAATACCGGATAAAAGTGTTTTTGGAGAAAATCAATGGTTAAAAAGTTTTTCACTTTGCAGAGTTTTCGCTCACTTTCGTGTTTTCGGGCTCCTGCTTTTGGGGGTTCCTGGTGTTTGATTGGGGGCTGGGGGGTCTTGGAGCATCGCTGGGTATGGATAGTTTTGATTGCAAGTGGTTTGAAGACAATCCATGGTGGCAAAAGGGGGTTAGGGCCTAGTTGCAGAGCGCGCACGGAGTGATTTGGGAATGAGGCCTAAATTATTCTCTCACTTTTTCCGGTTTTGCTTTTTGGCTGTTTGAGGGTGTTAAACTTGTTTTCGCCTTGGTGGACGGGTCTGGTGGCATTGCTGGGAACGGCTAATACCGGATAAACGTTTTTGGGAGAAAATCTATGGTGAAAAAGTTTTTCACTTTGCAGAGTTTTTGCTCACTTCCAGTTTTCGGGGGCCTGCTTTTGGGGGTTCCTGTTGTTTGTGGGATGGGGGGTCTTGGAGCATCGCTGGGTATGGATAGTTTTGATTGCAAGTGGTTTGAAGAAAATCCATGGTGGCAAAGGGGAGTTAGAGCCTAGCTGCAGAGCGCGCACGGAGTGATTTGGGAATGAGGCCTAAATTATTCTGTCTCACTTTTTCTGGTTTTGCTTTTTGGCTGTTTGGGGGTGTTAAACTTGCTTTCGCCTGGGTTGACGGGTCTGGGGGCATTGCTGGGAAGGTCTAATACCGGATAAAAGTGTTTTTGAAGAAAATCCATGGTGAAAAAGTTTTTCACTTTGCAGAGTTTTTGATCACTTTTGTGTTTTCGGGGTCCTGCTTTTGGGGTTCCTGGTGTTTGATTGGGGGCTAGGGGGGTCTTGGAGCATCTCTGGGTATGGATAGTTTTGATTGCAAGTGGTTTGAAGACAATCCATGGTGGCAAAAGGGGGTTAGGGCCTAGTTGCAGAGCGCGCACGGAGTGATTTGGGAATGAGGCCTAAATTATTCTGTCTCACTTTTTCCGGTTTTGCTTTTTGGCTGTTTGGGGGTGTTAAACTTGTTTTCGCCTGGGTTGACGGGTCTGGGGGCATTGCTGGGAACGTCTAATACCGGATAAAAGTGTTTTTGAAGAAAATCCATGGTGAAAAAGTTTTTCACTTTGCAGAGTTTTTGCTCACTTTTAAGTTTTTGGGGTGCCTGCTTTTGGGGGTTCCTGGTGTTTGGGGGGGTGGGGGGTCTTGGAGCATCCCTGGGTATGGATAGTTTTGATTGCAAGTGGTTTGAAGACAATCCATGGTGGCAAAGGGGAGTTAGAGCATAGCTACAGAGCGCGCACGGAGTGATTTGGGAATGAGGCCTAAATTATTCTAAATCTCACTTTTTCTGGTTGTGCTTTTTGGCTGTTTGGGGTGTTAAACTTGTTTTTGCCTGGGTTGACGGGTCTGGGGGCATTGCTGGGAAGGTCTAATACCGGATAAAAGTGTTTCTGAGAAAATCCATGGTAAAAAAGTTTTTCACTTTGCAGAGTTTTCGCTCACTTTCATGTTTTCCGGGGCCTGCTTGGGGGGTTCCTGGTGTTTGGGGGGGTTTGGGGGTCTTGGAGCATCGCTGGGTATGGATAGTTTTGATTGCAAGTGGTTTGAAGAAAATCCATGGTGGCAAAGGGGAGTTAGGGCCTAACTGCAGAGCACGCACGGAGTGATTTGGGAATGAGGCTTAAATTATTCTGTCTCACTTTTTACGGTTTTGCATTTGGCTGTTGGGGGTGTTAAACTTGTTTTCGCCTTGGTTGACGGGTCTGGGGGCATTGCTGGGAAGATCTAATACCGGATAAAAGTGTTTTTGGAGAAAATCCATGGTGAAAAGGTTTTTCACTTTGCAGAGTTTTTGCTTACTTTCGTGTTTTCGGGGGCCTGCTTTTGGGGGTTCCTGGTGTTTGATTGGGGGCTGGGGGGTCTTGGAGCATCGCTGGGTATGGATAGTTTTGAATGCAAGTGGTTTGAAGACAATCCATGGTGGCAAAGGGGAGTTAGAGCCTAGCTGCAGAGCGCGCACGGAGTGATTTGGGAATGAGGCCTAAATTATTCTAAGTCTCACTTTTTCCGGTTTTGCTTTTTGGTGGTTTTGGGGTGTTAAACTTGTTTTCGCCTGGGTTGACGGGTCTGGGGGCATTGCTGGGAAGGTCTAAGACCGGATGAAAGTGTTTTGGAGTAAATCTATGGTGAAAAAGTTATTCACTTTGCAGAGTTTTTGCTTACTTTCGTGTTTTCGGGGGCCTGCTTGGGGGGGTTCCTGGTGTTTGGGGGGGCTGGGGGTCTTGGAGCATCGCTGGGTATGGATAGTTATGATTGCAAGTGGTTTGAAGAAAATCCATGGTGGCAATGCAGAGTTGAAGCCTAGCTGCAGAGCGCGCAGGAGTGATTTGGGAATGAGGCCTAAATTATTCTAAGTCTCACTTTTTCCGGTTTTGCTTTTTGGCTGTTTGGGGGAGTTAAACTTGTTTTCGCCTGGGTTGACGGGTCTGGGGGCATTGCTCGGAAGGTCTAATACCGGATAAAAGTGTTTCGGAGAAAATCCATGGTGAAAAAGTTTTTCACTTTGCAGAGTTTTCGCTCACTTTCATGTTTTCCGGGGCCTGCTTGGGGGGTTCCTGGTGTTTGGGGGTGTTTGGTGGTCTTGGAGCATCGCTGGGTATGGATAGTTTTGATTGCAAGTGGTTTGAAGAAAATCCATGGTGGCAAAGGGGAGTTAGGGCCTAGCTGCAGAGCGCATACGGAGTGATTTGGGAATGAGTCCTACATTATTCTGTCTCACTTTTTCTGGCTTTGCTTTTTGGCTGTTTGGGGGTGTTAAACTTGTTTTCGTCTGGGTTGACGGGTCTGGGGGCATTGCTGGGAAGGTCTAATACCGGATAAAAGTGTTTTTGGAGAAAATCAATGGTTAAAAAGTTTTTCACTTTGCAGAGTTTTCGCTCACTTTCGTGTTTTCGGGGTCCTGCTTTTGGGGGTTCCTGGTGTTTGATTGGGGGCTGGGGGGTCTTGGAGCATCACTGGGTATGGATAGTTTTGATTGCAAGTGGTTTGAAGACAATCCATGGTGGCAAAAGGGGGTTAGGGCCTAGTTGCAGAGCGCGCACGGAGTGATTTGGGAATGAGGCCTAAATTATTCTCTCACTTTTTCCGGTTTTGCTTTTTGGCTGTTTGGGGGTGTTAAACTTGTTTTCGCCTTGGTGGACGGGTCTGGGGGCATTGCTGGGAACGGCTAATACCGGATAAATGTTTTTGGGAGAAAATCTATGGTGAAAAAGTTTTTCACTTTGCAGAGTTTTTGCTCACTTCCAGTTTTCGGGGGCCTGCTTTTGGGGGTTCCTGGTGTTTGTGGGATGGGGGGTCTTGGAGCATCCCTGGGTATGGATAGTTTTGATTGCAAGTGGTTTGAAGACAATCCATGGTGGCAAAGGGGAGTTAGAGCATAGCTACAGAGCGCGCACGGAGTGATTTGGGAATGAGGCCTAAATTATTCTAAGTCTCACTTTTTCCGGTTGTGCTTTTTGGCTGTTTGGGGTGTTAAACTTGTTTTTGCCTGGGTTGACGGGTCTGGGGGCATTGCTGGGAAGGTCTAATACCGGATAAAAGTGTTTCGGAGAAAATCCATGGTAAAAAAGTTTTTCACTTTGCAGAGTTTTCGCTCACTTTCATGTTTTCCGGGGCCTGCTTGGGGGGTTCCTGGTGTTTGGGGGGGTTTGGGGGTCTTGGAGCATCGCTGGGTATGGATAGTTTTGATTGCAAGTGGTTTGAAGAAAATCCATGGTGGCAAAGGGGAGTTAGGGCCTAACTGCAGAGCGCGCACGGAGTGATTTGGGAATGAGGCCTAAATTATTCTGTCTCACTTTTTCCGGTTTTGCATTTGGCTGTTTGGGGTGTTAAACTTGTTTTGGCCTTGGTTGACGGGTCTGGGGGCATTGCTGGGAAGATCTAATACCGGATAAAAGTGTTTTTGGAGAAAATCCATGGTGAAAAGGTTTTTCACTTTGCAGAGTTTTTGCTTACTTTCGTGTTTTCGGGGGCCTGCTTTTGGGGGTTCCTGGTGTTTTGATTGGGGGCTGGGGGGTCTTGGAGCATCGCTGGGTATGGATAGTTTTGAATGCAAGTGGTTTGAAGACAATCCATGGTGGCAAAGGGGAGTCAGAGCCTAGCTGCAGAGCGCGCACGGAGTGATTTGGGAATGAGGCCTAAATTATTCTAAGTCTCACTTTTTCCGGTTTTGCTTTTTGGTGGTTTTGGGGTGTTAAACTTGTTTTCGCCTGGGTTGACGGGTCTGGGGGCATTGCTGGGAAGGTCTAAGACCGGATGAAAGTGTTTTGGAGTAAATCTATGGTGAAAAAGTTATTCACTTTGCAGAGTTTTTGCTTACTTTCGTGTTTTCAGGGGCCTGCTTGGGGGGGTTCCTCGTGTTTGGGGGGGCTGGGGGTCTTGGAGCATCGCTGGGTATGGATAGTTATGATTGCAAGTGGTTTGAAGAAAATCCATGGTGGCAATGCGGAGTTGAAGCCTAGCTGCAGAGCGCGCACGGAGTGATTTGGGAATGAGGCCAAAATTATTCTAAGTCTCACTTTTTCCGTTTTGCTTTTTGGCTGTTTGGGGGTGTTAAACTTGTTTTCGCCTGGTTTGACGGGTCGGGGGGCATTGCTTGGAAGGTCTAATACCAGACGAAAGTGTTTTGGAGAAAATCCATGGTGAAAAAGTTTTTCACTTTGTCGAGTCTTTTTTTACTTTCGTGTATTCGGGGGACTGCTTGGGGGGTTCCTGGTGTTTGGGGGGTTGGGGGGTTTTGGAGCATCGCTGGGTATGGATAGTTTTGATTGCACGTGGTTTGAAGAAAATCCATGGTGGCAAAAGGGGGTTAGGGCCTAGCTGCAGAGCGCGCACGGAGTGATTTGGGAATGAGGCCTAATTATTCTGTCTCACTTTTTCCGGTTTTGCTTTTTGGCTGTTTGGGGGTGGTAAACTTGTTTTCGCCTTGGTTGACGGGTCTGGGGGCATTGCTGGGAACAGCTAATACCGGATAAAAGAATTTTGGAGAAAATCTATGGTGAAAAAGTTTTTCACTTTGCAGAGTTTTTGCTCACTTTCGTGTTTTCGGGGGCCTGCTTTTGGGGGTTCCAGGTGTTTGGGGGGTGGGTGGTCTTGGAGCATCGCTGGGTATGGATAGTATGGATTGCAAGTGGTTTGAAGAAAATCCATGGTGGCAAAGGGGAGTTAGGGCTTAACTGCAGAGCGCGCACGGAGTGATTTGGGAATGAGGCCTAAATTATTCTGTCTCACTTTTTCCGGTTTTGCTTTTTGGCTGTTTAGGGGTGTTAAACTTGTTTTCACCTTGGTTGACAGGTCTTGGGGCATTGCTGGGAAGGTCTAATACCGGATAAAAGTGTTTTTGGAGAAAATCCATGGTGAAAAAGTTTTTCACTTTGCAGAGTTTTCTCTCACTTTCGTGTTTACAGGGGGCTGATTTGGGGGGTTCCTGGTGTTTGGGGGGGGGAGTGGGGGGTCTTGGAGCATCGCTGGGTATGGATAGTTTTGATTGCAAGTGGTTTGAAGAAAATCCATGGTGGCAAAGGGGAGTTAAAGCCTAGCTGCAGAGCGCGCACAGAGTGATTTGGGAATGAGGCCTAAATTATTCTGTCTCACTTTTTCCAGTTTTGCTTTTTGGCTGTTTGGGGGTGTTAAACTTGTTTTCACCTTGGTTGACGGGTCTGGGGGCATTGCTGGGAAGGTCTAATACCGGATTAAAGTGTTTTTGGCGAAAATCCATGGTGAAAAAGTTTTTCACTTTGCAGAGTTTTTTCTCACTTTTGTGTTTTTGGGGGCTTGCTTTTGGGGGTTCCTGGTGTTTGGGGGGGGTCTTGGTGCATCGCTGGGTATGGATAGTTTTGATTGCAAGTGGTTTGAAGAAAACCCATGGTGGCAAAGGGGAGTTAGAGCCTAGCTGCAGAGCGCGCACGGAGTGATTTGGGAATGAGGCCTAAATTATTCTGTCTCACTTTTTCTGGTTTTGCTTTTTGGCTGTTTTGGGGTGTTAAACTTGTTTTCGCCTGGGTTGACGGGTCTGGGGGCATTGCTGGGAAGGTCTAATACCAGATAAAAGTGTTTTGGAGAAAATCCATGGTGAAAAAGTTTTTCACTTTGCAGAGTTTTCACTCACTTTCATGTTTTCCGGGGCCTGCTTGGGGGGTTCCTGGTGTTTGGGGGGGTTTGGGGGTCTTGGAGCATCGCTGGGTATGGATAGTTTTGATTGCAAGTGGTTTGAAGAAAATCCATGGTGGCAAAGGGGAGTTAGGGCCTAACTGCAGAGCCCGCACGGAGTGATTTGGGAATGAGGCCTAAATTATTCTGTCTCACTTTTTCCGGTTTTGCATTTGGCTGTTTGGGGTGTTAAACTTGTTTTCGCCTTGGTTGACGGGTCTGGGGGCATTGCTGGGAAGATCTAATACCGGATAAAAGTGTTTTTGGAGAAAATCCATGGTGAAAAGGTTTTTCACTTTGCAGAGTTTTTGCTTACTTTCGTGTTTTCGGGGGCCTGCTTTTGGGGGTTCCTGGTGTTTGATTGGGGGCTGGGGGGTCTTGGAGCATCGCTGGGTATGGATAGTTTTGAATGCAAGTGGTTTGAAGACAATCCATGGTGGCAAAGGGGAGTTAGAGCCTAGCTGCAGAGCGCGCACGGAGTGATTTGGGAATGAGGCCTAATTATTCTGTCTCACTTTTTCCGGTTTTGCTTTTTGGCTGTTTGGGGGTGGTAAATTTGTTTTCGCCTTGGTTGACGGGTCTGGGGGCATTGCTGGGAACAGCTAATACCGGATAAAAGAATTTTGGAGAAAATCTATGGTGAAAAAGTTTTTCACTTTGCAGAGTTTTTGCTCACTTTCGTGTTTTCGGGGGCCTGCTTTTGGGGGTTCCAGGTGTTTGGGGGGGGTGGGTGGTCTTGGAGCATCGCTGGGTATGGATAGTATGGATTGCAATTGGTTTGAAGAAAATCCATGGTGGCAAAGGGGAGTTTAGGGCCTAACTGCTGAGCGCGCACGGAGTGATTTGGGAATGAGGCCTAAATTATTCTGTCTCACTTTTTCCGGTTTTGATTTTTGGATGTTTGGGGGTGTTAAACTTGTTTTCACCTTGGTTGACAGGTCTTGGGGCATTGCTGGGAAGGTCTAATACCGGATAAAAGTGTTTTTGGAGAAAATCCATGGTGAAAAAGTTTTTCACTTTGCAGAGTTTTCGCTCACTTTCGTGTTTACAGGGGGCTGATTTGGGGGGTTCCTGGTGTTTGGGGGGGTGGGGGTGGGGGGTCTTGGAGCATCGCTGGGTATGGATAGTTTTGATTGCAAAAGGTTTGAAGAAAATCCATGGTGGCAAAGGGGAGTTAGAGCCTAGCTGCAGAGCGCGCACAGAGTGATTTGGGAATGAGGCCTAAATTATTCTGTCTCACATTTTCCAGTTTTGCTTTTTGGCTGTTTGGGGGTGTTAAACTTGTTTTCACCTTGGTTGACGGGTCTGGGGGCATTGCTGGGAAGGTCTAATACCGGATTAAAGTATTTTTGGCGAAAATCCATGGTGAAAAAGTTTTTCACTTTGCAGAGTTTTTTCTCACTTTTGTGTTTTTGGGGGCTTGCTTTTGGGGGTTCCTGGTGTTTGGGGGGGGGGTCTTGGTGTATCGCTGGGTATGGATAGTTTTGATTGCAAGTGGTTTGAAGAAAACCCATGGTGGCAAAGGGGAGTTAGAGCCTAGCTGCAGAGCGCGCACGGAGTGATTTGGGAATGAGGCCTAAATTATTCTGTCTCACTTTTTCTGGTTTTGCTTTTTGGCTGTTTGGGGGTGTTAAACTTGTTTTCGCCTGGGTTGACGGGTCTGGGGGCATTGCTCGGAAGGTCTAATACCAGATAAAAGTGTTTTGGAGAAAATCCATGGTGAAAAAGTTTTTCACTTTGCAGTGTTTTCGCTCACTTTCGTGTTTTCGGGGGCCTGCTTGGGGGGGGTTCCTGGTGTTTGTCGGGGCTGGGGGTCTTGGAGCATCGCTGGGTATGCATAGTTATGATTGCAAGTGGTTTGAAGAAAATCCATGGTGGCAATGCGGAGTTGAAGCCTAGCTGCAGAGCGCGCACGGAGTGATTTGGGAATGAGGCCTAAAGATTTCTAAGTCTCACTTTTTCTGATTTTCCTTTTTGGCTGTTTCGATGTGTTAAACTTGTTTCGCCTGGGTTGACGGGTCTGGCGGCATTGCTGGGAAGGTCTAATACCAAATAAAAGTATTTTGGAGAAAATCCATGGTGAAAAAGTTTTTCACTTTGCAGAGTTTTTGCTCACTTTCATGTTTTTGGGGGCCTTCTTGGGGGGGTTCCTGGTGTTTGGGGGGATTTGGGGGGGTCTTGGAGCATCGTTGGGTATGGATAGTTTTGATTGCAAGTGGTTTGAAGAAAATCCATGGTGGCAAAGGGGAGTTAGGGCCTAGCTGTAGAGCGTGCACAGAGGGATTTGGGAATGAGACCTAAATTATTCTAAATCTCACTTTTTCCGCTTTTGCTTTTGGGCTGTTAAACTTGTTTTCGCCTGGGTTGACGGGTCTGGGGGCATTGCTGGGAAGGTCTAATACCGGGTAAAAGTGTTTTGGAGAAAATCCATGGTGAAAAAGTTTTTCACTTTGCAGAGTTTTCGCTTACTTTCGTGTTTTCGGGGGCCTGCTTGGGGGGCTCCTGGTGTTTGGGGGGTTGGGGGGTCTTGGAACATCGCTGGGTATGGATAGTTTTGATTGCAAGTGGTTTGAAGAAAACCCATGGTGGCAAAGGCGAGTTAGAGCCTAGCTGCAGAGCGCGCACGGAGTGATTTGGGAATGAGGCCTAAATTATTCTGTCTCACTTTTTCTGGTTTTGCTTTTTGGCTGTTTGGGGGTGTTAAACTTGTTTTCGCCTGGGTTGACAGGTCTGGGGGCATTGCTGGGAAGGTCTAATACCAGATAAAAGTGTTTTGGAGAAAATCCATGGTGAAAAAGTTTTTCACTTTGTAGAGTTTTTGCTCACTTTCGTGTTTTCGGGGGCCTGCTTGGGGGGGCTCCTGGTGTTTGGGGGTTGGAGGGTCTTGGAGCATCGCTGGGTATGGATAGTTTTGACTGCAAGTGGTTTGAAGAAAATCCATGGTGGCAAAGGGGAGTTAGGGCCTAGCTGCAGAGCGCACACGGAGTGATTTGGGAATGAGGCCTAAATTATTCTAAGTCTCACTTTTTCCCGTTTTGCTTTTTGGCTGTTTGGGGTGTTAAACTTGTTTTTGCCTGGGTTGACGGGTCTGGGGGCATTGCTGGGAAGGTCTAATACCGGATAAAAGTGTTTTTGGAGAAAATCCATGGTGAAAAAGTTTTTCACTTTGCTGAGTTTTTGCTCACTTTTGTGTTTTTGGGGTGCCTGCTTTTGGGGGTTCCTGGTGTTTGGGGGGTGGGGGGTCTTGGAGCATCCCTGGGTATAGATAGTTTTGATTGCAAGTGGTTTGAAGAAAATCCATGGTGGCAAAGGGGAGTTAGAGCCTAGTTGCAGAGCGCGCACGGAGTGATTTGGGAAGGAGTCCTACATTATTCTGTCTCACTTTTTCTGGCTTTGCTTTTTGGCTGTTTGGGGGTGTTAAACTTGTTTTCGCCTGGGTTGACGGGTCTGGGGGCATTGCTGGGAAGGTCTAATACCGGATAAAAGTGTTTTTGGAGAAAATTAATGGTTAAAAAGTTTTTCACTTTGCAGAGTTTTCGCTCACTTCCGTGTTTTCGGGGTCCTGCTTTTGGGGGTTCCTGGTGTTTGATTGGGGGCTGGGGGGTCTTGGAGCATCGCTGGGTATGGATAGTTTTGATTGCAAGTGGTTTGAAGACAATCCATGGTGGCAAAAGGGGGTTAGGGCCTAGTTGCAGAGCGCGCACGGAGTGATTTGGGAATGAGGCCTAAATTATTCTGTCTCACTTTTTCCGGTTTTGCTTTTTGGCTGTTTGGGGGTGTTAAACTTGTTTTCGCCTTGGTGGACGGATCTGGGGGCATTGCTGGGAACGGCTAATACCGGATAAAAGTTTTTGGGAGAAAATCTATGGTGAAAAAGTTTTTCACTTTGCAGAGTTTTTGCTCACTTCCAGTTTTCGGGGGCCTGTTTTGGGGGTTCCTGGTGTTTGTGGGTTGGGGGGTCTTGGAGCATCGCTGGGTATGGATAGTTTTGATTGCAAGTGGTTTGAAGAAAATCCATGATGGCAAAGGGGAGTTAGAGCCTAGCTGCAGAGCGCGCACAGAGTGATTTGGGAATGAGGCCTAAATTATTCTGTCTCACTTTTTGTGGTTTTGCTTTTTGGCTGTTTGGGGGTGTTAAACTTGCTTTTGCCTGGGTTGACGGGTCTGGGGGCATTGCTGGGAAGGTCTAATACCGGATAAAAGTGTTTTTGTAGAAAATCAATGGTTAAAACGTTTTTCACTTTGCAGAGTTTTCGATCACTTTTGTGTTTTCGGGGTCCTGCTTTTGGGGTTCCTGGTGTTTGATTGGGGGCTAGGGGGGTCTTGGAGCATCTCTGGGTATGGATAGTTTTGATTGCAAGTGGTTTGAAGACAATCCATGGTGGCAAAAGTGGGTTAGGGCCTAGTTGCAGAGCGCGCACGGAGTGATTTGGGAATGAGGCCTACATTATTCTGTCTCACTTTTTCCGGTTTTGCTTTTTGGCTGTTTGGGGGTGTTAAACTTGTTTTCGCCTGGGTTGACGGGTCTGGGGGCATTGCTGGGAAGGTCTAATACCGGATAAAAGTGTTTTTGAAGAAAATCCATGGTGAAAAAGTTTTTCACTTTGCAGAGTTTTTGCTCACTTTTAAGTTTTTGGGGTGCCTGCTTTTGGGGGTTCCTGGTGTTTGGGGGGGGGGTGGGGGGTCTTGGAGCATCCCTGGGTATGGATAGTTTTGATTGCAAGTGGTTTGAAGACAATCCATGGTGGCAAAGGGGAGTTAGAGCATAGCTACAGAGCGCGCACGGAGTGATTTGGGAATGAGGCCTAAATTATTCTGTCTCACTTTTTCCGGTTTTGCTTTTTGGCTGTTTGGGGTGTTAAACTTGTTTTTGCCTGGGTTGACTGGTCTGGGGACATTGCTGGGAAGGTCTAATACCGGATAAAAGTGTTTCGGAGAAAATCCATGGTAAAAAAGTTTTTCACTTTGCAGAGTTTGCGCTCACTTTCATGTTTTCCGGGGCCTGCTTGGGGGGGTTCCTGGTGTTTGGGGGGGTTTGGGGGTCTTGGAGCATCGCTGGGTATGGATAGTTTTGATTGCAAGTGGTTTGAAGAAAATCCATGGTGGCAAAGGGGAGTTAAAGCCTAGCTGCAGAGCGCGCATGGAGTGATTTGGGAATGAGGCCTAAATTATTCTGTCTCACTTTTTCCGGTTTTGCTTTTTGGCTGTTTGGGGGTATTAAACTTGTTTTCGCCTGGGTTGACGGGTCTGGGGGCATTGCTGGGAAGGTCTAATACTGGATAAAAGTGTTTTGGAGTAAATCCATGGTGAAAAACTTTTACACTTTGCAGAGATTTTACTTACTTTCGTGTTTTCGGGGGACTGCTTGGGGGGTTCCTGGTGTTTGGGGGGGTTTGGGGGTCTTGGAGCATCGCTGGGTATGGATAGTTTTGATTGCAAGTGGTTTGAAGAAAATCCATGGTGGCAAAGGGGAGTTAAAGCCTAGCTGCAGAGCGTGCATGGAGTGATTTGGGAATGAGGCCTAAATTATTCTGTCTCACTTTTTCCGGTTTTGCTTTTTGGCTGTTTGGGGGTGTTAAACTTGTTTTCGCCTTGGTTGACGGGTCTGGGGGCATTGCTGGGAAGGTCTATTACCGGATAAAAGTTTTTTGGGAGAAAATCCATGGTGAAAAGGTTTTTCACTTTGCAGAGTTTTTACTTACTTTCATGTTTTCGGGGGCCTGCTTGGGGGGTTCCTGGTGTTTGGGGGGGTTGGGGGGTCTTGGAGCATCGCTGGGTATGGATAGTTTTGAATGCAAGTGGTTTGAAGACAATCCATGGTGACAAAGGGGAGTTAGAGCCTAGCTGCAGAGCGCGCACGGAGTGATTTGGGAATGAGGCCTAAATTATTCTAAGTCTCACTTTTTCCGGTTTTGCTTTTTGGTGGTTTGGGGGTGTTAAACTTGTTTTCGCCTGGGTTGACGGGTCTGGGGGCATTGCTGGGAAGGTCTAAGACCGGATGAAAGTGTTTTGGAGTAAATCTATGGTGAAAAAGTTATTCACTTTGCAGAGTTTTTGCTTACTTTCGTGTTTTTGGGGGCCTGCTTGGGGGGGTTCCTGGTGTTTGGGGGGGCTGGGGGTCTTGGAGCATCGCTGGGTATGGATAGTTATGATTGCAATTGGTTTGAAGAAAATCCATGGTGGCAATGCGGAGTTGAAGCCTAGCTGCAGAGCGCGCACGGAGTGATTTGGGAATGAGGCCTAAATTATTCTAAGTCTCACTTTTTCCGGTTTTGCTTTTTGGCTGTTTGGGGGAGTTAAACTTGTTTTCGCCTGGGTTGACGGGTCTGGGGGCATTGCTCGGAAGGTCTAATACCGGATAAAAGTGTTTCGGAGAAAATCCATGGTGAAAAAGTTTTTCACTTTGCAGAGTTTTCGCTCACTTTCATGTTTTCCGGGGCCTGCTTGGGGGGTTCCTGGTGTTTGGGGGTGTTTGGTGGTCTTGGAGCATCGCTGGGTATGGATAGTTTTGATTGCAAGTGGTTTGAAGAAAATCCATGGTGGCAAAGGGGAGTTAGGGCCTAGCTGCAGAGCGCGCACGGAGTGATTTGGGAATGAGGCCAAAATTATTCTAAGTCTCACTTTTTCCGTTTTGCTTTTTGGCTGTTTGGGGGTGTTAAACTTGTTTTCGCCTGGTTTGACGGGTCGGGGGGCATTGCTTGGAAGGTCTAATACCAGACGAAAGTGTTTTGGAGAAAATCCATGGTGAAAAAGTTTTTCACTTTGTCAAGTCTTTTTTTACTTTCGTGTATTCGGGGGACTGCTTGGGGGATTCCTGGTGTTTGGGGAGTTGGGGGGTTTTGGAGCATCGCTGGGTATGGATAGTTTTGATTGCACGTGGTTTGAAAAAAATCCATGGTGGCAAAAGGGGGTTAGGGCCTAGCTGCAGAGCGCGCACGGAGTGATTTGGGAATGAGGCCTAATTATTCTGTCTCACTTTTTCCGTTTTTGGTTTTTGGCTGTTTGGGGGTGTTAAACTTGTTTTCGCCTTGGTTGACGGGTCTGGGGGCATTGCTGGGAACAGCTAATACCAGATAAAAGAATTTTGGAGAAAATCTATGGTGAAAAAGTTTTTCACTTTGCAGAGTTTTTGCTCACTTTCGTGTTTTCGGGGGCCTGCTTTTGGGGGTTCCAGGTGTTTGGGGGGGTGGGTGGTCTTGGAGCATCGCTGGGTATGGATAGTATGGATTGCAAGTGGTTTGAAGAAAATCCATGGTGGCAAAGGGGAGTTAGGGCCTAACTGCAGAGCGCGCACGGAGTGATTTGGGAATGAGGCCTAAATTATTCTGTCTCACTTTTTCCGGTTTTGCTTTTTGGCTGTTTGGGGGTGTTAAACTTGTTTTCACCTCGGTTGACAGGTCATTGCTGGGAAGGTCTAATACCGGATAAAAGTGTTTTTGGAGAAAATCCATGGTGAAAAAGTCTTTCACTTTGCAGAGTTTTCGCTCACTTTCGTGTTTACAGGGGGCTGATTTGGGGGGTTCCTGGTGTTTGGGGGGGGGTGGGTGGTCTTGGAGCATCGCTGGGTATGGATAGTTTTGATTGCAAGTGGTTTGAAGAAAATCCATGGTGGCAAAGGGGAGTTAGAGCCTAGCTGCAGAGCGCGCACAGAGTGATTTGGGAATGAGGCCTAAATTATTCTGTCTCACTTTTTCCAGTTTTGCTTTTTGGCTGTTTGGGGGTGTTAAACTTGTTTTCACCTTGGTTGACAGGTCTGGGGGCATTGCTGGGAAGGTCTAATACCGGATTAAAGTGTTTTTGGCGAAAATCCATGGTGAAATTTTTTTTCACTTTGCAGAGTTTTTTCTCACTTTTGTGTTTTTGGGGGCTTGCTTTTGGGGGTTCCTGGTGTTTGGGGGGGGTCTTGGTGCATCGCTGGGTATGGATAGTTTTGATTGCAAGTGGTTTGAAGAAAACCCATGGCCGCAAAGGGGAGTTAGAACCGAGCTGCAGAGCGCGCACGGAGTGATTTGGGAATGAGGCCTAAATTATTCTGTCTCACTTCTTCTGGTTTTGCTTTTTGGCTGTTTGGGGGTGTTAAACTTGTTTTCGCCTGGGTTGACGGGTCTGGGGGCATTGCTGGGAAGGTCTAATACCAGATAAAAGTGTTTTGGAGAAAAATCCATGGTGAAAAGTTTTTCACTTTGCAGTGTTTTTGCTCACTTTCGTGTTTTCGGGGGCCTGCTTGGGGGGGGTTCCTGGTGTTTGTGGGGGCTGGGGGTCTTGGAGCATCGCTGGGTATGGATAGTTATGATTGCAAGTGGTTTGAAGAAAATCCATGTTGGCAATGCGGATTTGAAGCCTAGCTGCAGAGCTCGCACGGAGTGATTTGGGAATGAGGCCTAAATTATTCTAAGTCTCACTTTTTCTGGTTTTGCTTTTTGGCTGTTTGGGGGTGTTAAACTTGTTTTCCCCTGGGTTGAAGGGTCTGGGGGCATTGCTCGGAAGGTCTAATACCGGATAAAAGTGTTTCGGAGAAAATCCATGGTGAAAAAGTTTTTCACTTTGCAGAGTTTTCGTTCACTTTCATGTTTTTCGGGGCCTGCTTGAGGGGTTCCTGGTGTTTGTGGGTGTTTGGTGGTCTTGGAGCATCGCTGGGTATGGATAGTTTTGATTGCAAGTGGTTTGAAGAAAATCCATGGTGGCAAAGGGGAGTTAGGGCCTAGCTGCAGAGCGCGCACGGAGTGATTTGGGAATGAGGCCAAAATTATTCTAAGTCTCACTTTTTCCGGTTTTGCTTTTTGGTTGTTTGGGGTGTTAAACTTGTTTTCGCCTGGGTTGACGGGTCGGGGCCATTGCTGGGAAGGTCTAAGACCAGACGAAAGTGTTTTGGAGAAAATCCATGGTGAAAAAGTTTTTCACTTTGCAGTTTTTGCTTACTTTCATGTATTCGGGGGACTGCTTGGGGGGTTCCTGGTGTTTGGGGGGTTGGGGGGTTTTGGAGCATCGCTGGGTATGGATAGTTTTGATTGCACGTGGTTTGAAGAAAATCCATGGTGGCAAAAGGGGGTTAGGGCCTAGCTGCAGAGCGCGCACGGAGTGATTTAGGAATGAGGCCTAAATTATTCTGTCTCACTTTTTCCCGTTTTGCTTTTTGGCTGTTTTGGGTGTTAAACTTGTTTTCGCCTGGGTTGACGGGTCTGGGGACATTGCTGGGAACCGCTAATACCGGATAAAAGAATTTTGGAGAAAATCTATGGTGAAAAAGTTTTTCACTTTGCAGAGTTTTTGCTCACTTTCGTGTTTTCGGGGGTCTGCTTTTGGGGGTTCCTATTGTTTGGGGGGGTGGGTGGTCTTGGAGCATTGCTGGGTATGGATAGTATGGATTGCAAGTGGTTTGAAGAAAATCCATGGTGGCAAAGGGGAGTTAGGGCCTAACTGCAGAGCGCGCACGGAGTGATTTAGGAATGAGGCCTAAATTATTCTGTCTCACTTTTTCCCGTTTTGCTTTTTGGCTGTTTTGAGTGTTAAACTTGTTTTCGCCTGGGTTGACGGGTCTGGGGGCATTGCTGGGAAGGTCTAATACCGGATAAAAGTGTTTTTGGAGAAAATCCATGGTGAAAAAGTTTTTCACTTTGCAGAGTTTTCGCTCACTTTTGTGTTTTTGGGGTGCCTGCTTTTGGGGGTTCCTGGTGTTTGGGGGGTGGGGGGTCTTGGAGCATCTCTGGGTATGGATAGTTTTGATTGCAAGTGGTTTGAAGAAAATCGATGGTGGCAAAGGGGAGTTAGAGCCTAGCTGCAGAGCGCGCACGGAGTGATTTGGGAATGAGTCCTACATTATTCTGTCTCACTTTTTCAGGTTTTGCTTTTTGGCTGTTTGGGGGTGTTAAACTTGCTCTCGCCTGGGTTGACGGGTCTGGGGGCATTGCTGGGAAGGTCTAATACCGGATAAAAGTGTTTTTGTAGAAAATCAATGGTTAAAACGTTTTTCACTTTGCAGAGTTTTCGATCACTTTTGTGTTTTCGGGGTTCTGCTTTTGGGGTTCCTGGTGTTTGATTGGGGGTTAGGGGGGTCTTGGAGCATCTCTGGGTATGGATAGTTTTGATTGCAAGTGGTTTGAAGACAATCCATGGTGGCAAAGGGGAGTTAGAGCATAGCTACAGAGCGCGCACTGTGTGATTTCGGAATGAGGCCTAATTTTTTCTGACTCACTTTTTCCGGTTTTGCTTTTTGGCTGTTTGGGGTGTTAAACTTGTTTTCGCCTGGCTTGACTGGTCTGGGGGCATTGCTGGAAAGGTCTAATACCAGATAAAAGTGTTTTGGAGAAAATCCATGGTGAAAAAGTTTTTCACTTTGCAGAGTTTTTGCTCACTTTTGTAATTTCGGGGGCCTGCTTGGGGGGGTTCCTGGTGTTTGGGAGGGGGGTTGAAGGTCTTGGAGCATCACTGGGTATGGATAGTTTTGCTTGCAAGTGGTTTGAAGAAAATCCATGGTGGCAAAGGGGAGTTAGAGCCTAGCTGCAGAGCGCGCACGGAGTGATTTTGGGAATGAGGCCTAAAGATTTCTAAGTCTCACTTTTTCTGGAAACAAAGGATTGTTCATTTGTGAGGTGCATGTTTCAATCACCCCCTGATATTCAGGACCTTTGTGCAGTAGGTTGATTTTTTAACTGGATTTTATGGTGAGGAGAATCCTCATCCCATCCTACATGATTTTTATATAATGCAGGGGCTTGGGCCACTTCTAGAAAATGTGTATTTTTTATGAATTAGAATGTGATTTAAGAAGGCAGGCATAATCATTTCTTCGCCATGTGGGCACTCCCTGACAAACTCTGGTGGCCAGTCTTTCTCAGCTAGCAGGATATCATAGCCTTTAGATAAGTTATCCCAAAAGAGACCTCTTATTTTCCTAGTTTTGTCCCGCTCTATACGCAATGTTATTTCATATAATTTATGGGGTATGCTAACTCTGGTGTCAGCAGTTTCCACTTGAATGTATTCATTCGTGTCCACTGTCTCCAGAAGATTCATCAGGATCTTGCGAGCTATGGTCACTTCTGCTGCGCTGTCTAGCATTGTCTGGGCCCACTCTCCGTTTTTCAGTTGTGTCCTCAGAATCCTCAGCATGTTTTATTTTAATACTAGCTACCTTCTTTTTGGGAAATTGTAATTTTTTACTTTGATGAGCAGGTTCCTTGTCTTTGGATTTGACGTGCTCTTCTTTGTGTTCTGACCGTCCTCTTCTTTCCGATTTCTGTGAGGAATTCTGAAAAGATCGAGAGGGACGTGTATCAATATCTTGATATTTGTCAGGTTTTCTCAAATTGTCCCTATTTCTAAGGTTGTATCTTTTTTCAGAGGGCTACCTTTGGGGAGATTTGCCTCCTCGTTCTGGAGATCTATCTCTTCGTTGAGGAGACCTTCCTCTGGACTGAAACTGTTTTTCTCTGGGAGTAGTTTGTTTATTACCCTCTCACCTCTTTTTTGAAAAATTTAGATTATTTTTACCGAAAGTCTTTTCAGGATTTTCAGTTAATTGGGGTTTTAGTGGTTTCCCCCAAAAAACTATCTCTACCTAATTCTTCATAGGATTTTTCAATTATTTTGGAAAGTTCAAAAGGTTGGTCTGCTATATCTGTTTTTTTCAATTTTTGGCAGATTGCCACAGATGCTGCTCCTAATTGAACTAATTGTCTATATGATTTTGTTAATTCTTTTAGCTGAACTAAAAGTTCTTGGTCTGACATTTTTTCAATTTGGGGATGTGGTGTATAGCCGGCTCGAACCATCCATGTGGCTCCTGGTCTACCTAGTGGACCGAGCCTGGTTATGTGATTTTGATATTTTAGGGCGCCATTAAACCAGAGCTGGTGCTCTTGGTATGTTAGTGGAATTTCAACGTCCTCGAAAGCGACGTATTCCTCTGGAGATTCCTATATTTTGTAGTAGTGGAACTCGCGTGTCACAGCATGTGCTGCTGGAAAATGTATCCAGGAATAGAATACCTCTGTCTGCCAATATTCATGGGCCTCTACCACAAATATGACCATACCACCTCTTGATGATATTCCATTTTTTATAAGTTTCATAATTATTGTTTTTCTTATATTGACCGGGATGATTATAGCATTCTGGTCATCATTTTGGAGACTTATGTCTTCCGCTAAGAGTTGAGCTGCTAATTTAGCTCTCTCCCTTTCTTCCTCACTATCTGACATTTTTACTGACAGAAAGTTTGCAGAGTATGTTTTGAGGGAACAAAGATTAGGTGCATAATATTTTGGAACACTGTATCCTTCAACGTTGACTAAACCAAAAACTAATACATAGGAATCTCTTCCTACTAAGTTTTGGTGGATTTAAACCTTTTACCCACTCCAGACGTCTATTGGAGTTTTTACGGGAAAAGGGGTCTGTGTGAAAGCACGACTGAGTTACTCTAGTATCTTGTATGTATACTTGTAAAGCACACTGTTACCCCATCACTCGGGGCATCCTGGCACTGTGCACCGCTGGGGAACCCGTCCTGGCTTTCCCTGTGAGACGGCACCCCCAAGGTGAAGCCAGGCATCCCCGGCGCTGATAGGGCCATTGTGGAGATTAAGCAAGCTATTGCCCAGAGTTGCAGAGTGGGACCCATGGTTAGCATAGGCACCTAGGCGAGAATTTTCGAGTCCGCGGACATTGACCCAAGACCCTGTCGTGTCGGGAATTGAACCCTGGTCCCGGGCCGACCTCTGCTTCAGGGTCTGCCGCTTCTAACCAGAGAGCCACACTTGTCAATCAATCAATCAATCATGGAATTTATATTGCGCACTACTCACCCGGAATGGTCTCAAGGCGCTAGGGGGAGGGGGTCTGCTACTGCTCGAACAGCCAGGTCTTGAGCTGTTTCCTGAAGGCAAGGTGGTCCTGGGTTAGACGCAGGCGGACGGGCAGGGAGTTCCATGTCTTAGCCGCCAGGTAGGAGAAGGATCTTCCTCCGGTGGTGGCCCTCTGGATGCGAGGGACGACGGCGAGGGCGAGGTTCGCGGATCGTAGCAGGCGGGTAGGCATGTAGAAGGTGAGGCGGTCGTTGAGGTACTTTGGGCCTAGGTCGTGGAGGGATTTGTGTGCGTGGGTGAGGAGTCTGAACGTGATCCTCTTGTTGACAGGGAGCCAGTGCAGGTCTCTCAGGTGGCTCGAGATGTGGCTGCGACGGGGGACGTCCAGGATGAGTCGGGCGGAGGCGTTCTGGATACGCTGAAGTCTTTTCTGTAGCTTGGCTGTTGTACCGGCGTAGAGGGTGTTTTTAGTAGTCTAGTCTGCTGGTGATGAGGGCCTGGGTGACAGTCTTCCTGGTCTCGGTCGGGATCCATCGGAAGATCTTGCGGAGCATGCGGAGGTTGTGGAAGCAGGATGAGGAGACGGCGTTTACTTGTCTAGTCATCGAAAGGGAGGAGTCCAGGATGACGCCCAAGTTGCGTGTGTGGTACGTTGGCTTGGGTGCGGTGCCTAGGGCCGGGGGCCACAAGGAGTCGTCCCGTGCGGAGGGCGACGGTCCCAGGATGAGGACTTCTGTCTTGTCCGTGTTCAACTTCAGGCGGCTGATGTTCATCCACTCGGCGACGTCTTTCATCCCTTCATGTAGGCTGGCTTTGGCGGTGTCGGGGTCTCTGGTGAGGGAGAGAATCAGCTGGGTGTCATCGGCGTGGGAAATGACGTTGAGGTTGTGTTGGCGTGCGACGGCAGCGAGGGGTTTCATGTAGATGTTGAAGAGAGTAGGGCTGAGCGACGATCCTTGCGGGACGCCGCAGATGACTTTGGTGGCCTCAGATCGGAACGTGGGGAGGCGTACTCTCTGTGTTCTGCCGGAAAGGTATGAGATGATCCATTCCAGAGCCTTCCCCTGGATGCCGGTGTCGTTGAGGCGTTGGACTAGGGTGCGGTGGCAGACAGTGTCAAATGCTGCGGAGAGGTCAAGGAGGATGAGTGCCGCTGTTTCACCGTTGTCGAGCAGGGCTCGGATGTCGTCGGTGGCTGCGAGGAGGGCGGTCTCGGTGCTGTGGTTGACTCTGAATCCGGACTGCGATGGGTCGATGGATCCGTTCGTCTCGAGGAAGGCGGCCAGTTGCTTGTTGACGATCTTCTTGATGACTTTGGCAGGGAAGGGAAGGAGCGAGATGGGGCGGAAGTTCTTGAGGTCGGTCGGGTCCGCTGTTGGTTTCTTCAGTAGTGCGCTGAGCTCAGCGTGCTTCCAGCTCTCCGGGAAGGTGGCTATGTTGAAGGAGGTGTTGATGATGTCTCGGAGGTGGGGAGCGATGGTAGAGCTTGTTGAAGACATGGTGGGGGCATGGGTCGGTCGGAGATCCGGAGTGGATGGTGTTCATCATGCGTGTCGTGTCTTCGGGGGTCACTTCGGTCCATGTCTGGAGGATGGTGGCGGGGTGTGTAGGATCGGTCGATGGGTGCGGGGGTGGAACGCCGAAGCTGTTGTGGATGTCGGCGATTTTGCGGTGGAAGTACGAGGCGAGGGAGTCGCAGAGGTCCTGCGAGGGAGTGATGTCGTTGTTGCCGGTGCTGGGGTTGGAGAACTCCTTGATGATGTTGAAGAGCTCCTTTCTGTCATGGGCGTTCTTGTCCAGTCGTTCCTTCAGAGATTTATTCTTGGTGGTGCGGATGAGCTGGTGATGTCTGCGGGTGGCGAGTTTGAGGGCGGTCATGTTGTCGGTGGTCTTGTCGAGGAGCCAGGCCTTCTCGAGGGTGCGGCAGGCCTTCTTGGAGTCCTTGAGTTCGTTGGTGAACCAGGGGCCTTCTTGCTTCTGGGCCTGGTGAGTGGGTTCTTCAGTGGGGCGAGGTCGTCGGCCCACTTGTCCAAATCTTGCGTTAGATTATCGCCTTACCAAACGTTGGGCGCCATGTAGTGTAGTTCCTATATTCCCAATAGGCTCTGCGCATTGGAATAACATAAACTGTAGTTTAGACGTAGGACTGAGGTCATCTAGGTCTCTACTGAATATGTTAGACTTAATTAGGTATGCCAGCTAGCTCAGAGGTCACTAGAAACTTTCTCGAGTGAACAGGAAGGAGTTAACTTTCCTGAATATACAAGAAGGGATTAGTTTCTGACAACCGCATAAACATGACAACTTTACTCCCCCTAGAATAAGGAGTATATCTCCAGAGTCTTGTGAAAACAATAGACAGCTATTTCACTCAGTCAATCGTGCATGCTTAGTTTCACCAGGAGTGCAGAGAAATAGAGAGACTGACGTTTTCAATAAAAGTGATTATTTATTGAGCAGTCTTCTTTCTCATGCAAGAGAAATGAATTGCCACATTTGCAATACTTATCATGAAGTAAAGTGTGTACAGTAAAAGGAGTATTATGAAATAATACTGTAAAAGCATTTATATGGTTTCTGAGCCTTAAGATACTTAAAATGGATAAAATATATACATACTTAAAATCATTGACTAAACGTGCTCAACTGGTGCTTCTAAGATACGCCTACCCCGGTGTCCCTAACCTAAGCCTAGTACGTGGGAAGGAGTAAGTGAGCTGCAGTTTAAATTAAGTTTTTGCCAAGAATCTGAATCAAGAATTTTCTAAGGATCTAATCAGCTCCGTACCTTGGTTATAGAATGAAAGAGGTCTTGAATCTCTTTCTCAGGACTCGATCTCCCAGCAACCCGCAAGGGTGACTGGAAACACTGGAGCTGGATTTCTCGGCAGGAGAAAAGACAGCGTCTCTCTCAGTGCGTCAATGGGAGGGTCGGCTTCCTTCGGCACTCCCATCAGCTGGGCTTCAGGTAAGTAGATAGCCGATCAGCTCCAAACCACTGTGTGTTTGCTTAAGGCAGATGCTGGTATATTTATACCTGGAAGGTGCCGAGTTTGACGTAAGGTTGGACATAAGACGTCACTGACGGGCAGTTTTTTCAGGACTCTCAGGAGTTCTAGGACAAATCAAAACAAAAGCAGGGGGAATTCCCGGGCTGCTGGAGGCTTGGTTTGTTTAAGAACGCGTTGGACTTTCTAGGAGTCTATGGGAGTAGCCTTGCCATATTTGGACTGCATTGGCTATGACTAAATATGGATATGATTTTTATGCCTTTATAAGGATATGATTTGTTATAACCGCATAAGGGCATTAATCGGAAATATTTAAATAGGGTCCTAGATACATTCACAACAGCATAATACATGCTTCAGCCCCTGGTAGGCCTCTGGGGTACCTATGCCCTTAGTACCTAAGGTACTATATATAGGGACTCACAAGGGTAACCCAGTAACCAATCTGGTATGTACCTAAAGTACATGGTATCAATTTATGGAGAGAACAGCTAGGCTGTGGCCCTGATTAGCAGGGACACAGCCAGACTAAAATAAAAAAAAACAGTGAAAGGTAGCAAAAAGTAGGGGTAACCATAGGAAGCAGATCCTACTCTCCTACAACCCTGACGAGCACCTCTTCCAAGGCCACAACTACGGGAAGTGTTGGTTGACGACCACTTGTGCTGTGGGGTTCGTAAACAACAATCAAACCCACTGGGTAAAGTGAGGGCAGAACCCCAACCGCTCAAAGTGGGTAAATAAATAGGGCCATTCGATAGTATTGAATGCTATTTTTTCATCTTGGGATAGTAGTGCCGCCTCCTCCAAGATGCTGTTTGTTCTCCCTAGTACGCCATGTAGACGCCACAAGTTGTGGGCCATGTTGCGGCCTGACTGATCAGGGTGAACAATTTTACTCAGTACTGAATGGAGTCGGTTGGCCAACAAATATGCCAGAATGTTATTCTCACCCTTCAGCAGCGAGATGGGTCGGTAGAACTCACATCTCGTGAACGGCTTGCCTGGTTTCCGTATGATGACAATAGAGGCGTTCATCAGTTCCTTGGGTAGGAAGCCCGACTGGTAGCTTTCGATATACATAGCGTGTAAAGCAGGTGTTATCTTGGAAGACACAAGCTTAAAAAATTTTATTGGAAGTCCGTTGGGGCCCATCGCCACTAATGGCAGTCTCAAGCTCCTCCTCAGTTAGATACCCCTTTAAGGATTCTCGGTAGGGGGGGGTGGAAATCGCGGAATGGACTATCGCGGAGAGGCACAGAGATTGAACCAATCTCCGTGCTTCTCCGAGATATTTCTGTTTCGTAAGGCCTTCCGACGCCTGCCCGCCCGCCTCCTGCTCCTCGCCCGCCTTATTAAATTAGATTTAAAGGGTAAAATAATAACTTAAATAAAACTTACCTGATTGCGCCATAAACTTCCCCCATTGCAGATTCATCTTGTAAACTGCACATGCGCGGGAGCCTGCGCATGCGCAGTCCTGCCCAGGAATTTTTATTTAAGTTATTTTACCCTTTAAATCTAATTTAATAAGGCGGGCGGGAAGCGGGTGGCGGGCAGGAGGCAGGCGGGACACCAACTTCCATTCCGCCCGTGAATGTGTGGATATTTGCCCCGTTTTTCCGCCTTCTTTGCTGAAGGTGCACATTTTAGCACATTCCGTGGGCAGAACGGAAATGTCCGCCCACCCTTAATTCTCGGTCTGCCGGAGTAAGGATCTCCACAGGAATAGTGGCTATCAGGTCTTGTGAGTCCTGCAGAGTGGTGCAAGTGGTGGAGGAGTATATGGAGATAAAGTGGGAGGCGAAGGCTTCGGCGATCTGCTGTGGGTCTGATACTAAGTCGCCTGCATCTGTCTCTATGAGGGGCACCCGTCTCTGAGCCATCTCACACCTTTCCAGTCATGCCAGCATCTTACCAGTGGAGTCACCCAATTCATACACTCTATGCGCAGTTGTCCTGTGTTTAGCCCTGACTGCCTCCCCTGCCAATTGAAGACAGTTTAAGCGTTTCATACCCAGGGCATGGGCGAATTGTTCATTGTCATTGTCTTCCTCCAAGTCTATTATTTTTGTTTCTAGATCCACCATTCATTCCCTCCTATATCCCGCCATCAGCGAGAGTGCCTGACCCTTAGTTACTGCCCCAAAGGCCCCCCAGTGTACCAAGGATAGAACTGAGTGTGTGTTTTCTGTGAAGTAATGACCAACCCTGTCCGGGAGAGCACTTCTGACCTGCAGAATCTTCAAACTCCACGGATTGATAAATAAGGTGTGGCGGCAGCATTCTGAAGTAATCAGAAGGAAGCTGGGACTGTGGATTCTTAATACATACAAGCTGAGCAGCAGGAAGATGTAAGATACAACACATTCCCAGGGCACTATCAGCTGGGTCAGAACCGTTGTGTGGCCAGAAATGTCACAAGCTAGGTGCGTGGCTTCGCTAAAGTAGGGGAGATAGTCTGTGTGTGTGAACAGGTGGTGAATGCGGGACTGGCTTCCATGGGCCAGGAGTGAAAGGTGAAGCTTTGAGTTAGGGGGTTAAAATGACGCCAGAGGTCCAAGAGGCTAAACGCTTTGAGGAAATCCATCAGGGGGGATGTGTCAAGTGTGTCCGGTCGAGGAGGCTGTCAGTCTACGCGGCCACCCAGTGCTAAATTAAAATCACCTCCCAATACCAGTGTGCCAACTGGAAGCTCTAGTAGCAGTTTGCCAAGACCTGACAGTGTCTTATGAGCTGGGGGAACATAGACTGAAACAATATTAAGGGGTTTCCCTTCCCAAGTACCCGCTACGGCAGCGTATCTGCCCAAGTCATCGGTCCAAGTGTTGCGTAGAATAAAGGGGCACTGTTTGCGGATTCGAATGCCAGCCACTCTGAAACTAGGTGTGACCCCGGCATGTGTTAGCAGCATGTAGCCCCACCGGTTGAGCGCTTTACAGCTATTGCCTAGGAGATGTGTGTCCTGGAGCAGGGCTATATCTGGGGCCTGTCTCTTAAGATAGTGAAGTACCCCCCGTGCTTTAATTTGTCACCCAACCCATTGACGATCCACGTTAGAATGCAGAGATACCTTGTCACGGTACGGTCAGACATAGTGCGTGTAAATGGTGTAAGGCATCATCAGGCCATGTCTCTATCGTGTACAGTGCTGCATAAAATATCAGATCTATGTGCTCAATGTACTCCTGTATATACGCTGTGAAATACGTTGTCTCCGTCACAAAATAAAAGCATGCATAACAATTTAAACACACCCCCACTTATCCCCTACTCCCACTCCCCACCCTGCCTCCCTGCATGACGGGCACAGAACCTCCAGCCACCCCCAACTTGCAGAGTACCTTTCGCTCACCCTCAACAGTGTTAGGAACGTAATCCAACCCCACTCCCTGAGGCACTTGTTCATGCGGGTACCTATACCCCCTACATTCGACCCCACAGAATGTCAGTAGGACCAATCAAAGGATACTCGTCAGAAAGCAAGAGCAACGGTGGCATCCCAACCGGAGGTGGGTGGAATTACAAGGCTGGCTAATATAAAACCCTACTTTACACTGGAGTTTTAAGGTGAGGTGGGTTGACAACAGGGCGTCTTGCATCTGTCAAGACTCATCTCAGCAAGTCCTGCTGACCAAAGGCCAGTCTCGCACACTATTGAGCTTCCGAACTCTATCCTGTTGGGCCCCGTGCTGCTGAATTGCCGTCCGGTGGGCACTCAGTCTGCAAGCTCGACCGGCCGTTGGCCTCTGTTAACATCTGTCTTACGATGATGTTTGTCGACTGATCTCTAGCCTCAAGCAGTCTCATGCGTCCTCAGGCCTAGAAAAGAACCATACCTTCCCCTCCAATTCCATCCGCAACTTTGCGGGGAACAGCGTGGCATGCTTGATGTTTTGGTCCCGTAACACACGCTTCATGGCCAGGAAGCTACAACGGTGTTTCTGGACCCGCCAGGGGCGTAACACAGGCCCCCGCAGCCCCCGTATTCCATGGGGACCCACGCACTAGGGGCCCCCTCAGTGAGCCAGTAAGCAGCACACACTCGTCAGGTATTATTTGATAATTAAAAGGTTGCACACATCGCCGTAGTTTGTTTCACCAGCTAGTTTCAGAGCTGCCTGCACTCAGGTATACTTGTGTCCGCTCAGGCATGTTGGAGCTGCTAACACCCTGCTTGGCACTACGAGATGGTAGGAGGAGCTGTTGCGCTCAATTTAACAAAACAGCGCAAGTCTGGTGCACGGAGTTACTGTTTTTTACTGACATTTTACCAATGTCAATGTCATAATCATTTTGTGACACTGGCTACGACTTGTTTTAGCTTTTCCTTCCAGGCTCTCCGGTGGGAAATGTTGACAGACACTTGTGCTTGTTCCCAAAAGCAGTTTACGGCAGCACGTCCAAGAAGGCGTCTTTGAGTTTGCGACAATTTCCTTTCTATTAGGGTACTTTGTTAGGAACTTCAGTGTATGTCTTTAACCGGCAAATGTCAAAATTTGTGCCAGGTACATCCGCACTTGAAAGAATTACTTAAATAACGAGCTTCACGGCAGGAACCAAACTGCCAACTACAACTCTGAACACTCTTTTTCTTATCACGGTTTTGGACACAGGCACAGGTACAGAGAAAGTGGGGGACCGGAGTGTGCGTCTGCTGCTGACCAGCCTTTACATTGCTGTCAGCATGTGACTTGCAGAGCTGCTAAAATGCATATTTTTAATTTTACCAGCCTTGCTGCCCTTTGCCCCCAAGAAGGCATTGCCTTGGCTCGAGCGGGCTCCCTGAAACAGCATGCAGAAGGTCCTGTAAGCAGTCAAAACTGCTAACACCCCTGGGCGAGGAACTCCAGAAGAGAACAGACTATGGCTCTCCCCGTGCTCCGATACATTTTCATTAGAGCTGTAGCCGTTTATTCTCCTGCCTGCCTGAAGCAGCAAGACACAAAGCTAGCCGGCTAGGCTCTCAGCTTTGAGACGCACTCCCAGGCACTGTGGAAATGTAGCTCTCAGTTGAGTCACCTTAGAGTGAGTGAGTGAGTAAAGATTTATATAGCGCAACTTAGCCCATAGGCATCAAGGCGCATAAAGGTGGTACAGCTGTTTATGAGGGGAGAATGTGCGCCGGCTATAGGTAGGCTTCTTTGAAAAGCAAGGTCTTCAGTGCCTTTCAAAAAAGAAGATGGGAGGTTTGACCTTTGAGCTCAGACGGAAGCATGTTCCACAATCTCGGGGTGAGGGAGAAAAAGGCCCTCCCACCCCATCTGGCCTTGATGACTCGAGGCACAGAGAGAAGGCATTGATTGGCCGAGCGGAGAGCCCTACTAGGGGCATAGAGGGACACAAGGGATCTGATGCCTACGGCACCGGACTCATGCAAAGCACTGTGAGTGAGACATAGGACCTTGAAGTTTATTCTGGCCTGTATGGAGAGCCAATGTAGCTCTTTCCTAATAGAGGTGCCTGACGAGCGCCTAGGGGCATCAACAACAAACCTGGCTGCTGCTGTAGTGTAGTTCCTATTTTCCCAATAGGCTCTGCGCATTGGAATAACATAAACAGCAGTGTAGACGTAGGACTGAGGTCTTCTAGGTCTCTACTGACTATGTTAGACTTAATTTAGGTTTGCGCCAGCTTGCTCAGAGGTCACTGGAAACTTTCTTGATTGAATAGGAAGGGATCAGCTTCCCTGGCTCAGTCAAGAAGGGATTCAGCTTCCGACAACCGCATAAACATGACAACTTTGCTCCCTCAGAATAAGAGTAAATCTCTAGAGTCGTGTGAAAACAATAGACAGCTATTTCACTCAGTCAGATGTGCATTTTTAGTTTCACCAAAGTGCAGAGAATAGAGAGACTGGTGTTTTCAATAAAAGGTATTATTTATTGAGCAGTCTTCCTTCTCATGCAAGAGAAATGAATTGCCACAATTGCAATACTTAATATAAAGTAAAGTACGTACAGTAAAAGGAGTATTATGAAATAATACTGTAAAATCATTGATATGGTTTCTTAGCCATAAGACACTTTAAAATGGATAAAATGGATAAAATATATACATACATATATACATAGGCTAACGTGCTCCACTGGTTCTTCTGAAATACGCCTACCCCGGTGTACCTGACCTAAGCCTAATACGTGGGAAGGAGTAAGGCAGTAGCAGTTTAAGTTAAGTTGGTTTTGCCAAGAATCTGACTCAAGAATTCTCTCTAAGGGTTTAGTCAGCACTGTACCTTGGGAATAGAATGTAGGAGGTCTGGTATCTCTCTCTCAGGACTCGATATCCCAGTCACCCGCAAGGGTAGGCTGGAAACGCCGGAGCTGGATTTTCTCGGCAGGAGAAAAGACAGCGTCTTTCTCAGCGCGTCAAAGAGGAGGGGCAGCATCCGTGGGCTCTCCGCGTCTGCTGGGCTCTCGGCAAGTAGATTAGCTGCTCTGCTCCAAAACCACCACCGTGTGTTTGCTTAAGGCAACGTTGGTATATTTATACCTGAAAGGTGCCGGGTTTGACGTAAGGTTTGGACATAAGACGCCAATAAAGATGTCACTAAGAACTGGCCGTTCTTACAGTGCTCACAGGAGTTCTATTACAAATCAAAACAAAGCAAGCAGGGATTTCCCAGGTTGCTGGAGGTTTGGTGTGTTGAAAGAACTCGTTGTGCTTTCTAGGAATCTAAGGAAGTGGCTTTTGCCGTGCCTTGGATTGCTAGGGCGATTTACTGAAATATGGATCTGATTCTTATGCCATTATAGGGATATTATTAATTATAGCCGTGTAAGGGCATAAAATGGTAATATTGATTCAGGTTCCTAGATAAAAACACAATACCCACTCCACGATCTAATGTCCATCAATTACTAAAACTAAGAGGAGCCAAGATGGCGACGAAGACGGACGGGTAGTCTCCCGGCTCCGCGAGCCTTTGTCTCCCGCGACGATATCCTGCTCTCCATCCTGTCACCGCGCTTCAGGGGGAAGACGGTGAAAGAGCGCTGCATCGACCGACGTTTCCCCGGTGTCCCTGCCTGCCTGCCAGCCGGAGATCCTGTTGAGCCGTTCGGACGGCTCTTCCTCGTCTAGGTACCGGGACCCATGCAGCGGCGTATAGATGGCGGCAGCCACGGCTACGAGGGGTGAATCCGATGCGGCGGCCCTGTCGCTATACTCCACGCTAAGCGCTGCTGGGAATATTATCAGCCTTTCCATCGGCTCTTACAGATCGGCCGCCTGAATTCCCTCCGTGGACTCAGTTGTGCGACTTTGTTGAGGGGACGTGCTGTGCCCTCCATGTTGGAGTGCATCCACTGCTTCACTCTACGCCTGCCCCTGCTCTGAATCGACCGGAGTGGAACTTTTCGGGGCATTGCACTTTCTTTGTTGCTCTGAGCTGCGCCAGTGGCCTGGGTCCCTACAGTTTTGCGAGGACTGCACCCGTACACCCCAGTGTCTATCACGGCGAGACGGCAATGGTGGCTGGCTCAGTGGGCGAGATGGGGGACGTCGCCTTGCATACGGACTGGACCGCGCTACATAACCGTGGGCATTGTGATGGTCCTGGCGCCGTGCCTCCGAAGACAGCGACGGCGGAATTCCCAACCACCCTCACCTATGGCTCTGTTCTCGCTGCCCTAGCCGACTTGAGAGCCAAACTGTATGTGAGTGCTAGAGTGCTGGGACACAAGCTTGACGCTGCCGCACCTCAGTTGGGGTGTACCTCGCTGGCTTGTTTCCCTCAGCGCGCCGACTTGCCTCTCCCTAATCTGGATGGGGATACAGTGTTGCAGCGCGAACCTTTGGTGGATCTCTTGTCGGGCGATGCTGGTGTGGATGGATCATTCTCTGCCTGCCTCCCTGAGGCTTCATTGTTGCCCTCCCTGCTGGAACTTGTTCTGCTGGGGCAATGTCTGGTTAATCTGGCTGCTTCAGCTCCACACGCTTCGCTGTCATTTCAGGCTGATGTGAAACATCGGGCACACCTGGCGATTTTACTGCTCTGTGCCCATGGACTTGTTCGGGGCTGCGGATGTCCATTTTGTTTTGTGGCACTTCCTCCATGTCGAGAGCGGCCATCTTGCTCCTTTGTCTCATCTGTGGGGATCGCCCTGTGGGAGACATGCCCGGGGGGATGGGTGCGGACTGGCCAGGGCTAATGGAACCTTACCTGCAACTGGAGCTGGATTGGCCGGTGGGGACTCGGACTGAAACACATCCTTGAACGTGTATTGTTGCGAGATGCGGTGACTCTCCCCATGTTCTTATGTGTTCCTGCACATTGTTTTGTTGCTAAGTGGGGTAATGTGTGCATTTAAGGCTGGGTGGCCCGAGGGACTTTTAATATGGCCCTCTTCTGATATAACAAGTAATTATTCTAATAGTCTTTTTTCTTTTTCTTTCTTTCCTTTCTTGCTCTATATTTCGGGTTTATTGGGCGACAGACACACTGCTGGGGGGGGGTAGGTCGTAGCCTCTGCATGCGTGTAGGGTGGGGGGTTGGGTTTTGTTTTCTGGTTTCGGTTTCTATGGGCCTTGTTTTTTCTTTCGTTCTCGCTCTCTTCTTCTTTCTTCTATCTTGGGTCCGTGACTGGGATTGCTAGGGGGAGGGTGGCGGCGGACACTGGGAAGGGCGTTAGGCTCGATACTCCTGTTGCACAAACTTTGAGCCGCCATGCCTATTGTGTGGACCTGACCTCCGTGATTAGTGGTTTACGTAATAACTTTGTCGCTAATGTCGTGATGCGCCTGCACGGACTCCGCTTTCTTACTTTATTGTTTATAAAAAAAAAATGACAAACTCTAATAGCTGCTACAAAAAACTTTAAAATTAACCTTCATTGCTCCTGAGACATGGTATCAAGACGGTTTCCAGTGTAACTTTCAAATGTTTGCTATTTGTGAAAGTGTTACTGTGTCACAGTATTGTATGAGCTAGTGCATCAAAAGTAATCGTGGCCGGCCGGATGGTTGTGGGCCCGTATTTGTCCTTTTACTATTGCACAATAAAGGTTTACAAAAATAAAAAAAAATAAAAAAATTACTAAAACTAAGCAATATTAAACATGTAAAGGTGCATGTGTATTCCAACCCACCCCAAAATACATTTTGCATTCGAAATGGTGTATGCGAAATACACAAAAGATTATAGGTACTGTACGTTTTTAAGCAGTGTAATCATTCACTAAAAAAAAGGATGCACATATATTTAGCTGAACGATTTGCGAAAATTACACACGAAATGTCTCTTAATACAGCAAAGAAGGTCAAGACTATTTCATCACATATAAATGAAATTACTTGTAAGTCTGCTAGAGGCTGAGGTAATATTTTGTCTCTAGAATTACTAAAAATAGAAGCTCTGTTCTTTATGAATAGTTCTACTGTAAGCAGAGTATATGTGCCAAAAAAGGTTTTCAGTAGCTTTTGTTCATCAAAGCTGAAGGCCGAATTCTGAGTTCAGGAGAACGCTGTGTGCCGGTTTGCTTAAAAGTTATTCTTTCGGTTCAGGGGAGAACATTACTTCAGACAGATGTGCAAAAAAACAGTCTACAGCTTCAGGTGAAAGTTTGACCATGGTTGAAAATGCTGTAACCGGGTAGTCGTGAGAATGATTGCTATCATCGGTGTCAGGATCAGCAATGCTCGCAGAAGGTCGTACCTGGGTGATGTTGCTCTCATTTCTTGCTTCACTCCCACCTAATCGTAGTGGTGAAGTTTCAATGAATGCCGTCATCAGGATTGGTAACCTCTGGGGACAACACGATGCATGAGCCGTTACAGGACTTAGCAAAGTATTGATATCCTTTGGTACTGCTGATTGTAGTGTAAGACAGGTGTCTAACACGCATTCTTCTCTGCATAGCATACATCGAAGCACAGGTAAGATGCAGTTCTGCCATATAGGTCTGAATAAAAGAAACCAGGTCATATTCAGATCTCTTAGCCGGGCTAATCCAAGGACTTTAGTTATGCGGTCCCGGTAGCTTATAGCTAGGATCGTTTCTTCCATTGTTGCTGGAGTCATGTCTGCGTTTTGGCTTGCCATATCGGAGCAGAAGAGTCAAAAATAGAATTCCTGCTACGAGTCCCAAAAGTAGTGGTAGGCCGCCAAAGACCGAATGGACAAAATTGGGAAAGATACCCAAGACTGCTTCGAAGGGTGTTAACAGTCCTGAAAAAATGGTCTTAAATACATGTGCGATACCACTGGCATCTGACATATTTAGGATTTGGCTTAGCATTTCTATGAAATGCACGGGGCAATTAGTTGATAAAAGTGTATGTATCTCTGCCGTTGTCCTTGCAACTTGAAGATCATACGCTTCTTTTGATGACGTAATAGGCACTGTTGTCTGTAAAAGCACAGACTTCATTCTGCTTAAAGCATCAATTCGTATAGAAGAGATATTCAAGGAAGGCCAAATCGTCACCTCTGTATCAGTAGGGACGTTTGGATACAATGCTTGCATACAGCAAGTGACCATGGAACCAACGCTTACGAGATATGCTTTCCCTGGCACCATGCCACAACAGCTGTGATCCGTTATTAGAACGTAACTCCCGTTAGAAAGTTGTCTAAAGAATGGCTCTATTTGTGCTGCAGGTGTGCCGTGCTGGTGGCATGAAAGGTTATTTGAAGTCCCCTCACAGGCTCCATGTAAATTAAAACCTTGGGACAGAAGTATACCGCTTAGTTATCTTTTACAATTATTACCACTAAGAAATACATTCTGGTTTTTGTCACTATAACATGTATGTGTATAAGGTAATTTCCATGATGACTTAATGTACCCTTTACCCAACCTTTCATACTGGCCTGCTGGTATATACTCTTGGCATTTTTTAAATTGGAAAGTTGTTATCGGAATTGTGATTATTCCGTGTATTATCCATTCAATGACAGGTCTTTCTGACATTGTCAATGGTAATCTCTCAAGTTTTTCAATGCTGAGAATCGTATAGTCTGCTCCTTTTTTTGCCAAACAGATTTGTTTATCAGTAAGGTTAAAGATAGAGAACAATGACGTTGTGTTGATTAAACGCCATGGCACATAGCCTGAACACAGATTTTGCAAAGTCCAGCCTAGCTGTACAATAGAACGTAATTGGGACTGACCGTGTTGTAACATTAGTAAGTCCTGATCTATTATATCTATAGCAGATGATACAATACTGTGAATATATTCTGGAGGACAGAGTCATTAACCCATTGTCCACAACAGAAAGTGATTTTTCCAAAATAATACGATCAATTTCACGTATTTTCTCTGCTGTCTCAATTTGAGTCAACTTCGTTGTACGCAGCGTATATACTGGCCACTATGAAACATTTTTGGCGCTGTTTGCGTGGTCCCATTATGAAATCGCGCAAGTCAGCACCGTCTTTAAGTAAAGTCAAGTGTTGCTTAATTTCTGCCAGTGTGGATGTCTGTAGCCATTCAAGGCATAGTTTCCCTACACTGTATGTTGTTACTATCCCTGGATGTTGTCTCTGGGAGTATCTAGGGTCTGGTCTGGTCATTTTTAACCCCTGTATTTTGTTCAGGAATCTATCTTGACATTTATTTGTGTCTGTTGGCTAGATTAACCACTTTTTCCAATCAGGATGTGTTCTGTTTTGATGTAAAATTTGGGATACGTCTATCTCAATATCTGTGGTTGTATTATCAGGTATTGGCTTTGGAATAGACGGTTTGTTTAAGTCTTTGATCTTGGCTAGGCCAAGACAGGTAGTTTGTTGAATGGTGTCATTCAAGAACATTATTTGTTCTGGGATCATGCAGGCTCGAAATAACGCTTCTAATCCTTGGACCTGCCATTCTTTTGTACCCCAGATGGTTTTTGTTTCAGTTGTTTTTCCAGAAATCAAAACCATATGTAATCATTTTTTCATAAAATGTTTCCGAATAAATCGATTTAGTATTTGCCAGCATGGTTTTTGTCCCTGTTTTATCTAACAGTTTGTAATAAAATGTTTCTGCATCACTTGTGTTAAACCCTGAGAAGTATGGGAATTTCTCATAGAATGTTTTCGAACTGCTTTTAGGTGGAGTTGCACAATGTTCCCATTGATTATATTTAAAAACATTTCTAGGTTGAGCAGATTTGTGCAAATAGTGTTGTGCATAGTGGTTATAGCAATACATCTGTTCATAGTTCGATGAACCCTGTAAATAATCATGTTCTGTGAATTTTGCTGACATTACTAGATCTGACATCATATTATTTATGCTTTCAAAGTCCCAATCATCAGAGAAAGTACTTGGTTTTACAAAGTCACTCAATGAAACCTTAAACTGATGAGAATATTTCAAGAGTTTGACCGGGCCATAGATTTCGTAATCCGTTTTGTCCCAAACTACCCCGCCGGGTATTGGAATGGCTGTGACATTCACTGATGATAGTTCTCTTTTCTCGATTTGAGATGACTTGTGTGGCTTTAGGACCAAGTGGATGTTCTGACTTGCCGTGTCCATTGTACTGTAATACATTTTCCTAAAATTAGAACTAAAATTAGGCAGAGTAGGAGTATGAGTACGCCTAATACACTCCAAAATTCAATCAATGGTGCATTCAGATATGCTTCTTTGAGTTGATGAAAGAGTTCTGTTGCTTTGTCTTTAAAACTTTTTGTTGCTGGCGTTACTTCAGGGTTGCTTTGATATTCAGAAAAGTTATCAAAATTGATGAAGTAGCCAGATGCAGTTCTGTCAATTGTTGGGATTGTTTTTTCAATTTGTCTTTCATTAGCACAGTCTGAGGCTACATCGTTGTAGACTGGTGTTTCTTGACGGACTGCTTCAATTTGGGTTTCAAGAGGCACAAGTTCCATGGCATTTTTGCGTAGTCCTTTTGTATTCAATGCAGGTTTATCAAATGTGATTAGTCTCTCAGTTTGAACCTCTTGGATTGTAGGAAATTTTGGTATTCTGCTATTTCTTGGGAGTCCATTGGGCCTACTACTTATTATTGGCCACATGATTGTGGTTTTACCAGGTCGATGGATACAACTCTGTTCTCCTTTTTACCAGCAAGGGGCGGTAGTACAACTGATCTCGTTCCGTTGACAGCTAAGACAGGTACTGCTTTTCTGTAAGAAGGCCCAAATTCCTTCTTCACTGCTATCTTCTCTCTGACCAGATCCCCAATCTTTGGAATCCAGACAGGTCTTGCTGGGACAGGTGGTGTATAAGCATGGGCGAATTTTGCAAATCTCGCGTTCGTGAATTTTGCGGATTTGCGAACTCGCAATCCGCAAAATCCTCGAATTCTAGCGAATTTGCGGATTTTTTTTTGTGTTCGCAAGGATTTCTGCCAGTTCGCGAGGGTTTCGTACCAGTTCGCAATTGCGAACTTACATTTCGGCACGCAACGGTCGCGATTATGTTGTTCCTACGTCTGGTTCATCATCACAGGTTCCCAGCACCCTCTGTTTCACCACTGCAACCCTCTGTTACATCAATGCCACCCTCTGGTTCATCATCACTGTAGATTATGGGGGGGGAAAGCAAGCACACCAGCCCTGCTTCAACTGACATGAATTAATTTGGGGTTAGTTTATTAATGTGTCACTGTTTTAAAATTCCAGTCTGGCACCTGCTTCCTTATCTGTAATTTGCTTTCTGTTGCAGTGCATGTTTTTTTCCCAGGACCTTTGTGGCCTACTTGTAGCTATTCTATGAGCCTGCTGTGAGGGTCAGAGCAGGGTCATACAATTGTTGCAACTAGCAACTGAATTCTGGAGGGGCCCCAGTCAGGAAGCACTACAGGGAATTGTTACTAATGATGAGTTTGAACTCTTGCCCCTGCCGAGTGCTTTCAGTTTTGAAAAACTCGTTTTTCTGCAATTGCAAACACGCGCGAGATCGGATTCGGAAGCCGCAAATTCGTGCGAATATGCAATTTGTTTTTTTGCGGCGTGTTAGTTGGCAAGGTTTTGTGCGTTTTTGCGAGCCGCTCATAGCGCAAGGCGCGAAGTTACCCTCGCGGTTGTTCAAGGGCGCGGCCATCTTGTTTGCCTGACGTATTTCCGTTTCCGGGCGTGAAGTGTTCTCTCGCAAAGTCTGCGGCTTGCCAGTCCAGTTTCGCGCGTGTTCGCAAGGAAAATCTCGCGTGAACCTACCCGCGCGGTCGTGAACGGGCGCGGCCATCTTGTTTCTCATTCATTGCTATGGTTCTGGGCATGGTCTTTGTATCCTCTCTAAATCTCTGCCATCCTTTGCTTGTATGTAGTTTTTTTTGATCTATTTTACTTATTATCTATCCCTCTATTTTTCTAGCCCTATATTTTTGTGTTTACTGCTACTTTTGGTTAATTTTAAACTACTTTTTTAAACTCTTTTCTTTTCTTCTCTTCCCTATTCTATTTTCTTTATTCCTTTCCGCCCAGACCATGGTGAAGGGAGCCGGGAAGCATCCCGAGAAGGGGAAGGGTCCTGCACCCCGTGTCCGGCTCCCGTGCGGGCGTTTGATGGGGGAGGAGGTCGTACCCAGGGAGATCTTTACCCCGGAGGAGGTGGGCCAACTCATTTTTTATGTTCAGCGCCGCCTCCCCAGGACCATCTTGGGAGGTGGCAAGATCAGTGCCGGGTACGGGGTCCGGGAGCGCCGGAAGCGGTGGGAGAAGGTGTGCCAGGCCATTTACCACCACTCTCGGGTCTGGCGCACCTACAACCAGGCCACCCACCGCTGGACGGATGTCCTGACCCGTGAGCGAGATCTGCTCGACCTCCTTGGCCTTGAGATCCCCGGGCTTGGTGAGTAGTAGTAGCTATTTCTTTACTACTATGTTTTCTCCTGCTGTGTTATTATATTGCAAATTTTTGTTTTTTACCAAGAGCAATAATGCTGCTCATTACATTGTAGGTAAATTATATTTCAAAATCTTCTGTGCATTTCAGGTCCACTGCTCTCCTTCTTCTCAGTAGTGTTGCTACTATGCTTATTTGTTTTAGATTTTGTGTTCATTTCATTGGCCTGTGAAATTATGTATGAGTGTAGTTTAAAGAACTGCGTAATGCTACACACTAAGGTTCAGATTTTTAATTACCGGCGCATCCCTGCAAAGTAGCAGGGATGCGCCAGTAATTGTGCGTCACGCCACCATCACCCATGGTGCGCCGTATTTACAATGCGGCGCACCATGGGCCCAAAACGTCACCAAAGCGTTACGCATCTGTGCCGTAAAGGCGGTGCATTGCTGGAGTTGCGTCGCAACGATGGTGCAGCTCCATCAATGCTCTGGGGTGCCCTATCTCCCCAATGCTGCATCAAGCCGTACGTCTGCTTCAAGCAGGCGCAGGGTTTGAGTCACGCATCATTGTCCTCAAAGTGACTGATTGAAATCTTGTAGATTTCCCTCAGCCACTTTTAGGATGCGTTCCTGCGCAGGAACGCCCTCCCTTGAGCCGGACCGGCCCCTATTGGCGCAGGGCTTTACAACGTGATGCATCTCCCATATGCGTCACGTTGTTAATATACGCCGCACCATTGCGCCTCTTTTGTGCTGTCGCTGCGTCACAAAAGTCACGCAACAATGGAGCAAAAGAGCCGCAAGGGGCTTCTAAATCAGCCCCTACAGACTCAAGTCCAGTCCTTCCTTTGTACACATGGCGATAAGAAGAAATAGTGGTGGTGGATTAATAGTTTGAGTAATTTAATGACTGGTTAATGTAGTAGGAAACTTTAGTGTTGTCGCTGATCTTCAATCACGATGGACTTTGGCTGTCACTTCGCGTGCTGAGGACTGCTGCCTGCCAATCCTAGGCAAACCTTTTTAGTACTTTGTTTAGTGAGTTACATAAGGTAATTTCCAATTTGACGGTCCGCAAATCAAGCAATACTAAAGTAATAACGTAGTCGACCACATGAGATTGGTCAATAATATATCCCGTGGAGTAGTTGTCTATTTACTATTTCGCAAAAATATTTTGTTAGTTCTTTTGAAATGTTTGATTTGGTTGACAAATATCATCCATGTTTTCTGTTTTTCTTTCTTTCATGTTGTACATCAGCTTCCCCCAGGGGCAAGAGGAGGACACAGGAGGAGGAGGAGGAGGGTGCTGTTGACGATGCAGGCCAGGACCGGGCAGGCGAGGGCTCCTTTGCTGGCCCCAGTAAGTTTTAATTTTAATAAAGAGTACTTATTTTTTCCTAGCGTTCCTCATTTGATTGTTTCTAAATCGTCTTTGATTTTCTTGTAGACAGGATCTAAATTCTTATCCTGCCTCGACTATGACTCTGTGTAGTATTACTAGATTATTCTTATTAGTCTGTCTGTGTAGCTAACTAAGATTGCACATTTGGCATTTCCATTGGACTCCCATTCTAGTCAGCAATAGCTCTATGCACTGAGTGCAGTCCTCTGGGATTGTCCATAATGTCTTTTCAAGTATTCTAAATGTTTATGCTTTGACAATTGCCAACAATAAAAAGGTGAATGACCACCAAGAAAGCATAAGATACTACTTTACTTTTGGTTTGGATAGGAGGACAATCCATTCTACTACTGTTGCCTGGACAAATCTGCACAAACAGAACTATGGACACTAAAAAATGCATTGCTTAGCTTATCAACTATAATAGGTGCTGTTAGACTTTCCACATACCTCAGTGATAACAGACTTTGTAGTTGAACCCCCAATCTCCTTACTGACTAGATAGTGTGGCAGAGTCATTTAGCTCCCAAAGTCACCGATGGCAGAGGCACGGACTTATGCTTGCAAAAATTCCAAAACCTTTAGCTCATCCACTCTAGTCTAGAGGACCAAAAACCACAGAGTCTATTTGAGTTTAAAAGCTTTATTAAAAGTAAACACATTTATTGAAATCAAGTTTGTCATAAAAGTAAACGTTTAACTGGAAATGGAAAAGTGCTTAGTGCTGACGATTAATTGGACACATTTCTTGTGGTCGAGCCGAGCTCTCACCTGGTTTGAACTTGATCCTGCTCGTGTTCTTAGAAGTCAAGCTTCTGTCTGTTAGGAGAAAAAGTGGTGCGTGTTAAAAATAAAAAGCAAGCATTCATCAGTTGTGCCAAAAAGTGCAGCAAGACAACAGCCTTCCATGGAAAAAGGGACATTTTTACTTTACAGTAGACAGTCACAAATTATTAAATTGTATACAGTTTTTTTCACATTTCTTTCTTCCTCCTAGACCAAATATTATATAGTAGTGAGTGGTGTATTCTAACATTATTAAATGTACTTTGTAGGTGGAACATCTGGAGGGGGGGCCAGCGTCGAGGTGATGGTGGCATTGGACGAGGAGGACAACTCTGGGGAGGAGGCGGTGCAAGTGCCGGACAAATCTGTGGGGGATGACACGGTGGTGGCGGGCAGAGGTAAGCTATACATTCCTTACTCATTTGAGATTGAAGACTGCAGAGTGTGCTTTCTGCACGGGTGTATTATATAAATAAACCAGGTAGTAGGCTCCTCTAAATGTACTTCGACTTAGCTGTGAAGTTTTTGGCGAGAAGAATCCCAATCAGATCTGAGGTGAACTTGATGGAAGGGCTGAACGAAAAGCAAAAGAAGGGTGTAAGTAAGTGTGGAAGGACGAGAAATGTAATGATGACTGGCAAAGAAGAATGATATGTGTTTGCTTGGTCCCCGAGGTGGCTGGGAAGGAAAGAATATGGTATGGTGCATGGCTGGGTGAATGATGAAGCAAGGATGGGTGTAAGGAGAACAGCCTGGGTGGGTGAAACAGAAACTGTATGTGTGCATATACTTTGAATGGATGGATGCCTGGATCATTCATGGTACTATCTGACTCTTAGATAGCATATGTGTATCTAGAGAGAGTAGACGGTCACTGGATGAACTAAGTGTTACTTTGAAGAGCATGTAACACCGCACCGGCACGTCCGTTCCAGTGTAGGAAAGGCAAGGAAAAGAAGTTGTAATTTTGTCCAAATACTACCATGAATAGTAGCAGTAGTTTGTATTGCAACTGCAAGCACAGCATATATCCGGTTATTATGGTGGACACTCCCTACCTCTCTTAATAACTTTAGTTTAGTAGTAGTACGTCATTCATGTGTCAAGTCAAGTCAAGTCAGAGAATTTATATAGCGCACTACATACCCAGAGGGTCTCAAGGCGCTTAGAAAGGGGAGGAGAATTACTTGTCAAATATCCACGTTTTAAGTTGCTTTCTGAATGCTAGGTGGTTCTGGGTAAGGCGAAGGTAAGCGGGGAGTGAGTTCCATGTTTTAGCAGCCAGGTATGAGAAGGATCTGCCTCCCATGGTGGTCTTGTTGATGCGAGGTACCGTGGCGAGGGCTTGGCTGGAAGAACGTAGTTGGCGGGAGGGGGTGTAGAAGGACAGTCGTGAGTTGAGGCATTCTGGTCCGATGTCGTAGAGTGATTTGTGTGCGTGGGTTAGCAGTCGGAAAGTGATCCTCTCACTGTTCACTCCATAATAAGCAAAGCACCTAAAGTCATCCCATATGTCATCAAATACATCCCATGTGAAGTGATAGATAATCAGATTATTTAACTTCTTTATTTTCCTTTTCTAATACTCATTTGCACTGTAGGGTGAAAGCTAAATTAATTAAGCAGTAGCCCTTTTAACAGAGTATTCTCAGTGCCACCCGTAATAGAAAAGTAAGAGCTTCACCACCTGCATGTACTGGACCGGTACAGTAATGCAAGTCTGTCTCACTCACCATGGTGTGCGTCTGTTTTTCTCGGGTGCAAGTTCACTGCGCTGGCATTATGCCGGCTTGCATAAGATAACGTACCAATTTTCCTAAACAAGAGAGAAGAAGAAGAATAAGACTGGTGTACTGTCATAGTCGACTGTAATGGAAGTCCATAGTGCTTGTAGAATTTGTCCCTTAAACTCCCACTAATGTTAGAGCAAGGATGAAGAAGTCGGAGGTTACATAGATACTGTCCTCAATAGTTATGTACTGTGCTTTCAATTTGCTACTTGTACTGTGACAACTTTCTGCTCAATCATTTTGTGTTAATCTTAAGGAGCATTGGTTACAGACTATGTCTTTCTTTCTTCATGTAGTTGCTCCTTCCAAATCCAAGACACCATCAAGGAGGAAGGAGCTGGCTCGAATGGCCCGGCAACGGAGGCTGGATGCCACTGTCGCTGAATATCGGCGGCTGGTGGCCCTGGAGGAGGAGGAGACGCAGTCTGGTACAACAACAACGTCCACGGGGACAGCTGCATCCTCCTCCGTGCGGGCTGCCAGGCAGCGCAGTGCTCCAGTGGTACGGAGCCGGGCTACCAAAGCCCAACGCCAACGCCGAGCAGCAAAGACAGCAGCTGCCCCCCACAGGATTTGCAAGGCACACCGGCGCTGCTTATCCCTCAGACTGTCCTACCTGGAGCAGGAGGTCCTGAACTATAAGAACTTGGTGGAGGGCCTCCGCTTCGAACTTGCCACCCTCCGCAAGGAGCATGATGCCCTGGCTGCTAAAGGCAACAGCACCCTGCCATAGTGTCCCTTGCCCCTTTTTTAGAGACTTTTGGGGGGTGGGAATTGGGAGTTGGGTTTTTTGGGGACTTTTGAAGGACAATCGTTGGGGTTAGGGAGGGTCTTGCGGGAGATTATTTTGTTAGGGCTATAAAAAAATTATTTTTTAAACTTTATCTGACCATACCTGTTTTTTACAGCTTTTGAGTCTGGTGGGTGGGGGTTTAACAGTAAGTTTGTTTTCCTGAATAGTCCTGTGACTTTAGTAGTACTATCGTCAATCTCTCGTCTCTCCTAATACTCCATTATACTACCTCCAACCAAACGCCTATCTTACCTGTAATTTCTGTTTGCAAGTAGGGCTAGGCCCAGGGCTGGCTCCACGGGAAACAGCGAATAAGGTTGGCAATCCTGGGTGGATAAAATTTCCTCATAGCGGTGGTACTAGTGGTGTGACACAGTGGCAGTTGCATGCCTATGAAAAAAAAGAAAATGAAATCTGGTTTGTCCTCCTGAGCAATACAACGGTACAATAGAGAATATAGCAGGTGACAGAAGTACACTAGAACAGTGCCACATTGTAGCCTAACAAATGGTAAAGTATAACTACTAATTCGGTTGAAGTTCTTTGACATTTGCCATGGGTCTTTGTCAAGCAGAGTAAGAATATATCCTCGGATTTCTTCATCAGCCTGTTGGTATCACCTTATCCTCCCCAGCAAGTGTGTGGATTTATTGCTGTAATTTAGTCACACGTCAATCAAAACCACACAGCCCGGGGGAAGAGGGTTAGGGTTTGAAAAATGGATGGGTACGGGGGTTTTTGGGAAAGGTTTTGTGAGACAAAAAAAAAAAGCACAGCATGGACAAACAATTGTGAACATAAACAAATCTTTGGGAACAAACCTATCCATCAATCTTTGAAAGTGCATGCACTACTGCATGCATGTCAGTGAAAAGTCAGTAGTTCTTTCGACAACTGTGGAAGAAAGAATGCGACAGTACAGGGCGTGTGTGGAAATATTGATAACTATATTCAAGATAAGGTCTCTGTTGCCAGATACCTGAGAGCCTTGCTGGTCACTATAAATCCATTCACAACACTCAATGGGGTTGGTCTGGAAGGTGTAGTAGATAGAAAAGGAGAAATTGCTCTTTTTCTAGGTGTCCCCTCACTCACCAGGGTTGCCCCTTGGTGACATGCTTCATCATTGGGGCCATCCCAGTCCTCTACGGGCTGGGGCGTGCTGCGACTTGCGAATTACGTAGGAGCACTTACAAATGACTATGTGTGGTGCAGATGTGATAGTGGAGTGGACTAATTGATGTGTTAAAGGATCAATTTAGAAGCAGAGAGAGATCCAAGAAATGCAGTCACAGTCATAAAAAAACACAATGGATACTGTATCTGTATGTTGTTGTAGTTGTCCTGTTGAATTTGGTAAGTAAGTTGCATGCAGAAAAAAAATCCTCTTATTAGCGGCACTCCTCCATTGCAGCTGACGCTTCGTCCATTGATGTTGGTCACCACCAGAAGACACCCTGTAAAAAAAGCACAGCATGGACAAACAATTGAACATAAACAAATCTTTGGGTACAAACCTATCCATCAATCTTTGAAAGTGCATGCACTACTGCATGCATGTCAGTGAAAAGTCAGTAGTACTTTCGACAACTGTGGAAGAAAGAATGCGACAGTACAGGGCGTGTGTGGAAATATTGATAACTATATTCAAGATAAGGTCTCTGTTGCCAGATACCTGAGAGCCTTGCTGGTCACTATAAATCCATTCACAACACTCAATGGGGTTGGTCTGGAAGGTGTAGTAGATAGAAAAGGAGAAATTGCTCTTTTTCTAGGTGTCCCCTCACTCACCAGGGTTGCCCCTTGGTGACATGCTTCATCATTGGGGCCATCCCAGTCCTCTACGGGCTGGGGCGTGCTGCGACTTGCGAATTACGTAGGAGCACTTACAAATGACTATGTGTGGTGCAGATGTGATAGTGGAGTGGACTAATTGATGTGTTAAGGGATCAATTTAGAAGCAGAGAGAGATCCAAGAAATGCAGTCACAGTCATAGAAAAACACAATGGATACTGTATCTGTATGTTGTTGTAGTTGTCCTGTTGAATTTGGTAAGTAAGTTGCATGCAGAAAAAACATCCTCTTATTAGCGGCACTCCTCCATTCCATCTGACGCTTCGTCCATCAATGTTGGTGACCAGAAGACACCCTGTCCACTGCCTGCCTGGCGGATGCTGAATTGCGGCTCGCTAATGTGAAGCCTGACTCCATCCTTTTTTCCCCATTGCACAGACTGAAACCCGGCCTGTAATTATTCAACGAAAAACAGGAAGTGATATAATATTACAACACCACTGATAAATAAATATAAGGTATGTAGGCTGTGGAGTGCAAAAAGTCACACTTTGCTTTTCCTAGTAGACAGTACAATATTTTTGACAGTGCGTACTCTGTCTGAGTCACCTTTTGAAGGATAAATAAGTATGGGCAAATTAATGTAGCGGATCTTTCCCCTCAAGCTAGGTGTACTGTAAACTGTGTTTTAGAACAAAATTAGATCTTCCCAGCAGTGCTCCCACCAAGACCCTTACTAAAGCCAGTTGCAAAAATGTAGAAGACCCCCAATCAAATCGGAAAAAACGAGGCCTAGCAGAAAACTGGTGACAAAACGTACTTTGAAAGTAAAGGTAGGCCCAAATACCCCCTTACCCACCGTGGATTGCATTCAAACCACTTGCAAGCAACCAAGCAAAAGTATCCATAGCCAGCATCGCTCCAAGACTCGAAAACCCCCCCACCCAAACACATGCAATAGAAATACTGCTAACCCTAACGAACCCTAAGTTAAGAATAGTGGCAAAGGCTTTCTTTAACTATGCCAAATCCCCCCTTTCCCACCCAGGATTTTCTTCAAATGACTTGCAACCAAAATTACACATTCTCACGAGTGCTCTAAGACCCCAGAACTCAGTTGCAAAAATGTAGAACACCCCGAAACACATGCAATCCTGCTGTTAGGGCTAACGAACCCTAAGTTACAAAAAGTGCCAAAAGGCTTTTCGGCGTGGATTTTGTCCCAACCACTTCCACCCGGTATTAGACCTTCCCAGGAATGGCCCCAAGACCCGCCAACCCACCCGCCAAAAAGCATAACACCCCCAAACAGGCCAAAAGCAACATCTCCTACTTACAATATTTCTGGGCCTTCGGTCCAAACGCGCTGCGTAGCTTGGCCATAAGTCCGTTTTGTCACCACGGATTTCCTGAAAAGCAAATGCAATCAAGATTAGAGTGTCCCAGCAGTGCTGACAGACCCTAAAACTCACCCACAAACAGACGGACCCCCCCCTAAGAGCACCTCAAAGGCAAGCAAGTCAGCAAAAACACTAAAAAATTTGCGCCTCGGATTTGGTCCAAACCACTTTTATCCGGTATTAGAGCTTCCCAACAATGGCCCCAGAGCCGTCAACCCTAGAGAAAACGAGTAGAAGACCCCCAAACAGCCAAAGAGCAAAAGTACAAAAATGGGGACTTAGTCATTTTTTCCCAAATTTCCCAAATCACTCCGCGCGCGCTCTGCAGCTAGGCCCTAACTCCCCTCTGCCACCATGGATTTGCTTCAAACCTCTTAAAAAGTAAAGTATCCATAGCCAGCAGTGCTCCCAGACCCCGAAACCCACCCACAAACACCAGGAAGCCCCCCAAACCGGCCCCCGAAAACGCTACATTGAGCAAAATGTCAGAAATAGCAACAAAAAAAAATCGGCCTGGATTTTATCCCAACCACTTCCACCCGGTATTAGACCTTCCCAGGAATGGCCCAAGACCCACCAACCCACCCGCCAAAAAGCATAACACCCCCAAACAGGCCAAAAGCAACATCTCCTACTTACAATATTTCTGGGCCTTCGGTCCAAACGCGCTGCGTAGCTTGGCCATAAGTCCGTTTTGCCACCACGGATTTCCTGAAAAGCAAATGCAATCAAGATTAGAGTGTCCCAGCAGTGCTGACAGACCCCGAAACTAACCCACAAACAGACGGAACCCCCCCTAAGAGCACCTCAAAGGCAAGCAAGTCAGCAAAAACACTAAAAAATGTGCGCCTCGGATTTGGTCCAAACCACTTTTAGAGCTTCCCACAATGGCCCCAGAGCCGTCAACTCACCTGCAAAGAGGTAGAACAACACCCCCACAAGTGCTGAGTCTTTCTTCATTGGGCGTAAACCAGCCCTCTGCTTTGATGGAAATAGGAGTCTGGAGGAGGAGGATAGAGGAGCATGTTCTTCTGAACTTGTGAACCTGAGGAATGCAGACTGCGGCACCTTCAAATCAATTAGCAAACAAGTTAAGACAGTTCTGCTGATGGGCTTGTTTTTGTGATTATCTGATTAAAGTTTGAATTATATTAACTGTGCACAACAAAGAAAGACAGACACACAGGAATAAAAGTGAATAAGGACGAAAAAGAAAGTTATTGATTCTTTGTCTCATTTTCAGGGCTCGGTATCACGGTCCAGGAATGAGAATAAGGCTTCGTCATCATACTCTGCAAATTCAGGCAGGGTGAGCTCAGTGTCACCTGACAGAGTAGAAATTCCCTCATCTATGTTGCTGGCCACCTCGTCTTCATTCGGCGCGCTTTCTCGTACTCTGAAATCTGGTGGTATGAGGTGCTGATTCATCTTGATCATTGTTAACCTCTCCACATTTTTGGGCGAGAGGCGGCTCCGTTTGGAAGTTACAATGCCACCAGCAGCACTGAAAACACGTTCAGAAGACACGCTTGCGAGTGGGCAAGACAAGTAGTTTAAAGCCAGGTTGGTGAGCTGTGGCCACAATTCTTTTTTCCCATGCCAATACGCCAATGCGTCAGCATTAACATAGACCTCTGTTGAGTCATTCAGATAGTCCTTGACCATCGAATCAAGGTTCTCCTCCAAGGTTCCTCCTCTTTGCTTAGCTGTTGCTGTGACCTTTTGAGAACCAAACCCAAGCTGAGCTAGCCAATCCTCTTCAGCCTCCAATGTTACTGTTGCGTCTGGTGGTGCAGATGATCCGGTTGCCGGTCTCTTTAACGGCTGAGAGGTCACTTGTGCCACAGCCACAGGTGCAGAAGAGGATTGTTGTGACTGGGGATGGCCTGCTGATGTACTGCCTTCTCCTTCAATTTGCTGCCGTTCTCTTTCAAACCTCTTGGCTGAGGAGGCTATCCACCGTTTGTAACTTGTGACATCTTCATCAGCAAAAGGAAAGAATGCTTGGCCTGCCAGCGCCTTTTTGTAGCGTGGATCCAGAATAGTAGCACAAATGTAATGCTGGTCTGAGTGGATCATTTTAAGACGTTCATCACCTTGTAGGTGCTCTAATAATTTCTCAGCCAGAACAAAACAGTCTTGGTTTTTTCATCTTTTTCAAACACAGAACACACCTCCTTCAGTTGGTGCTCCAGCATGTACAACAATGGGATAGCTTTTCCCAAATTACAGTCCTCCTTGCTGACTGCACGCGTGAAGAACTCAAAAGGACGAAGCATGCATGTCAGGCTTTTAACTATGTTCCATTGCGCCGCACCCATCCTCAGGTCCTCCTTCTGAGCTGTACCCTGTGTTAAGAAATAGTGATCGAGTACCGTATACTGCTCATACAGACGCTCAAGCATGTAGAAGGTTGAGTTCCAACGTGTTACCACCTCCTGGATGAGTGCTTTCACTGGCATTTGACGTTGATATAGCAGGCTCCTCAGCTGCTTCCGGGCCTTAAAAGAATGGCTGAAATGGTTGCACATTTTTCGGCAGGTGTCCAATACTCTGTACGCTGCACTGTCTTTATTACCCAAGAATTTTTGGACAACCAGGTTTATACAGTGCGCCAAACACGGCACTCTGAAATACTCACCCAGCCTCATGGCCTTAACTATATTGGCGCCATTGTCCGTGGAAACATAACCAACCTGGCGTTTTTTTGGGGACAGCCAGTTAAGGACCTTTGTGTTAAAGACATCCTAAATGTTTTCTGCTGTGTGACGTTTCTCCAAACCAAACATGGCTAGTGTTGCATGTTTCCGAGCAGCTTTAAAAACAATGTCCGGGTCAACACCTGCGTTTAGCTTTGCTTTAGCCCCTGAAAAAGAGACCCAGTGAGCAGTGATGCACATGTAATCAGCGCCTGCGCCACTGGTCCACATGTCTGTTGTCAGATGTATAGTGTGAACAGCACTCTTCTGCAAAGCTGCCCCAATCACCTTCAGAACATCTTCATGTAGTGCTGGAACCACAACTCGGGCAAAATAGAACCGGCTAGGAACCTTCCATTTAGGGCAGAGCGCTGCCACTAATTCTAGCAAACCAACCCCTTCTACAAAAGAAAAAGGGAGAAGGTCCCGAGCTAGCATTTTAGCCAGCTTAGTGTTATACAGACGCGTCAGTGGGTGGTTGCGTTCATATTGCGCTTCTGTAAACAACATCTTTTTAATGTTGCCCTGGACCAAAGATTTACGGGATGATGTTGATATCTTCGACCCAGTTACGCTCGCTGATGAATTTTTTCGCATTGATGTCTCACTCTCTCCCATACTCTTAGTGTGGCTCACATGGGGTGTGCTGCTGACAGGGGTACTGGGTGTAAGTGAAGTGTTTGAATCGTCTTCTTCCTCCTCGTCATCATCAGATGAAAAATCAACGTTTTCATTACGTGCAATTCGGGCTTCGTTGACCGCCTCTAGTTGCGCAAACCATTGGACAGGGTGCGCTCTCCTAAGATGACCTCTCTGGCCTCCGGTACCATAGTTTACTAACTCGAAGCTTACAAATGCTACAAATGGCTACGTTTTCCTTTTTTGGGCAAACACTAAAGAAGTCCCAAACTGGAGACTTGAAATGTCTTTGGGGGCCGGAGGAGGCGGCGATACTGGTGGTGGTGGTGGTCCTGCTGCTAATGCCATATGAAGTGGAGGATGTGGATTGCCGAACTTCAGTACGTTTTGCACTTTCACCACCACTAATTGAGGTCGAGGTGGATGGAGCTCCCTTCTTGCGAGGAAGAAATATGGAAGCGGTAGGTGTTGGTGTACTAGTTAACTCCAAATCTAATGATTGTTGTGTTTCCATTTCCATTGCCTCCTCGTCGACATCATCATCACGCTCAGCAGCTTCTCGGGATAGGGTCAAAATGTCTCTTTGCTGCATGCCCGCTGGGGCTACAGTGACCTTTATGATGACTGCCTCATCGTCGTCATCGTGAGAGGCTTCACCAGCAGCAGTATCCGTCACTTCTTGTTGAGCCTCGTCACACTCCATAGCTATGAGTTTTTCGACGACCTTCCGCCTGGAACCCAATCTCCACTGAGGACACCATCCGCCTGATGAATTCCATCCACTCTGGATCCCCCACAGACCCATGCCCCCACCACATCTTCAACAAAGCAGACTCCGTCATAGCTCCGCACCTCCGAGACGTCATCAACTGCTCCTTCAACTCCGCTACCTTCCCAGAAGACTGGAAACACGCTGAACTCACCGCCCTTCTGAAAAAACCAACAGCAGACCCCACCGAACTCAAAAACTACCGCCCCATCTCACTTCTTCCATTCCCGGCCAAAGTCATCGAGAAAGCTGTCAACAACCAGCTCTCCGCCTTCCTCGAAGCCAACAAATCACTCGACCCCTCACAATCTGGCTTCCGAGCCAAACACAGCACTGAGTCCGCACTCATCGCAGCAACAGACGACATTCGAACTCTACTGGACAATGGAGACACAGTCGCCCTCATCCTCCTCGACCTCTCTGCAGCCTTCGACACAGTCTGCCACAGCACCCTTTTACAACGCCTCAGAAACATCGGTATCCAAGGAAAGGCACTGGAATGGATCACCTCGTTCCTCACCGGAAGAACCCAGAGAGTCCGCCTCCCACCATTCAAGTCCGAGGCCTCTGAAATCATCTGCGGCGTACCACAAGGATCCTCACTCAGTCCCACCCTCTTCAACGTATACATGAGCCCCCTCGCGGCCATCGCCCGCCAACACAACCTCAACATCATCTCTTACGCGGATGACACTCAACTGATCCTATCTCTCACCAAGGACCCCAGCACCGCCAAAACTAACCTACACGAAGGAATGAAAGAAGTCGCCGAATGGATGAAAGAAAGCCGTCTGAAACTGAACTCAGACAAAACAGAAGTCCTCATCTTAGGTAAATCCCCCTCTGCATGGGACGACTCCTGGTGGCCGGAAGCCCTCGGAAATGCACCCATCCCGACAGACCACGCACGGAACCTTGGCGTCATCCTGGATTCTTCACTCTCAATGAACAGACAAGTCAGCGCCGTATCCTCTTCCTGCTTCAACATTCTTCGCATGCTCAGAAAAACATTTCGCTGGATCCCCTCCGAAACAAGGAAAACAGTCACCCACGCTCTAGTCACGAGCCGACTGGACTACGGAAACACCCTCTACGCAGGTACCACCGCTAAACTCCAGAAGAAACTACAACGAATCCAAAACGCCTCAGCCAGGCTCATATTAGACATCCCACGCAACGAACACATCTCTGGTCACCTTAAAGACCTCCACTGGCTACCCGTCAATAAGAGGATTACTTTCCGACTGCTTACCCACGCACACAAATCACTCTACGACATCGGACCAGATTGCCTCAACTCTCGACTGTCCTTCTACACCCCCTCCCGCCAACTGCGCTCTTCCAGCCAAGCCTTCGCCACTGTACCTCGCATCAACAAGACCACCATGGGAGGCAGATCCTTCTCATACCTGGCTGCCAAAACATGGAACTCACTCCCCGCTTACCTTCGCCTCACCCAGAATCACCTAGCGTTCAGAAAGCAGCTTAAAACGTGGATATTTGACAAATAATCCACCTCCCCTTCCTAAGCGCCTTGAAACCCTCTGGGTATGTAGTGCGCTATATAAGTGTTATGACTTGACTTGACTTGACTTTTACGCTTAGGTACCTTTGTCAGATCATGGTGTGCCTCACTCTCAGACGGCAGTGGTGCTGGTTCCCAATTGGGATCCGTTTCATCAGAAGGAGGTGGGCTTGAAGAAGATGTAGACACCAACCTTGATCTTTTCCTTGCTAGGGATGTGGAAGACAATGAATGATCATCAGGAGGAGTGGCTTCCAATGATACCTCGGCTTGATTGTCGATTTCCTGATGTGCCCCTACTTCGGGAGGAACAACTATTGTGGGCACTTGTGACCCTCCATGCACCTCTGCTTGCGCATCTCCTTGCGCTGCCTCTCCTTCCACATGTACTTGGGCTTGTACTTGCACATGGTGTTGTTGTTGCGGCTGTGGTTGTTCAACACTTGTCAGATGAGTTACAACAACCTGTGTTGATTCAGGGACATTGCTGCTACTTTCTTGTGATGAGCCAACATCACTGGTCGATGGTGATTGGAGAAGTACACTGACTGCCTCTGAAGCACTCAAGGGCTTTGACTTAAGTTGGCGTGGTGGTGGAGGCACTGAACCCAATGGAGCGGGGGTGCTGCTCCCAGCTTGGTCCCCAGCAGATCCTGCTGCTGCTGCAGGCGTACTTTTTTTTTTGCTCCCAAAAAACGTGGCGGCCGGCACACCAGCCTCCTTGGTAACTTGCTTCTTCTGCTCCTTACTAGCAACTTTCTTGCTAGAGGAGCTACGGAGACCTTTTTTTGGGGCCATCTTCTTCAGAGCAGGTCAGACAGCAGGCCGCAGTTGCACGAATTGTAGAGTTGTCTGAGGCCAGACGTGACGTCGTGTGACGTTATGCTGCACACACACACCGCTGCAGGACTTCTTCCTGACACTGGTGGTTCTCTTGAGTCTTGTGCACCTAAAAACAATGGAAGACAGAGGAACATCAGTTCAGTTATACACCCCAAAAAAATCGAAAAAAACACTGCAAAATCAGCACAATCCCATTCCATCCATGCCCTCCATGATGTTTAAGTTCAAGGCACCCCACAGAAAGACTAGGCCCATGCAAGACTCAATACCCCTGGTGAAAAGGCCACAAGTACAGCCCCAAAAAACGAAAATCAATGAAAAATCAGCACAATCCCATTCCATCCATGCCCTCCATGATGTTTAAGTTCAAGACACCCCACAGAAAGACTAGGCCCATGCAAGACTCACTACCCCTGGGCATGAAGGTTGAAAAGTAGGCAAAATGGTTGCAGGCCTAACAACAATGCCTACATTCAAAATGGCCACTTGCCTCCCAGCACATGGCCAGGGCCTGTAGCAGCACTCAAAATGGCCCCCAGCCACATGGCCTGTCCCTCCCCATGAACACCCCCAAAAATCGAAAAACACTGCAAAATCAGCACAATCCCATTCCATCCATGCCCTCCATGATGTTTAAGTTCAAGACACCCCACAGAAAGACTAGGCCCATGCTAGACTCAATACCCCTGGTGAAAAGGCCACAAGTACAGCCCCAAAAAACGAAAATCACAGAAAAATCAGCACAATCCCATTCCATCCATGCCCTCCATGATGTTTAAGTTCAAGACACCCCACAGAAAGACTAGGCCCATGCTAGACTCAAATACCCCTGGTGAAAAGGCCACAAGTACAGCCCCCAAAAACGAAAATCACTGAAAAATCAGCACAATCCCATTCCATCCATGCCCTCCATGATGTTTAAATTCAAGACACCCCACAGAAAGACTAGGCCCATGCAAGACTCACTACCCCTGGGCATAAAGGTTGAAAAGTAGGCAAAATGGTTGCAGGCCTAACAACAATGCCTGCATTCAAAATGGCCACTTGCCTCCCAGCACATGGCCAGGGCCTGTAGCAGCACTCAAAATGGCCCCCAGCCACACGGCCTGTCCCTCCCCATGAACACCCCCAAAAATCGAAAAACACTGAAAAATCAGCACAATCCCATTCCATCCATGCCCTCCATGATGTTTAAGTTCAAGACACCCCACAGAAAGACTAGGCCCATGCAAGACTCACTACCCCTGGGCATAAAGGTTGAAAAGTAGGCAAAATGGTTGCAGGCCTAACAACAATGCCTACATTCAAAATGGCCACTTGCCTCCCAGCACATGGCCAGGTCCTGTAGCAGCACTCAAAATGGCCCCCAGCCACATGGCCTGTCCCTCCCCATGAACACCCCCAAAAATCGAAAAACACTGCAAAATCTGCACAATCCCATTCCATCCATGCCCTCCATGATGTTTAAGTTCAAGACACCCCACAGAAAGACTAGGCCCATGCAAGACTCAATACCCCTGGTGAAAAGGCCTCAAGTACAGCCCCAAAAATCGAAAATCACAGAAAAATCAGCACAATCCCATTCCATCCATGCCCTCCATGATGTTTAAGTTCAAGACACCCCACAGAAAGACTAGGCCCATGCTGGACTCAAATACCCCTGGTGAAAAGGCCACAAGTACAGCCCCCAAAAACGAAAATGACTGAAAAATCAGCACAATCCCATTCCATCCATGCCCTCCATGATGTTTAAGTTGAAGACACCCCACAGAAAGACTAGGCCCATGCAAGACTCACTACCCCTGGGCATAAAGGTTGAAAAGTAGGCAAAATGGTTTCAGGCCTAACAACAATGCCTGCATTCAAAATGGCCACTTGCCTCCCAGCACATGGACAGGGCCTGTAGCAGCACTCAAAATGGCCCCCAGCCACATGGCCTGTCCCTCCCTATGAACACCCCCAAACAACGAAAATCACTGAAAAATCAGCACAATCCCATTCCATCCATGCCCTCCATGATGTTTAAGTTCAAGACACCCCACATAAAGACTAGGCCCATGCTAGACTCAATACCCCTGGTGAAAAGGCCACAAGTACAGCCCCAAAAAACGAAAATCACTGAAAAATCAGCACAATACCATTCCATCCATGCCCTCCATGATGTTTAAGTTCAAGACACCCCACAGAAAGACTAGGCCCATGCAAGACTCACTACCCCTGGGCATAAAGGTTGAAAAGTAGGCAAAATGGTTGCAGGCCTAACAACAATGCCTGCATTCAAAATGGCCACTTGCCTCCCAGCACATGGCCAGGGCCTGTAGCAGCACTCAAAATGGCCCCCAGCCACATGGCCTGTCCCTCCCCATGAACACCCCCCAAAAACGAAAATCACTGAAAAATCAGCACAATCCCATTCCATCCATGCCCTCCATGATGTTTAAGTTCAAGACACCCCACAGAAAGACTAGGCCCATGCTAGACTCAATACCCCTGGTGAAAAGGCCACAAGTACAGCCCCAAAAAACGAAAATCACTGAAAAATCAGCACAATCCCATTCCATCCAAGCCCTCCATGATGTTTAAGTTCAAGACACCCCACAGAAAGACTAGGCCCATGCAAGACTCACTAACCCTGGGCATAAAGGTTGAAAAGTAGGCAAAATGGTTGCAGGCCTAACAACAATGCCTGCATTCAAAATGGCCACTTGCCTCCCAGCACATGGCCAGGGCCTGTAGCAGCACTCAAAATGGCCCCCAGCCACATGGCCTGTCCCTCCCCATGAACACCCCCAAAAAATGAAAATCACTGAAAAATCAGCACAATCCCATTCCATCCATGCCCTCCATGATGTTTAAGTTCAAGACACCCCACAGAAAGACTAGGCCCATGCAAGACTCAATACCCCTGGTGAAAAGGCCACAAGTACAGCCCCAAAAAACGAAAATCACTGAAAAATCAGCACAATCCCATTCCATCCATGCCCTCCATGATGTTCAAGACACCCCACAGAAAGACTAGGCCCATGCTAGACTCAATACCCCTGGTGAAAAGGCCACAAGTACAGCCCCAAAAAACGAAAATCCCTGAAAAATCAGCACAATCCCATTCCATCCATGCCCTCCATGATGTTTAAGTTCAAGACACCCCACAGAAAGACTCAGTCCACCCACCACTGAGTACCCCTGGGCAAAAGGCCCCAAAACAGCCCAAAAATCGAAAATTCCAAAATTGTAGTTGCAGCAACTGTAATGCCCCAAACAAACTTACTTGTGAAATTTCTAATCCAAAAGTGATCCAAAGAAAGTCAAAAAGGCCTCAAATCCAAATATCCAGCAGCATCCACAAAAAGTAATCCTTCAAGCTCCAGATCCAAATGAAAAGTGACCAGGAGATGGACAAAGCACTCGGAGGAGCCTGCTGGACAGGAACAGGAAGTTGAAGACTGTGGGGCACTTCCTTTCTCCCACCCCCCCTCCCCAAAATGGACTCCTCGCAAAAAAAGTGCAGGCAAATGTCAACCTAAGGAGTTATTCAGATAAAAATCATAATTTCAAGAAGGTTTATGCTGCTTGCTGGTGGATTTCTTGTGCAGAATTGCAAATTTTATATTTTCGCGTGTGCGAGATTGTTGCTGCTCGCCGCATCTCAAAGCTCGCAATTGCGTACTACCGCGATACGTGATCACGGCGTACTCGCGTTTGTTGGCAAGCCGCGATTATGTAATCGCGCTTGCCAAATTCCCGCGGGATGCCGCAGCAAGATCCAAAATGGCGCAGCACTTGCAAAATATCAAGAAAAATAACTCGGCAAACGATGATAAACGCCGCGCGCCGCAAAATTGTATCACCAAGAAAAAAAAAATCCGCTGCGTGCGAATTTGCGGATTTTGCGGGAAATTCGCAAATCTCGCAGATTGCGAATTTACCGAAAATCCACAAAATCCGCGAGCGTAACACATTTTCCGCCCATACTTAGTGGTGTATCTTCATGGTTGGTGGCTGTTGTTTTAACTTTATGTTGCTCAGGGCTTTTCTTGTTTCATTTAAGTCCTGTAAAACAGCTAAACGATCTTTGAGGTCAAAGCATGTTTTCTTATCTTCTACCACTGAAGTCGGACTATCTAAATCCTGAATATACATTCTAGTTCCGAACAATAGTTCGTAAGGGCTGAAACCTTTTAGAGAATTTCTTGGCAGATTGTTAAGACTACGTTGGACACTTATTAAATGCTGGACCCACCCATCACCCGAACCTAGTACCTTTGCCGTTATAGATTGCTTTATGTCTCGTTTTTTTCTTTCCACTATCCCGTTTCCCTCAGGATGGAAGGGACAAGAGTACCGCATGGCCTCCTTATAAGCTCGAGAGCTAAAAGCAGGACCCTGGTCAGAATGTAGCATGACAATTGCGTGTGTGCCGATAAAGACTTGCAAATCTTTTATAACAGTTCTGGCGTCAGCCAAGCGCTGGGGCCACATTTTTTAAGTGAATCTAGTCTTAAAAGGAATTAATGGGACACAGGATTTTTCGTATAGGTAGCCTTATGCTAACTACAGAAATGGCCAAGGCAATACTCCGGTTGGCTCGTTACTGCGATCTCTGTTGCAGTCTGGACAGCTTTTTGCAAATTTATAATGTTGCAGCCTCATCCCCGGCCACCAGTGTTCTGATTGTAATTCTGTCAGAGATTCCTTGATCTGTTTGTGCCTTGGACCTTCACCCATGTGTGCGTCTGCTATTAATAAGACTCTCATGTTCATGTTTGGAATTACTCTATCCCCACTCCATGGATTTGAGCAAAAGGAACCTAGTTTGCGTCAATTACGTATGTATAATTGAGTGGATAGTTCATGGGTAGTGCTGCACAGTTGCCTTTTGAAGACGTTTTTACCGCCAGCATGGTTTCCCTGTCTATGTATTTTTCTGAACACTTTTTTTGTGGCTACGGAAGCCTGTTTACTTGCTTCCGCTGTGGCTGTATTAGCCAATGAATTCCCTGCAACGTGAAAGCCATCACGTTGATGACTCAGAGTATGTATCACGTGAGTCTTCTGTAGTTCTTTCTGTAACAGAACTACCTGTTTCCAAAGCATTTTATGCTTGATTGTGCAACTTTTTGCATCTTTGAACCCGTTTTCAACCCAATTCTGCAAGTATTCATTATAAGACTGAACGCAGTAATATGAATCGCACACTATAAGTGTGGGGAATTCGCGATCGGTATTTTCAAGCGCCATCTTAAATGCTAGTAGTTCAGCTCGCTGAGCCGTACAATCTCCTAGAGATTGCGTTTTAGTGACCAGTGGTCTAAATTTCCCTTTGTGCCAATGACCTTTAACAATCGTGCACGCAGCACTGTAAGCCTGTTTACCCCCAACTGCGGGTTGTGCTGATCCGTCTGTATATATTATACATCCGTAGTGTTCTAGAGGCAGGATTTTGGTTGGCAGAGGACATTCATATTCATATTGTAGAAATTCTTGTTTTTTTAAATTAGGATCAAATTCATATACTATGTCTGTTGCAGCAAGAGAAGGAACCCATTGGATCCATCTCGGATGCAAAGCTTTAGCATTTGGAATGCTCGCTTTTGTTACCGCTTCTAGGGCTGGTATCGGTGTAACGATTATTATTCGTTTACCTTGTGCTAGGGCCCTTTCTTTTGCTACAGCAGTCTGAACCTCAGTTAGAATTTTTTCAGTTGAACTGAATTTTATTTCAGCTTTTGTGTACAAATGTGATTTGTATGCTATTGGTACCGTTTCTCCCTCATTAGAGGTCAGGTACGTGAATCCGCATCTTTCTGGGATGACTCGGATTACAAGGTTGCGTGTATTGTCACGTGTTTCTAATTTTGTTTTAGCTAACATGTCTGTTTGCAGTGATCTCAAAATTTCTGTGTGTTTTTGAGTCCAATTTATTGGTTTGAAATCATGTTTTATTAATTCGTAGAGAGGTTTAACCCTCTCTGCGTAATTTAGAATGTAAGTTCTTCCGAAATTCAAGAAGCCTAGTATCGATTGTAAGTTCTTCAGCGTTTTTGGTGCTTGGAGTACAGCGCACTTCTCTAAGAAGTTGTCTGCTAGGCTTTTGCCTTCACTTGATAATTCATATCCTAAAAATAGGACAGTTAGATGGGCAATTCGTGACTTTTTAAAGTTGAATTTGTAACCCTCTGCTGCGAACCCAAGTATTATGGTGTTCACTCTTTTCAAGTGAGTATCCAAGTCGTCATCTGTGAGATAGATGTCATCAACACAAGATAATGCCTCATCATCATACATTTGTAGTAACTCTGTTACTCTTGCTGAGAATAATCCGGGGCTATTCTTGAATCCCTGTGGGAGTCGACAGAAATTTTCTGTGACCCCATTATTGAGAAAGCGGTTAAATACCTGCTTTCCGGTGCGATATTTTGACAAAAGAATCAATTAGAAATGTCTAATGTTGTTTTGTATTTTTTGCGAACTATGTTATTCATTAGTGCCGCACTGTGCGAATTTTGTACCGCAAATGTTTTGCAACATGAGTTAAGGTGTCTGTAGTCCAAGACTAGACAAAATGAATCGTCTGGTTTGGAGACAGGAAACAAAGGATTGTTCATTTGAGAGGTGCAGTTTATTTATAAAATTTCTAAAGCGCACAAATACCTTCCGGTGTCTCGGCGCTATGTTTCAATCACCCCTTGGTATTTAAGATCTCCCTGACCTGTTTTTTCGTTTCTTACTTAATTGGGTACTGTCTTTGTGCAGTCGGTTGACTTTTTAACTTGATTTTGTGAGGAGGGGAGTCCTCATCCCATCCTACATGATTCTTATATAATGCAGGTGCTTGAGCTACTGCCCATTTTCTGGCATATATGTATTTTCTATGTATTGAAATATGATTTGAGAATGCAGGCATAATCATGTCTTCACCATGAGGGCACTCCCTGACAAACTCTGGTGGCCAGTCTTTTTCAGCTAATAGGATGTCATAGCCTTTTGAGAGGTTATCCCAAAACAGACCCCTTACCTTCCTAGTCTTATCTCCCGCTATACGCAATGTTATTTTGTAGATTTTATAAGGTTCGCTAACTCTGGTATCTGCAGTTTCCACCTGAATGTATTCATTCGTGTCCACTGTCTCCAGATGATTCATAAGGATCTTGCGAGCTATGGTGACTTCTGCTGCGCTGTCTAGCATTGTCTGTGCCCATTCTCCGTTTTTCAGCTGTGTCCTCAGTATCCTCGGCATGTTCGATTATTTTTATACTGGCTACCTTCTTTCTTGGAAATTGTAATTTTTTACTTTGAGCAGGTTCCTTGTCTTTGGACTTGATGTGCTCTTCCCTGTGTTCTGACCATCCTCTTCTTTCCGATTTCTGCGAAAAAGATCGAGAGGGACGTGTATCAATATTTTGATATCTGTCAGGCTTTTTCAAATTATCCCTATTTCTAAGGTTGTATCTTTTCTCAGAAGGCTCCCTTTGGGGAGACTGGTGTTCTCGGTTCGGAGTTCTTTCCCTCGGCCGAGGAGACCTTCCTCTGGACTGGAATCTTTTTTCTTTGGGAGTGGATTGTCATCCCAGCTCTTTTTTGGAGTGTTTAGATTATTTTTAATAAATATCTTTTCAGGATTTTCAAGTAGTTGGGGTTTTACCGGTTTCCCACCCAAACTATCTCCACCTAGTTCTTCATAGGATTTTTCTATGATTCTGGCAAGTTCAATTGGTAGGTCTGCTATATCTGTTTCTTTAAATTTCTGGCGGATCGCCACATATGCTGCTCCTTTTATGTTGGCTAATAATATAGCAGAGACCTGCTTGAAGTCTTTCAGTAATTTCATACCAAGAGTTAAAGCAGGTTCTGGACCGTATTCATTTTGAATCTGTCTTAGCACATCTGGTATTACAGCCAGAGACGGAACACCATGTGTTTTTGTGTAAATGGAAGCAAAGACTGTGCCCCAAGCGTCACAGTCCTCCACATTTGGTGCGACCCCATTGGAAGGCAGATAGTCAGAATTCTGTGTTTCTCACTAGGGGTAGTATTTAGGAATACTGCCTTTGTTTGAGTTATTTTCTGTGCTAGCCAGAATGGACTTTGTTCCCGTTTTGCGGGTGTTTTACCAAGACATGATTGTATGTTCTGTGGTGTAATTTTATTTGTGTTCCCCTGATGAGAGGTCAGCTGTGGAATGTTAACTGCTGGTTGGATTGTTGCAGTCCGCATTACATATTGGACTAACTGTCTGTGAATTTTAATTAGTCATTTTAGCTGGGCTAAAAGTTCCTTGTCTGACATTTTTTCAATGTCTGGATGTGGTGTGTAGCTGGCTAGAACCGGCCACGTTGCTCCTGGTCTACCTAGTGGACCGAGCCTGGTGATGTGATCATTATGTTTTAGGGCGCCTTTAAACCAGAGCAGGTGCGCTTGGTAATTTAGTGGAATTTCCACATCCTCGAAAGGAGTGTATTCATCCGGAGGTTCCTCTATTTTGTAATAGTGGAATTTGTGTGTTGTAGCGTTTGCCGCTGGAAGGTTTATCCATGAATAGAATACCTCTGTCTGCCGATAATCGTGTGCCTCTATCACGAAAATGACTGTACCACCTCGTGATGTCAGTCCGTTTTCTATAAGTTTTAAAGTTATAGTTTTTCTTATGTTGACCGGAATGAGGATAGCATTCCGGTCATTCTGTAGGAGACTCGTGTCATCATCCATTAGTTGGGCTGCTAATCCAGCTGCTTCCCTTTCATCTTTACTCTCTGGCATTTTTACTGGCAGAAAGTTTTTTTTGTTGCAGATCAAGTTTCAAGGAGACAAAAGATTAGGTGCACAATATTTTGGAACACTGTATCCTTCAACGTTGACTAAACCAAAAACTCTACATAGGAATCTCTTCCTACTAAGTTCCGGCGGATTTTAACCTTTCACCCACTCCAGACGTCTATTGGAGTTTTTACGGGCAAAAGGGTCTGCGTGAAAAAGCACGACTGAGTTACTCTAACGTCTTGTGTTAGTTTTATCGCCTTACCAAACGTTGGGCGCCATGTAGTGTAGTTCCTATTTTCCCAATAGGCTCTGCGCATTGGAATAACATAAACAGCAGTGTAGACGTAGGACTGAGGTCTTCTAGGTCTCTACTGACTATGTTAGACTTCATTTAGGTTTGCGCCAGCTAGCTCAGAGGTCACTGGAAACTTTATTGAATGAATAGGAAGGGATTAGCTTCCCTGGCTCAGACAAGGAGGGATTCAGCTTCCGACAACCGCATAAACATGACAACTTTGCTCCCTCAGAATAAGAGTAAATCTCTAGAGTGAAAACAATAGACAGCTATTTTACTCAGTCAGATGTGCATTCTAAGTTTCACCAGAGTACAGAGAATAGAGAGACAGGCGTTTTCAATAAAAGGTATTATTTATTGAGCAGTCTTCCTTCTCATGCAAGAGAAATGAATTGCCACAATTGCAATACTTAATATAAAGTAAAGTACGTACAGTAAAAGGAGTATTATGAAATAATACTGTAAAAGCATTGATATGGTTTCTTAGCCATAAGACACTTTAAAATGGATAAAATATATACATACATATATACATAGGCTAACGTGCTCAACTGGTGCTTCTAAAATATGCCTACCCCGGTGTACCTGACCTAAGCCTAATACTTGGGAAGGAGTAAGGAAGTAGCAGTTTAAGTTAAGTTGTTTTTGCCAAGAATATGACTCAAGAATTCTCTCTACGGGTTTAGTCAGCACTGTACCTTGGGAATAGAATGTAGGAGGTCTGGTATCTCTCTCTCAGGACTCGATATCCCAGTCACCTGCAAGGGTAGGCTGGAAACGCCGGAGCTGGATTTTCTCGGCAGGAGAAAAGACAGCGTCTTTCTCAGCGCTTCAAAGAGGAGGGGCAGGGTCCGTGGGCTCTCCGCGTCTGCTGAGCTCTCGGCAAATAGATTAGCTGGTCTGCTCCAAAACCACCACCGTGTGTTTGCTTAAGGCAACGTTGGTATATTTATACCTGAAAGGTGCCGAGTTTGACGTAAGGTTTGGACATAAGACGTCAATAAAGATGTCACTAAGAACTGGCCGTTCTTACAGTGCTCGCAGGAGTTCTATTACAAATCAAAACAAAGCAAGCGGGGATTTCCCAGGTTGCTGGAGGTTTGGTGTGTTGAAAGAACTTGTTGTGCTTTCTAGGAATCTAAGGAAGTGGCTTTTGCCGTGCCTTGGACTGCAAGGGCGATTTACTGAAATATGGATCTGATTCTTATGCCATTATAGGGATATTATTGATGATAGCCGTGTAAGGGCATAAAATGGTAATATTGATTCAGGTTCCTAGATAAAAACACAATACTGCATTCTGCATTATCTGAAGGCGTTGGACCAGCCTTTTATTTATACCTAAGTATAATGAATTATAGTAATCCAGCCTTGAGGATATAAGGGCCACTCTAACCTGTTTTCGAGCCTCAATAGAAAGGTAGTGTACAATCTTTCTCAAGATTCTTAGGACCCCACAGCAAGTTGTTACCGTCCTGCTGACTGTTTGTCAAAAGAAAGCGTGGTGTCAAAGATTACACCCAGGTTACGGGCAGACTGGGAGGGCGTAGGGCAGGCTCCAAGAGCAGGAGGCCACCACTCCATCGACCAGATTTCCTCCTTGCCTCCAAAGATAAGGACTTCTGTCTTCTCCCTGTTAAGTTTCAAGAAGTTCCTTATCATCTAGCCCGCGACTGCTCCATGCAGTTCCTGAAATTTCGGGCCGTGATGTTTACTGTTTGAGAGAGGGAGACCATAATCTGGGTGTCGTCAGCGTAGGATAAAACTTCTAACCCAAAGGATCTTACAAGCCTGGCAAGCGGGGGTACATAGATATTAAAAAGCGTAGGGCTCAGAGACGAGCCCTGAGGAACCCCGCACTGCACAGACTTGACAGGGGAGAGAAAGTCACCCAGCTTGACCCTTTGTTTACGTTGATCAAGAAAGGAAGTCAGGAGGCTCAGTGCTGGTCCATCCACTCCTATCTCCCTAAGGCGAATAGCCAAAATAGAGGGGGACAGGGTGTCAAATGCTGCTGTGAGGTCGAGCAGGACCAGAAGGGTAGTCTGGCCACTGTCGACCTTAGCGCGGATGTTATTGGTAACCACAGTGAGGGCGGACTCCATTCTGTGTGCCCTCCGGAAACCATGCTGGGAAAAATCCAACAGGCTAGAGTTGTCAAGGAAGGTACTTAGGTGGCAGTTGAGATGAGTCTCGAGCAGCTTCGAGGGGGCAGGAAGTAAAGAAAAGGGGCGAAAGTTCTTCAAAGTCCCAGGGTCTAATGTAGCCTTCTTTAAAAGGGGCTTGACTATCGCCATCTTCCATGAAGTCGGAAAAACACCTTCAGAGATTGCTAGATTTATCACCTCTAAAAATGGGGGGAGCAATACCTCTCTGCATTCTTTGAGAATCTTCAAAGGGCAGGGATCCAGAGGAGATCCGGACTTAAGCTTATCAAGAAGCATGTTCAATTGTGTCAATGTAAGAGTGGGGAAGTTAGAAAGATTGCTGTCCGGCACCCCTACCAAACTTTCCAAAGAGGAAGCCGCCGGGGGAGAAGAGGCAGCAAAAATGTCTGAGTTAAGGGCTTCTAAGCCTTAGAACTGATACCTTTCAAAGAGCGACATTACTGCTCATTTAATTTCATAAGTCTTTATTGCGATTCTTCATCATAAAAAGACACTTAATAAAAAAATAATACAGTATTACCTCATTCATCCATTACCAATACTACAGATTATAAATATATAAATTCGCAAATATTACTCCTATCACAATAATAAGCACAACCGTATAAAATGACATAAATATTTTTAAAATCGGTTAAAAATATATTAAACGTTTGACCGTGCAAAAAAGACTTAGGACATACATTTGTTGTCATTAATTATTAATGCTTTTTAAAAATAACATGCTTATAAAGTGCAGTAAAAAGATAAATGCCGGGGCCTTGCATGTTTACTTTACCCCCTCTTTTTGGCATGCAACACCCATGCCCAGATCAAAAACTTAGCAACACCAATAACAACATAGTCGGAGGAGTCAGTTTTCAACAATCTCTTTGCAAACATGGCTGATCTAGTGCCCATGAGTTTACATACAGGTTTCAACCAGGTGCTTCTAGGATTGTGATAAACCGGGCATACAAATAGAAAGTGGTCTATATCTTCTATCTGGTCTTTACAGAACAGGCACTTATTACTAATTGCAGTATCCCACTTGCTTGAAAGCCACCTCAGGGGTAATGTGCCAACCCTGAACTGATGGAGTAACTTACGATCTAGTTGTTTCGTTACTAGGTCCCAATAGGCCTCCAAATGAGGTTCAACACTGATATCAAGGTAATCCCTTGTCAATGACAGAGTAACATGGGTGGAGAATCTTTTAACTTTGATCAGCTCCCAATATGCTAATTTAAAGAGCTTTTTTGTTGGGAATTCCGCAGTATCGGGTTGGTCCCAAAGATTCCTCATACCAATGTCAATCAACAACATTTTGACACCAGAGAACCAAGGGATCATGTGGGAACGACTTAGCTTCATAACTTCCAACAATGCTCTGGCATTTCGAATGAGCTCAGGAGTGGTCCAGAAACTTCTCTAGAACGCCAATGGTCTATAACAGGCGACATCCTCCAATGTCTGACAACCAAGGTCATAAAGCAGTGGGATCCTAGGGGAAGATTGAGGCAGCCCCACTATGGATCTCATAAATTTGTTCTGGGCTGTGGAGAGTTGGGATAAGTTCGTAAAACTCCAAAGTTCGGCTCCGTAAAGGATTGCTGGGCAAATTTTAGATGTATAAATATTAACAATCAGAGCAATAGGCTTAGAAAGGGACAAGCTATGTTCCTTAAGCAATGCGCCAGCTAACTGAACGTGTTTTAATTCCAAGATGTCTATTTGAGGCTTCCAGCTCAATTTTTCATTAAAAGTGACACCCAGGTAGGTGAAAACATCCGTCTGCTCCAAGGGTACGCCATCCATTAGGACTCGTGCTTTTACTGGCTTTGAGCCGTGGAGCACAATAAACTTAGTTTTCTCTACATTAACCACCAGCACATGTTCGCGGCAAAACACCTCAAACCGGGACATGGCCAGTTGCAATCCCTGTCTTGTTTTTGATATTATCAGAGTATCTTCCACGAACATGAGCAGGGGCACTTTCATGCCGGCCAACATTGGCGCATCCGTGGGGTAGTTGGTAAAGTACTGGACCAACCCGTTAATAAATATTGAAAACAGGATGGGAGCCAGCACGCACCCCTGTCGGACGCCCTTGTTCACCTCAAACTTTTCGGTGACCTCACCTGGTTTGCCCCAGCATACCTGTGCATTTGTGTGTTCATGCAATTTAACTAGAATGGCAACCAACTCTTTAGGCATCCCTATCTTGAGTAGTACCTCCCACAGCCTTACCCTTGGGACAAGATCAAAGGCGGATTTAAGATCCACAAATGCTGCAAAGAGCATACCCCCGCCTAAAAAGACCTCCTTTCAGAAGATCAAGACAAATCTGAAGGCTTGGTCTAGGGTGCCTATATGGGACCGAAAACCCGCCTGCAGGAGAGACAAAACAACCGCTTCCATCAACCATCCCTGTATCCTGCCCAATATCAAACGAGCAACGATCTTTTGCACGGCATCAATTAAACTAATGGGCCTAAAGTTTGCCGGAGCAGGGCGATCTCCCTTCTTATATATTGGTATAATCTCTGCTCCGGACCAGGATGGAGGGATAGGAGATCCTCGGGCTATAGCATTGGCTAGTAGCATTATATATGGGACCCATAACTCATGATCCTGCTTGAATAAATCAGAAGGAATACAGTCAGGGCCTGGAGCCTTGTCACTCGGGATTACTTTCAAGACAGATTCCACCTCACCATCAGTAAAATCCAATGGGCTGTCAATTTGAATAGACAGGGCGGCTTCCATGGTACTATATGATGCCCTAAACTGTGATTCAAAGAAGGTTACCCAATGCTGGGGTTCAACATAGTTACCCGGGGTTTTAGCCTGCAGGTTATTCCCCTACTTAAGTAATTCCAAAAATGTAACCATGTTCCTCCCGTGGCAAGCATTCAACAAGTCCATCCAGCGGTCCTCATCCCATTCTCTCTTGGCTTGTCTAAGCACTGATTTGTAGTTGGCTCTACACTGCTTGATACTACCTTGAGACCTTGATTTTATGGCTTCAACCAGATCTTTATGAGGTCAGTATGAACTCCAAGTACTGTAGCATTAAGGACTTCCTGGGACTCACAGGCCACAAGTCTGTCCAAGGACCTTATAACCATGGACCTGATCTGTAAAACATCTCTATCGTTGGCAGCTATCCTTGGCCACCGACCCCTTCTTAGATCATTAGAGATAGTTAGAATATTAGGGCAGCCAGCTTCTTCCAATGCGGGGGAGCAGGAGAAGCTGTTAGCATCAATTTTACAAACCAAGGGGTTATGATCGCTTTCAGGTCTATTCTGCACTACCATATCTAAGACTAAAGGCAACAATTCCACATTGACCAATATATAATCAATGCGGTTTTTGGACCTACCATTATCAAAGGTTACGGCTCCATGTCTATCGGACTTAGTCCTGCCATTAACCGCCCTCAAGCCCCGTTTCAGGCATAGCCCCTTTAATTGAAGGACGGCCTCAGACCATTTCCTTATGGGATCAAGGTCCAGTGAGGGGATACCCCATACTGCATCTATATCCTCACTAAGCCTTCCATCTTCGATACCCAACGGTTCGAAGGTGGTGTTAAAATCACCAACAATAATCTGTCTACTGGTATTAGCACCCTGGGCCAGATGTTATTCTAAAGATGTAATAACACTCGAACTCCTGCCACCTGGTTGTCCTCTCGAGTACACATTGTAGATGGTTATATCAAGGCCCTTTTTTGAGCTCACCCTTAGGGCCAAAATATCGGGGCTATCAATGAAAACCTCATCTATCCTCACTCCCTCAGTTGGACGAACCCAACAAGTCAGACCTCCTACGGGTCTTCCTCTTTCGCCCCTTATAGCAGCCTTAGAGAAGTTTAAATAACCTACGTGGAACACTCCTTCCACAGACCATGTCTCCTGGAATGCCCAAAGATCTGTGCCCTCTGTATACTTGCACCAATCTTGTGACTCAGTTTTCGCTTCAAGCCCTGCAACATTCCAGGAAGACAGAGCCAAGACCTGCCTCAGGGGGCCAGAGCCAGAATTCCCAGTAGAGGTCGGAATCTCATTTGTGTTAGGTTCCATTATTAACTGATTGCCTAAATTGCGTGTACTTATATGGGGTTGAATCTCAGGAATAGTAGGGGTGCCCCCCCTCACTTCCCATGCTTACACTCCTGGGACCACTTTTCAATATTTTCCCAGAGAATAGACCCCCGCTTCCCTGTTGACTATAGATGATACTTGAGGGATTCTCCAATACATTCGTATTGCCCTCTCTATCTAGAACCTGCTTCCCTGGAACCCTTCCTCTCAGTCAGTCTATATCTTCAAGGGTTGACAGGAGTTCAAAGCGATTGCTAGTCTGGATAGGATGATCTAGCCTGTTAAAGGACCATTGATGGGCCCGTACGGCCCTATTACTGCGAATTGATCAATGATTGTAGAAAAACACAAGTGGGAGTGCTCTAATTTCATCAGCAGCAAGTGGAAAGTGCCCAGCCAACTCAAGGATGTGACGAACCAGAAGGGTTGACCTAAAACTTAGAACCACACAGTCACCAACCAGCGATTTGGACGAATGGCCGACCCAATTAACACGGCGAATCATTTTGAATTCTTCAAAATGCTCATTACGAAACCCAGTCTTCTTACCTAAAAAATGAAGGGCCTTGTTTTTGAGTGTCGACCAATGCTCGCTTGAACCCAGCGGGAGTGGAGGTACATTCGCTAGAATGACCGTATAGGGAGTGGCTTCTGACGGAAGATGAAGACTGGGTAGCATAGCCAGATCCCCATCTGTACCTTGCTCATCTTTTCGTCTATTATCTTTAGCAACTGCCCTACGTTGATGTGGCGGGGGAGGAGCACTACCCTTAGTAGCACAATTTTGCAGAGGACAAGCTACACTTGTCACTGGAGCTACCCGCTCGACACTACTGTGGGCATTTTGCGGACCTACCCGCTGTGTATCATCCCCTGCCCCATGTGAGCTGTGTTGTACCTCCACATTAACATGCGCAAGATGTTGCTCGCAATCCCTTTGGACACTACAGGCTAAGCGTTGTTCAATCTTTTTAAGCCTAGCATCCACTGAACCAAGACGCTTGAGTATAGGATCAATAAGGGCTGCTAATTGCTTCCCCAATAAGGCACATCATTCATCTTGGTTACGCAATGTTTCTGATTGCACAATAGAATTAGACCTGTCCTATTTTGTCAATGATTTTCTTGTGTGCACTACACTTCATCATAGCAACTTTCTTTGGGTATGTAAGTGCGGTAAAGAGATTATGTACTAGTTCTCCGTGCATTATCTGCATCCCGTGGGATGTAAGAAAGCCTCTTTCCTTCCAGAGTAGGCCAAAATCATGAACCACTCCAAAAGCATAGCGGCTATCCGTGTAAATGTTCACACACAAGTCAGTGCTAAGTTCACACGCTCGTGTCTAAGCTATTAGTTCAGCTGCTTGAGCCGACTTCTGAGGTATGCAAATTGTTTCCACTACTGTCTCAAGCGTAGTGATTGCAAAAGCAGCTGAAGTCGTGCCATCTGGTAACTTCAAACAGGACCCATCAACCCACAGTTCCCCATCTACATCTGGAAGGGGCGTATCTTGCAAATCGATACGACCCTTTGTCTGTTCCTTAGTAAGGAATATACAATCATGAGCTCCTTTGACTGAGACTGAGTCGCAGGATATGGCAACAAAGTGGCTGGGTTTAGTGTCGCACACCTCTTCAAGGTAATATGAGGTGCTAACAATGTCAATTTGTATCCTGTCAGACGAGCACTAGTTAAGTGTTGTGTCTTAGTCTTATTCAAAAGGGCATCTACTGCATGGGGTACTAGCATCAACAGTTTGTGTGACAAAACTATCCCTTCACTCTGACGTATGGACACAGCTGTCGCTGCAACTGAACGGAAGCATCCAGGCAACGCATGAGCAACAGGATCAAGTACTGCTGAAAAATATGCACAGAGACGCTGCTTATCGCCATGTGTCTGCACTAAAACTGAGAATGCGCATCCATCTTTCTCATGTACATAGACTGTAAAAGGCTTCGTATAATCTGGAGTACCTAACACTGGTGCTGAACAAAGCGCTTGTCGTAGCTTGTCGGAAAGCATTCTCACATTCATCCGTCCATGGAAGGGGCACTGGAGTGTCTTTCGTCAAAAGTGCTAGCAGGGGTTTAACAATATGTTAAAAACCTAATATCCATTGCCTACAAAAAGAAGTAAGACCAATGAATGCACGGACATCTTTCTGAGTAGAGGGTACTGGTGTGTCTAAAATTGCTTGAATGTTATCTGATGTAAGTGCACGACCCTCCTTAGACAGAAGGTGACCTAAGTAGGTTACCTTCGGTCTACAATATTGCAATTTCTTCAGTGACACTTTGTGATGATGTGAAGCAAGAAAAGAAAGCAAGGACAAAGTACATTTTTCACACTGGTCAGGGGTATCGGCTGCCAACAAGATGTCATCGACATATTGTATGAGTGCCACACCTTCAGGCAGAACGAAAGAATCAACTTGTTTTTCAATGCTTGACTATAAATACTAGGACTCTCAGTATAGCCTTGAGGAACTCTACAAAATCTAAACGATTGATTATTCAAAGTGAAACCGAACAAATATCGGCCATCAGGATGAATAGGGATCGAAAAGAAAGCGTCCTTCAAGTCTATCACAAAGAATGTAGTTGCTGTCGGAGGAACCAAAGTAAGAAGTGTTGTTATGTCAGAAACCACAGGGTATTGTGGTACTACAATCTTGTTCACTTCTCGCAAGTCAATAATGAATCGGTAAATCCTAGTGTCAGTATCTTTTTTCACAATAGGAAGAATCGGACTATTACAAACATTGTATGGAACTTCCTCAACAACCCCCACTTCAATGAGATCATGAACAATACGTATGAGTGCTTCTTCGCCTTCCTGTGAAATTTTGTATTGAGGCAAACGTGGCAGCACAGCGCCCTCCTTGACATTAATATGTACTGGTAGAATAACCATGTGCCCTCCATCAGTATCTGAAGTAGCCCACAAAGTACTAGGGAGTGAGGCTAATGCAATATCCTCTTTAACAAAACAAGCTCTCTCCACCACAGGATGGTTGTCATTCAAGATAACACGTACACCTTCTGGAGAACATCGTATTGTAGCCCCGAAATACTTGAGCATATCAAGACCCACAATATTGTCTGGTGTATTTGGGGAAAGCAAAAACAGACATGGAGCAGTACATTTATCAACATGGAATGCAAGTGGTTGTGACAATAGGCTAATGCCATACCATATACTATTAAGTGCATTATAATCCTCGCGGTTATATAGCAACTTTGGTTTGGCTTTATCAAAACATGTTGTGTAAGGTGTCATACGATTTGGAATACTATCCCCTCGACAGTTCTGTCAACGGGGATAGCATTCCACCCCTCTAGAGGGAGAAGACATGTTACTTTACTGAAACGCGGTTGATTTTTAAAAGAGCCTTTAGATCCACAAAATGGATGCTTCCGCCACAGACACGAGTCTGACCTCCTGCTGCTGACCGAAACTCAGCAGAGGAGGCCTGGACAAAGGCTTTCCTGTCAAAGGGAGGTGTTACACCACCCCAGACAGGAGATAGTGGATTGTAGCAGGGAGGTTTGAAAGAAACCAGACACTGCCTGGGGCGCACAAGGCTGCCCCTTGCATAATCCGGCCAAACCGGTTCAGGGGCACACCAGCCCCTGTCCCAGCGCGGCCTGGATCAAAGGGAAAGGGGTGTATCTACCCCCTTCCTGGGTCCCACCCATAGGAGGGGACCTAGAAGGTAATCCAGCCCCCTAGATTGGTATAAGAATGGGAGCAGTGCCAACGCACTCAGATTATCCTGATGAAACATTTGAAATGAAACTCTGGACCCTTCAACATCCTACTCAACGTAGAAGACTGAAGAATCTCCCTTGTGGTCAAGGAGTGACCACCGTGTGCAAACAGGCATCATCCAGCACCTCAACGTCTGCTTTGTTGCAGTTCCCGCTGGAACTCAAGCGACAGAGATCAACAATATTAAGCTTGCCTGCTTTCTTACAGCCCGATCCACAGTCCCTGCAGAGCTGAGACCCGTGGAGGCAACCGAAAGTGTGGGGCACGCCATCTTGAAAAGACCACGAGACGCTGACTGTGCAGCCCACGAGTGACCCTCGAAGCTGTGCACCGGGGTTTGAGAAGCCCCAGCCCTGAGCCACTCTTGCACTGAAGCTCACCCCTCCACACTCGACAAGTGCTGCATGGGGCATTTCTGCTTTCTTTGGCTTGACGCGTTGGCCCGGTCACTTGCCAGCTGGCTTGTGGCCCCTGTGCCGGCGAAAACCTAAAACCGAGTTGTGATTCTCTGAAAAGGAGCACCCGCTCTGACCCTCTTGGTCCGAGTGAGAAGCAATCTTCCAGTCCTGCGTGGATTGCTCTTGCCAAGTGTTGTTTGCTCCGATCTTGAAGCCGACACTGCCATCGGTGAGAACCTGCGTGGGACAGCTCGTGACCCGCTCCTGGACGTCGCAGATGCCCCAGAGCCCATGTCGCAGCGGAGAGAAGCTCCTCTACAACCACCTGATTGCGCCCGACATTGCCTGGTTCCGTCCTGGTTCCACCCTGGTCACTGCTGAGTGACCCAGACTCTGTCCCCTCTGCTTTCAGGTACTTTTCTACTCTGATCCACCCTTGGATCACACCGGACACTTCTCCTTCACATCGCCTGCAGCATCTTCATCTTCCAGCACCAAAAAACTGCGTGACGAAACCCGAAGCCACTTCGACCCTATGCACCCGCTTCCTGTGGGTGAGGTAACATTGCAACGCCGGTGTTCCCATACTGGTACACACCTCTAGGGCCTGTGTCTAAAGTTTTGTCCTTCTAGGTTCAGCGGAAGTGTCCTTAAACTCTACTTGTGTAACTTTTACGCACCATTGACTTTGCATTGGTGCATGCGTGTGCTTTAAGCGCTGCACCCGAATCCCGCGGGCTTTTCCCGACTTCAGCATTGCTTGTCCCGACTGCTCCCAGCGATTCCCTAGGCCCTAGGCCTAACCACTGTTCTGTTGGTATCTCTTATACCACTTTCTTAATATATGGTTTGAGTGGCCACCCGCCCTCATCCATAATTGTGCAACTTTCATATGTTATACTGTGCTTTTGATTTAACGCTTGTCCCCCATTGCTCATAAAGAGTACTGGGGATTATTTTAGAAATATTTTTATAATATATACTTGTGTGGTGTCCTTTCATTTGATATTACAGGATTGTGATTGGTAAAACAGCTCGCTTAACACGACCTCTTGAGTTTAGCCTTTAAGTCTGCTTAGTCTATGCTACCATTAAGATAGCTTGTCTATAAGGTTGACTTACAACCAGACACCATAAGGGATTGTTTGGACTGATACAAGGTGGTTCCAGAATGGGAAACATCATATATCAGGCCAACTTCTCACATTGGTGTGTAGCGGTGCAGATTTGAGCTTGCTGTTGTTTTACCATTGCAATCTTTTTATCAAATTGAAAGATCACATCAAGTATCTTAGGTACATATAAATCAAAAGCTTAGAATATTTAAGTTCTACTGAACTTAGTAGTTGTAGATTAAAGGGATTAGCACACCATGACTACAACTCACTAGCAAGGTACAGTAGGAAAACACTTAGTCTGTAAGTGCACCACTTGCACCTCACTAGCAGTCATGTCTGACACAGGAAGAGCTTCAGGCTCTGCCCCTGTGACAGTTGACCTTACCAAGGCAACTTCCAGCTATGACAAACTTAGCCACAAAGACTTGAGTGCCTTGTGCACTGCAAGGGGGCTAAAAAGGGGGTAGAAACCCCACCATTCCTTCCCTGACAGCCATCCTGGAAAAGGATGACTTAGATAAGGCGGGTGCAGCTCCCTTAGATTTAGGAGATGGAGTGAACACCTCTGAGAATGAGAAAACTCCAGAAGAGGAAGAGGAAGAAGAGGAGGAAGAGGAGGATGAGGGCTCAGAAGTAGATGAGCCTGATGATCAGGATCAGAGGGGTAACCAGGTTGTAGTTGCCAGGCTTAACCAGGCCAACTTAGACCTACATGGGAATGGAGAGGGCCAGCACCTCCCCAGATCCCATAACATAATTCTCACAGGCAACAGAAGGGTGAGATCTCCATCAGGGGACTCTGAGATTCTCTTGAGGCACTAGAAATATGAAAGGGGAATGACTTGGCCCCAGAGGAAAGAGCATAGGGCCAGGATGAGGGCTGTCCAACTCCAAATAGAGAGGGAAGAGATAGCCTTGGCTCAAGCCAAACTTGCTTTAGCAAGAGAACAGACGGTGTGTGGTTTAGATGCCACTGGCGGCAGCAATAATCCTAGAGAGAAAGACAGGAGCTATGACAATAGAAACCTGACAAAAATTGTGCCCCCCTACAAGGAAGGGGATGATATCCACAAATGGATGACTGCTCTTGAGAGAGCCTGCATGGTACAGCAGGTTCCTCAGGATCAGTGGGCTGCAATTTTATGGTACTCCTTTTCTGAGAAAAGGAGGGATAGGCTCCTCACAGTTAGACCTGAGGATGCCAAAAACTACTCTGTCCTGAAGAGTGCTCTTATTGAAGGGTTTGGCCTAACCACTGAGCAATACAGGTTGTTGTTCAGAGACACCCAAAAAGCACAGACTCAGGACTGGACTGATTTTGTTGATTGTGCCACTAAGGCTCTGGGGGGTTGGCTGCAGGGAAGTAAAGTCTCAGACTATACAGAATTGTACAATCTTATAATGAGAGAGCAGATCCTTAATAACTGTCAGAACCAGCTGTTGCATCAATACCTTATTGACTCTGATCTGACCTCTCCCCAAGAATTGGGAAAGGAGGCAGCCAAATGGGTCAGAACAAGGATTAAGCAGAAACCTCAGAACCATGGTGGTGACCAGAAGAAAACAGACAAGAAGGGTGGGAATCAGAAAGATAAAGAAACGGACCAGAAGTCTTCAGGCCCCCAAACTAGTAATAAGGAGGGTGGTCCCAAAATGGCAACAAGAAAAAGAAGAAGGATGGCCCAAAGAAATTTTGGTGTAATACCTGCAAATCAGTTTCACACTGGGGAAGTGAATGCACCAAGAAAAATCCAGTCCCCACCACTGAAGCTCCTAAAGCACCTGCACCCCCTAGTATAGTTAGTAGTGGTGGTACACAGCCAAAGGGTATAGTAGGGTTAACCCTGGGTACTGAGATGGAATCTGGCCTAGTCAGAGTCCCTACTCAGGCAGTTCTCCTATATGATGTGGACTTATCTTTGTCCACTACTGTGAGTCCCAGTAACCTGGGCACGTATAGGCAGACACCTTTGATAAATGAGAAACTGGCTCAGGCCTACAGGGACACTTGTGCCAGTGTCACTATGGTGACACCTGACTTTGTGGACCCTGGTCAGATTGTACTAGGTGAGAATTACCTAGTGACCAATGCAAGCAACACCACTACTACACATAGTGTGGCTGTTGTGAACTTCTCCTGGGGAGGAGTAAATGGCCTAAAGAAAGTTGTGGTAAGTGCAGACCTCCCAGTAGACTGTCTGTTAGGCAATGATCTTGAAAGCTCAGTTTGGTCAGAAGTGGAGTACAGGACTCATGCAGAAATGCTAGGGATTTTAGCTCATGTCCTTGCCCTTGCAGTGACAAGGTCTCAGGCTAAGAAGTGCCTTCCTGAACCAGTGGTGGATCTTGAAACATTAGACCAACCACAACCCAAGAAAAGGAGCAAGAGGGTTAAGGCTGTGCCTTCCTACTTGTCCCAGGTTGAGGATCAGACTTCACAGGAAGCTGATTCTGCAGTCCAAGCGGAGACTGTCTCAGAGGAACTGGAGCCTGATCAGGTTGAGTTTCTGGGGACAGGGGTACCCTCAAGGGCAGACCTGGGGCAGGCCCAATTAGATTGCCCTTCACTTGAACCCCTCAGACAGCAAGCTGCTGCTGAGACTGCAGAGAATGCTCAAGGTGCCCATAAAGTATATTGGGGTGATGGACTCCTTTACTCAGAGGCTAGAGACCCCATGCCTGGTACCACCAGGAAGTTGGTCATACCTTTGAAGTTTAGGGGCTTCCTTCTTACCTTGGCCCATGATATTCCCCTTGCAGGACACTTAGGCCAGAACAAGACTTGGGACAGGCTTGTCCCTCACTTTCACTGGCCTCATATGTCAGAAAATGCCAAGGAGTTTTGTCGCTCCTGTGTCACTTGCCAAGCCAGTGGTAAGTCAGGTGGCATAACAAAGGCCCCCCTGATACCACTACCTGTGGTGGGGGTACCCTTTGAAAGAATTGGAATAGATATTGTGGGTCCCATGGATCCTCAAACAGTATCTGGGCACAGATTTATACTGGTGGTAGTGGATCATGCCACCAGGTATCCAGAGGCAATTCCCCTGAGGACCACAACAGCACCTGTTGTGGCAAAGGCCCTTCTTGCAGTGTCCTCAAGAGTGGGTTTTCCAAAGGAGGTTCTTTCAGACAGAGGTACCAACTTCATGTCTGGATACTTAAAAGCAATGTGGAAGGAGTGTGGAGTAAACTACAAGTTTACCACACCCTATCACCCACAGTGCAATGGGCTTGTGGAGAGATTCAACAAGACCCTCAAGGGAATGATAAAAGGATTACCAGAGAAGCTTAGGCGGAAATGGGACACCATTTTACCCTGCTTGCTCTTTGCTTACAGAGAGGTCCCACAGAAGGGGGTTGGCTACAGCCCTTTTGAACTTTTGTTTGGCCACCCTGTGAGGGGTCCACTATGTTTGGTGAAGGAAGGATGGGAGTTACCTCTCAAAAAGCCTAGGCTAGATGTTGTGGACTATGTACTTGGTCTCTGCTCCAGGATGGCTGAGTATATGGAAAGAGCATCCAAAAACCTGGAGGCCAGTCAAGAATTTCAGAAAGCTTGGCATGACCAAAAGGCTGTTCTGGTGGAGTACAAACCAGGGCAGATGGTGTGGGTGTTGGAGCCAGTGGCCCCAGCAGCTCTCCAGGACAAATGGACTGGACCCTACCTAATTGTTGAAAAGAAGGGAGAAGTCACCTATGTGGTTGACTTTGGAACGCCTAGGAGCCCCCACAGGGTGCTCCATGTAAATCGTTTGAAAGCATGTGTTGACAGTGGAGGACATGAGTCTCCTCATGGCCACAGATGGGGATCAGGAGGAAGAGAGTGACCCTCTCCCAGACCTGCTTTCCCAGAACCCTGATGATGGTTCAGTTGATGGAGTAGACTTGGCAGGCAGCCTCACTGAGCACCAACAGATGGACTGCAGACAGGTGTTGCAGGCCCATAGACACATGTTTTCACTCACACCCAGTCAAACTAACTGGTGCACCCATGAGGTGGACACTGGTGACAGTCTGCCTGTGAAGAATAAGATCTACAGGCAACCTGACCATGTCTGGGATTGTATAAAGACTGAGGTGCAAAAGATGTTGGAGCTTGGTGTGATTGAGCCATCAGAGAGCCCATGGGCTAGCCCAGTGGTCCTTGTGCCAAAACCTCATACCAAAGATGTAAAGAGATAAATGAGGTTTTGTGTGTACTACAGAGGTCTCAATGCTGTCACTAGGACAGATGCTCATCCCATTCCAAGAGAAGATGAGCTCATTGATAAATTGGCTTCTGCCAAGTTTCTGAGCACATTTGATTTGACAGCTGGCTACTGGCAGATCAGACTAACGGAAGAGTCAAAAGCCAAGACAGCATTCTCTACCCCTAGTGGACATTATCAGTTTGTGGTAATGCCCTTTGGTTTGAATAATGCACCTGCCACCTTCCAAAGGTTGGTGAATCAAGTCCTTGCTGGGTTGGATGACTTTTGTGTAGCATATCTAGATGATATTGCTGTCTTTAGCTCCACCTGGGAGGATCACCTGATCCACCTGAAGAAGGTTCTGGAGGCCCTGCAAAAGGCAGGCCTGACTATCAAGGCTACTAAGTGCCAGATAGGGCAGAGCAAGGTTGTGTACCTGGGCCACCTAGTAGGTGGGGGTCAGGTTCAACCATTGGAGAGCAAGATCCAGACCATACAGGACTGGGCTCCTCCAACTACCCAGACACAAGTCAGAGCCTTCTTGGGCCTGACTGGGTATTACAGAAAATTTGTAAAGAACTGTGGGTCCATTGTGACACCATTGAATGACTTGACATCCAAGAAGATGCCCAAAAAGGTTCAGTGGACAGTTAGCTGTCAAAAGGCATTTGATGACCTGAAGAAGGCCATGTGCTCTGCACCTATCCTGAAGAGTCCTGACTACTCCAAACAGTTCATTATACAGACAGATGCTTCTGAGTTGGGGGTTGGAGCTGTGCTTTCACAATTGAATACAGATGGTCAAGACCAGCCCATTGCTTTTATTAGCAGAAGCAGAAGGCTGACCCCCAGGGAGAAACGTTGGTCAGCTATTGAGAGGGAGGCCTTTGCGGTGCTTTGGGCCCTGAAGAAGTTGAGGCCATACTTGTTTGGAACTCACTTCAAAATTCAGACAGACAATAAGCCCCTCTTGTGGCTAAATCAGATGAAGGGTGAAAATCCCAAACTGCTCAGGTGGTCCATTTCCCTACAGGGGATGGACTTTACAGTGGAGCACCGCCCAGGGACTGACCATGGTAATGCAGATGGTCTCTCCAGGTACTTCCATTTAGAACATGATGACTTATCTGGTCAAGGTTAAGTTTATTGTCCCTGCGTTTGGGGGGGGAGGGTTGTGTAGGAGAGTAGGGTTTGCTATCCTATGGTCACCCCAATTTTTGCTTTTTGCTTCACTGGTTTTTGACTTACTGAGGCTGTGGGCCTGCTAATCAGTCCCCCAGCCTGCTGTTCTCTCTCTAAATTCACATACATGTACTATAGGTACATAACCCAATTGGAAATGGACTCCTTGTCAGCCTCTGTACCATGCACTATAGGTGCTCAGGGCATAGGTGCCACCAAGGCCTACCAGGGGCTGAAGCATAGCTTTTGGCACCCCTGGCTGGCTCTTAAATTGACACAACTGGCTGATCACGCAGCTGGGGCAAGTGGGTGTAATCACCCCTTGCTTAGATATAGTATACCTATATCTAAACCTATAATCTGGACACATATAAATCTGTTAGCCACTCCTATGGAAGGCCTTATCAATCCTGGAGGCAGAGTGCGTGGTTTAATGTGAGATGGAGCTCTGGCATGAGCTGAGCCTGTCTGCAGCTGTCGGGAACAACTCCCTAAGCTGTTCCGGGATAATGCCATACCATATACTATTAAGTGTATTATAATCCTCGAGGTTATATAGCAACTTTGGTTTGGCTTTATCAAAACATGTCGTGTAAGGTGTCATACGATTTGGAATACTATCCCCTCGACAGTTCTGTCAACGGGGATAGCATTCCACCCCTCTAGAGGGAGAAGACATGTTACTTTACTGAAACGCGGTTGATTTTTAAAAGAGCCTCAGATCCACAAAATGGATGCTTCTGCCACAGACACAAGTCTGACCTCCTGCTGCTGACCAAAACTCAGCAGAGGAGGCCTGGACAAAGGCTTTCCTGTCGCAGGGAGGTGTTACACCACCCCAGACAGGAGATAGTGGATTGTAGCAGGGAGGTTTGAAAGAAACCAGACACTGCCTGAGGCGCACAAGGCTGCCCCTTGCATAATCCGGCCACACCGGTTCTTGGGCACACCAGCCCCTGTCCCAGTGCGGCCTGGATCAAAGGGAAAGGGGTGTATCCACCCCCTTCCTGGGTCCCACCCAGAGAAGGGGACCTAGCAGGTAATCCAGCCCCCTAGATTGGTATAAGAATGGGAGCAGTGCCAACGCACTCAGATTATCCTGATGAAACATTTGAAACAAAACTCTGGACTCTTCGACATCCTACTCAACGTAGAAGACTGAAGAATCTCCCTTGTGGTCAAGGAGTGACCACCCTTGTGCAAACAGGCACCATCCAGCACCTCAACATCTGCTTTGTTGCAGTTCCCGCTGGAACTCAAGCAACAGAGATCGACAAGATCAAGCTTGCCTGCCTTTTTTACAGCCCGATCCACAGTTCCTGCAGAGCTGAGACCCGTGGAGGCGGCCGGAAGCGTGGGGCACGCCATCTTGAAAAGACCACGAGACGCTGACTGTGCAGCCAACGAGTGACCCTCGAAGCTGTACACCCGAGTTTGAGAAGCCCCAACCCTGAGCCACTCTTGCACCGAAGCTCACCCCTCCACACTCGAAGAGTGCTGCGTGGGGCCCTTCTGCTTTCTTTGGCTCAACGCATTGGCCCGGTCACTTGCCGGCTGGCTTGTGGCCCCTGTGCCGGCGAAAACAAAAAACCGACTTATGATTCTTGTTGCGCCAGACTTGCACCCGCTCCTCTGAAAAGGAGCACCCGCTCTGACCCTCCTGGTCCGAGTGAGAAGCAATCTTTCAGTCCTACGTGGATTGCTCTTTCCAAGTGTTGTTTGCTCCGATCTTGAAGCCGACAGCGCCGACGGTGAGAGCCTGCGTGGGACAGCTCGTGACCTGCACCTGGACGTCGTAGATGCCCCAGAGCCCACGTGGCAGTGGAGAGAATCTCCTCGACAACCACCTGATTGCGCCCAACATTGCCTGGTTCCGTCCTGGTTCCACCCTGGTCACTGCTGAGTGACCCAGACTCAGTCCCCTCTGCTTTCAGGTACTTTTCTACTCTGATCCACCCTTGGATCACACCGGACACTTCTCCTTCACATCGCCTGCAGCATCTTCAGCTTCAAGCACCAACAACCTGCGTGACGAAACCCGACGCCACTTCGACCCTATGCACTCGCTTCCTGTGGGTGAGGTAACTCAGCAACGCCGGTGTTCCCACACTGGTACACACCTCTAGGGTCTGTGTCTAAGCTTTTGCCCTTCTAGGTTCAGCGGAAGTATCCTTAAACTCTATTTGTGTAACTTTTACGCACCATTGACTTTGCATTGGTGCATGCGTGTGCTTTAAGCGCTGCACCCGAATCCCGCTGGCTTTTCCCGACTTCAGCATTGCTTGTCCCGACTGCTCCCAGTGATTCCCTAGGCCCTAGGCCTAACCACTGTTCGATTGGTATCTCTTATACCACTTTCTTAATATATGGTTTGAGTGGCCACCCGCCCTCATCCATAATTGTGCAACTTTCATATGTTATACTGTGCTTTTGATTTAACGCTTGTGCCCCTTTGCTCATAAAGAGTACTGGGGATTATTTTAGAAATAAACACATATATTTTTATAATATATACTTGTGTGGTGTCCTTTCATTTGATATTACAGGATTGTGATTGGTAAAACAGCTTGCTTAAAACGACCTCTTGAGTTTAGCCTTTAAGGCTGCTTAGTCTATGCTACCATTCAGATATCTTGTCTATAAGGGTTGACTTACAACCAGACACCATAAGGGATTCTTTGGACTGATACAAGGTGGTTCCAGAATTGGAAACATCATATATCAGGCCAATTTCTCACACTGGTCAACAGACAAATTCGAACGAGTATAGGAAGAAAAGGACGAACCATAAGATCCACGTCCACCTCTATCATTACCTCGATCATTTCCTCTAGAAGGCGGACCATAAGCCTGAGCCAACATAATCTTTGCTTTTAATTCTTTTTTCTTCTTATCCTCATTACCCTTTGCTTCTAATTCCTGGCGTTTATAATACTGAGCCATAGTCAAGAGAGAAACCGGAGAAGAGGTAGTTCATGAGCTCTCACTGGCTTTTAGGCGACTAGCTATTCCTGGCAACAAGTTTGCAACATATTTATCGACAAACAGGTGTCTGTTCGTGTCATCTGTCAATGACTGGCCACTAAAATCGTGGAATGTTTCTTCAAAGTGTGTAAAGAAATCAGAGACCGATTCATCTGCCTTTTGCTTATAAGATGCTAAAACATTCCAATCTATTCTTTTAGGGGGAATAATCGTTTTTAACTTAACTAATATGGCTGTGGGAAGATCTAAAAGTAACTGACATGGCTTCTGCGTGGGTTCCCTTTCTACATCCATTTGCTCTAAGTCTTTCCATAACGCCCCAAAAGCTGCACGATCATCAATTTTACAAACAGTTCTCCACATATCAGGTGGCAATATCAATCTGAAAAATAATTCAATGTCAGGCAAAGTCTAGTACAAGAGCTGATAGCACTCTCAACTTCCTCATAAAAGCAGCTGGATTTTTCCGCTGATCAGGCAATGCAGTTTTAAGTGCCATGACATCCGTCCTATTCCAAGGAGTGTAAACCCAATTATAAATAAAATAACCCTTAGCATCCATAGAAGCTTTATCATCACTTGTACCCGTTCCTTTAGGAGGAACATATAAAGGCCCGGCTTCCAGCATGGGTTTCACATTATTTACAACATTCTTATCTGTTTCAGGAGTAGAAGTTCATGCCATGCTGATTCGGAATGTTTGTGCAGCTGCGTCTGCTGCCATTTTCTCCTCTCACAAACAGGCTGCTTCAACACGCAGTTTAACCAAGCGTCTGATCGTGTCAGCCACCTGGGAGAAGACAAAAAGACTTTCACGTAGTTTTTTACAATCAGCTGCTACATCATCGGGCTCTATTTCTACCGAATATTTTCTAAACCGTTCGATAACCTCTGCGGCAAATGTATCGGTAAAATATATTTGCTTCCTTTCCTGCCAATCTTTTATACTATCTAAAAGTTCAGAAGCAGTGGCAGTACTACGAACGGCTTTACGCGCAGCAGATCTAATCTGAGATGCACGTTCAGCAGATAACATCGAACGAGATTCTCTAGCTTTGTCCTGGTTGTGAGAAGTTGGCCTGATATATGATGTTTCCAATTCTGGAACCACCTTGTATCAGTCCAAACAACCCTTATGGTGTCTGGTTGTAAATCAACCTTACTAGACAAGCTATCTTAATGGTAGCATAGACTAAGCAGCCTTAAAGGCTTAACTCAAGAGGTCGTGTTAAGCGAGCTGTTTTACCAATCACAGTCCTGTAATATCAAATGAAAGGACGCCACACAAGTATATATTATAAAAATATATGTATTTATTTCTAAATTAATCCCCAGTACTCTTTATGAGCAAAGGGGCGCAAGCGTTAAATCAAAAGCACAGTATAACATACAAAGTCGCACAGTTATGGATGAGGGCGGGTGGCCACTCAAACCATATATTAAAAAAGTGGTATAAGAGATACCAATCGAACAGTGGTTAGGCCTAGGGCCTAGGGAATCATTGGGAGCAGTCGGGACAAGCAATGCTGAAGTCGGGAAAAGCCCGCAGGATTCGGGTGCAGCGCTTAAAGCACACGCATGCACCAATGTTAAGTCAATGGTGCGTAAAAGTTACACAAGTAGAGTTTAAGGACACTTCCGCTGAACCTAGAAGGACAAAACTTTAGACACAGGCCCTAGAGGTGTGTACCAGTATGGGAACACCGGCGTTGCAATGTTACCTCACCCACAGGAAGCGGGTGCATAGGGTCGAAGTGGCTTCGGGTTTCGTCACGCAGTTTTTTGGTGCTGGAAGATGAAGATGCTGCAGGCGATGTGAAGGAGAAGTGTCCGGTGTGATCCAAGGGTGGATCAGAGTAGAAAAGTACCTGATAGCAGAGGGGACAGAGTCGGGGTCACTCAGCAGTGACCAGGGTGGAACCAGGACGGAACCAGGCAATGTCGGGCGCAATCAGGTGGTTGTCGAGGAGCTTCTCTCCGCTGCCACGTGGGCTCTGGGGCATCTGCGATGTTCAGGAGCGGGTCACGAGCTGTCCCAGGCAGTTTCTCACCGTCAGGGCTGTCGGCTTCAAGATCGGAGTCAACAACACTTGGCAAGAGAAATCCACGCATTACTGAAAGATTGCTTCTCTCTCGGACCTGGAGCAACCAGAATCACAAGTCGGTTTTAGGTTTTGTTGGCACAGGGGCCACAAGCCAGCTGGCAAGTGACCGGGCCAACGCGTTGAGCCAAAGAAAGCAGAAGGGCCCCACGCAGCACTCGTCGAGTGTGGAGGGGTGAGCTTCGGTGCAAGAGTGACTCCGGGTTGGGGCTTCTTAGACCCCAGTGTACAGCTTCGAGGGTCACTCGTGGGCTGCACGGTCAGCGTCTCGTGGTCTTTTTAAGATGGCGTGCCCCACACTTCCGGTTGCCTCCACGGGTCTCAGCTCTGCAGGGATTGTGGATCAGGCTGTAAGAAGGCAGGCAAGCTTGATCTTGTTGATCTCTGTCGCTCGAGTTCCGGCGGAAACTGCAACAAAGCAGACGTTGAGGTGCTGGATGGTGCCTGTTTGCACAGGGTGGTCACTCCTTGACCACAAGGGAGATTCTTCAGTCTTCTACGTTGAGTAGGATGTCGAAGGGTCCAGAGTTTTGTTTCAAATGTTTCATCAGGATAATCTGAGTGCGTTGGCACTGCTCCCATTCTTATACCAATCTAGGGGGCTGGATTACCTGCTAGGTCCCCTCCTATGGGTGGGACCCAGGAAGGGGGTGGATACACCCCTTTCCTTTGATCCAGGCCACGATGGGACAGGGGCTGGTGTGCCTGAGAACCGGTTTGGCCGGATTATGCAAGGGGCAGCCTTGTGCTCCCCAGGCAGTGTCTGGTTTCTTTCAAACCTCGCTGCTACAATCCACTATCTCCTGTCTGGGGTGGTGTGACACCTCCCTGTGACAGGAAACCCTTTGTCCAGGCCTCCTTGGCTGAGTTTCGGTCAGCTGCATGAGGTCAGACTCGTGTCTGTGGCAGAAGCATCCATTTTGTGGATCTGAGGATCTTTTTTAAAATCAACCGCGTTTTAGCAAAGTAACATGTGGTCTCCCTCTAGAGGGGTGGAATGCTACCCCCGTCACCAGGACTGGCGAGGGGGTAGTATTCCAAATCGTATGACACCTTACACGACATGTTTTGATAAAGCCAAACCAAAGTTACTATATAACCGCGAGGATTATAAGGCACTTAAGAGTATATGGTATGGCATTATTCCGGAACAGCTTAGGGAATTGGTCCCGACAGCTGCAGACAGGCTCAGCTCATGCTAGAGCACCATCTCACATAAAACCAAGCACTCTGCCTCCAGGATTGTTAAGGCCTGCCATACGAGTGACTGATAGGTATATATGTGTCCAGTTAGGTTTAGATATAGGCATACTATATCTAAGCTAGGGGTGATTACACCACCTTGCCACAGCTGAGTGATCAGCCAGTTGTGTCAATTTTAGATAGCCAGCCTGGGGTGGCAAAAGATATGCTGTAGCCCCTGGTAGGCCTTGGATGCACCTATGCCCTGGGCACCTATAGTGCTCTGTACAGGGGCTGATAAGGTGACCCAAGCCAATCTAGTTATGCACCTAGGGTACATGGAATCCATTTTACAGAGAGAGCAGATAGCCTTGGGCCCTGGTTAGCTGGGAACCAGGCCAACTAAGTCGAAAACCAGCTAAACACAAGGCAAAAAATCTGGGGTAACCATAGTCAGGTAGCCACCTTCCTACACAACCCCCCGCAAACGAAAGGAGATAAGGCTATCCTTGACCATATAAGCCTATATTGCCTGAGTGGCCATATAAGGAAGTACCTGCACTAGTATGTGTACCCCCTGTCTCATGGTCCACTAAGCAGTCCCTCACCCTTGGGGTATTAGAGGGTCTCCATCATAGGGAATCACTACCTTGGGTGTGTTTATGCAAAGTTAAAGGCTGGTTTGGATATGGAGTATTGAAGTGAGGCTCCACTAATTTAGGGCTCAGCTTCCTCCAATTATCTTCCACCATGTGTGCATTTCTTTCTTCAACTAAGTTGCACTGTGCTCTCAGGGTCAACCTCTGGCTACCTAAAGCTGGAGGCTGGGTCCCTCTGTTTGGCTTGCTGGAGGGACAGTTCAGGTTTGGGCCCTTTGGGTCCCAGGTTTGGCTGTGCCCAACAGAATCCATCTGTGGGAGGTCCCTAACTACTTTTAAGGGGGCTCCCTCAGGAGTTTTTAAAGTTTTCACCTCACTAGGTGTAGGAAGGTGGCTACCTGACTATGGTTACCCCAGATTTTGTTGCCTTGTGTTTAGCTGGTTTTCGACTTAGTTGGCCTGGTTCCAAGCTAATCAGGGCCCCAGGCTATCTGCTCTCTCTGTAAAATGGATACCATGTACCCTAGGTGCATAACTAGATTGGCTTGGGTCACCTTATCAGCCCCTGTACAGAGCACTATAGGTGCCCAGGGCATAGGTGCATCCAAGACCTACCAGGGGCTGCAGCATATCTTTTGCCACCCCTGGCTGGCTATCTAAAATTGACACAACTGGCTGATCACTCAGCTGGGGCAAGGTGGTGTAAACACCCCTTGCTTAGATATAGTATGCCTATATCTAAACCTATCTGGTCACATATATACCTATCAGTCACTCCTATGGCAGGCCTTAACAATCCTGGAGGCAAAGTGCTTGGTTTTATGTGAGATGGTGCTCTAGCATGAGCTGAGCCTGTCTGCAGCTGTCAGGACCAATTCCCTAAGCTGTTCCGGGATAATGCCATACCATATACTCTTAAGTGCCTTATAATCCTCGCGGTTATATAGTAACTTTGGTTTGGCTTTATCAAAACATGTCGTGTAAGGTGTCATACGATTTTGAATACTACCCCCTCGCCAGTCCTGGTGACGAGGGTAGCATTCCACCCCTCTAGAGGGAGACGACATGTTACTTTGCTAAAACGCGGTTGATTTTTAAAAGAGCCTCAGATCCACAAAATGGATGCTTCTGCCACAGACACAAGTCTGACCTCCTGCTGCCGACCGAAACTCAGCAGAGGAGGCCTGGACAAAGGGTTTCCTGTCGCAGGGCGGTGTTACACCACCCCAGACAGGAGATAGTGGATTTTAGCAGGGAGGTTTGAAAGAAACCAGACGTTGCCTGGGGAGCACAAGGCTGCCCCTTGCATAATCCGGCCAAACCGGTTCTGGGGCACACCAGCCCCTGTCCCAGCGCGGCCTGGATCAAAGGAAAGGGGTGTATCCACCCCCTTCCTGGGTCCCACCCATAGGAGGGGACCTAGCAGGTAATCCAGCCCCCTAGATTGGTATAAGAATGGGAGCAGTGCCAATGCACTCAGATTATCCTGATGAAACATTTGAAACAAAATCTGGACCCTTTGACATCCTACTCAACGTAGAAGACTGAAGAATCTCCCTTGTGGTCAAGGAGTGACCACCCTGTGCAAACTGGCACCATCCAGCACCTCGACGTCTGCTTTGTTGCAGTTCCCACCGGAACTCGAGCAACAGAGATCGACAAGATCAAGCTTGCCTGCCTTCTTACAGCCTGATCCACAGTCCCAGCAGAGCTGAGACCCGTGGAGGCGACCGGAAGCGAGGGGCATGCCATCTTGAAAAGACCACGAGACGCTGACCGTGCAGCCCACAAGTGACCATCGAAGCTGTACACCAGGGTTTGAGAAGCCCCAACAATGAGCCACTCTTGCACCAAAGCTCACCCCTCTACACTCGACGAGTGCTGCGTGGGGCCCTTATGCTTGCTTTGGCTTGACGCGTTGGCCCGGTCACCTGCCAGCTGGCTTGTGGCCCCTGTGCCAACGAAAACCTAAAACCGACTTGCGATTTTGGTTGCTCCAGACTTGCACCAGCTCCTCTGAAAAGGAGCACCCACTCTGACCCTCCTGGTCTGATGAGAAGCAATCTTCTGGTCCTGCGTGGATTGCTCTTGCCAAGTGTTGTTTGCTCCAATCTTGAAGCCGACTGCGCCGACGGTGAGAACCTGCGTGGGACAGATCGTGACCCGCTCCTGGACGTCGCAGATGCCCCAGAGCCCATGTGACAGCGGAGAGAAGCTCCTCGACAACCACCTGATTGCGCCCGACATTGCCTGGTTCCGTCCTGGTTCCACCCTGGTCACTGCTGAGTGACCCAGACTCTGTCCCCTCTGCTTTCAGGTACTTTTCTACTCTGATCCACCCTTGGATCACACCGGACACTTCTCCTTCACATCGCCTGCAGCATCTTCAGCTCCAAGCACCAAGAGCCTGCGTATCAAAACCCGACGCCACTTCGACCCTATGCACCCGCTTCCTGTGGGTGAGGTAACATTGCAACGCCGGTGTTCCCACACTGGTACACACCTCTAGGGTCTGTGTCTAAAGTTTGGTTCCTCTAGGTTCAGCGGAAGTGTCCTTAAACTCTATTTGTGTAACTTTTACGCACCATTGACATTGCATTGGTGCAAGCCGCACTTTAAGTGCTGCACCCGAATCCCGCGGGCTTTTCCCGACTTCAGCATTGCTTGTCCTGACTGCTCCCAGCGATTCCCTAGGCCCTAGGCCTAACCACTGTTCGATTGGTATCTCTTATACCGCTTTTTTAATATATGGTTTGAGTGGCCACCCGCCCTAATCCATAATTGTGCAACTTTGTATGTTATACTGTGCTTTTGATTTAACGCTTGTGCCCCTTTGCTCATAAAGAGTACTGGGGATTAATTTAGAAATAAATACATATATTTTTATAATATATACTTGTGTGGTGTCCTTTCATTTGATATTACAGGACTGTGATTGGTAAAACAGCTTGCTTAACACGACCTCTTGAGTTAAGCCTTTAAGGCTGCTTAGTCTATGCTACCCTTAAGATAGCTTGTCTAATAAGGTTGACTTACAACCAGACACCATAAGGGATTGTTTGGACTGATACATGGTGGTTCCAGAATTGGAAACATCATATATCAGGCCAACTTCTCACACTAGGGCTACTAGTTTTGGTGCCCCTAATCTGTTGATGGGGATGCTTTATTTGACAGGGGGCCCTCTGGGTCTCACTGTCCTTCCTGTCCTCTGTAGCCCTGGGCTGACTAAGGCAAGGTAGAGAGGGGCAGGTTACCTGCTCCAGACTGGGTCCCACCTGAGAAGGGTCCACTGCCATCAGAGGCTCTGTCAGGACAGGCCTAACAACCTCTGGGGCAGTTCCTTCATCAGGGGTAAGATCAGTTCCCTGAGGAGGCTGATCCTGTCCTAATGTCTGGTGAGGGGAAGATTTATCTTCCTCCTCCATGCTCTCAGTTTAGGTGGAGTGATCCATCATTTCAGGCTTCACAACACACATATCTGTTTGAGTTTGGACTGTGGCCATCACAGCCCCACCAACCTTTTCAGGAGGAGACTCAGTTTGGGTTTCTGCTGTTATCATAACAGCTTTGCTATTCTGTTTAGGAAGAGCTTCTGCTAAAGATGGGGCAGAGAGCTGCTCAGCCCTACCAACCTTTTCAGGAATTACATCTTGGGTTGGGGCTGTAGCTATTACAGCCCCACTAACCTTTCCATTGGCATTTACCATTCTAGAATGGATTTCCTGTTCAACCTCAGCCCAGGCTGAGATTTCTAAATCATTACCAAGTAGGCAGTCTACAGGCAAGTTTGATGACACTGATTTTGGAAAAGGGGGTGGTGATGGACAGAGTTTCTGAATGATGCAGAATACTCTTACCCAGTCAAGAGATCAGGGCTTGATCCATCACCGTTTTTTAGCTCACTGCACCTTCCCAGCTCAGAACCTGGCTACATGCAAATTAGTCTGTTCCTGTCCCAGTGCATGATGGGAACAGGGCAAACCAAACTACCAAGCCAATTCTTATACTGGGAAGGAAACAAGCTTCCGGGGACCGGTTTCTGGCATTTCAGCCGTCGTCGGCCCGGCTTGCTTGAATCCTGATGGTGCAATGAGCAAGGGACTCACGTCTGAGTATACCCTCCCACACTCAGTGTGGACAAAATCGATTTTGGAAAAGGGGGTGGTGATGGACAGAGTTTCTGAATGATGCAGAATACTCTTACCCAGTCAAGAGATCAGGGCTTGATCCATCACCGTTTTTTAGCTCACTGCACCATCCCAGCTCAGAACCTGGCTACATGCAAATTAGTCTGTTCCTGTCCCAGTGCATGATGGGAACAGGGCAAACCAAACTACCAAGCCAATTCTTATACTGGGAAGGAAACAAGCTTCCGGGGACCGGTTTCTGGCATTTCAGCCATCGTCGGCCCGGCTTGCTTAAATCCCACTGGTGCAATGAGCAAGGGACTCACGTCTGAGTATACCCTCCCACACTTAGCGTGGACAAAATCGATTTTGGAAAAGGGGGTGGTGATGGACAGAGTTTCTGAATGATGCAGAATACTCTTACCCAGTCAAGAGAGAAGGGCTTGATCCATCACCGTTTTTTAGCTCACTGCACCATCCCAGCTCAGAACCTGGCTACATGCAAATTAGTCTGTTCCTGTCCCAGTGCATGATGGGAACAGGGCAAACCAAACTACCAAGCCAATTCTTATACTGGGAAGGAAACAAGCTTCCGGGGACCGGTTTCTGGCATTTCAGCCCTCGTCGGCCCGGCTTGCTTGAATCCTGATGGTGCAATGAGCAAGGGACTCACGTCTGAGTATACCCTCCCACACTTAGTGTGGACAAAATCGATTTTGGAAAAGGGGGTGGTGATGGACAGAGTTTCAAAATCAAGTTTGATGACACTGCCACTCTCTTTGGGCCAGTGACACCTCCCCAGCTGAGACTTACTACTGCCATGGGATGATTTGTTTGGATTCCATCAATTTTTTTTACCTGGTATGTGGCACCTGGTAAAAGTTGCTTAGAGGGGACTATACAGTCAGCCACCATGGTGATGCTAGCCCCTGGGTCTCTAAAGGCTTTAACTTTCAAATCATTGATGATGGGTTCTTGTCTATATTTGCTCAAGGTATTTGGGCAATCAGAGAAGTTGGCAAACCCCATGCCAGACTCATAAACAAGATCATTTGGGGATGGGGACCTGGATAGGCCAGGGTCCATCTGTGCTCCAAATGTAAACCCACCCAGATTCCTGGGTGTGCTCCCACTTCCTGGGGGATTACTGCTGACAGTAACAGGAGGTGTTGGAGCTGGCTTTGGAGGTATATTCTCTTTATTGCCATTCTTGGGACAACAGCTGTCTGTTTTGTAATGCCCAACCTGTTGACAGGCATGACAATAAGGCTTTTTCTGGGTTGAAGAAGTGTCTTGGGACCCACCCCCATTCGTGGAGTTTTGGGGCCCTGGGGAAGTCTTTTCTTTACTTTTATCCCCACCCTTATCTTGAGGCTTGGTAGACTCCTTCTTCTGGTTACTGTCCTGATTCCTAGGCCTAGTACTGGTTCTGACTCATTTATCTGCCCTCTTTCCCAATTCTTGGGGAGAGGTCAAATCTGAGTCCACCAGGTGCTGGTGTAAGATCTAGTTCTGACAATTACTTAGGATCTGCTCCCTCATAATCAAATTATACAATCCTGTGAAGTCATGTACTTTGCTGCCGTGTAGCCAACCCTCCAGAGCCTTAGTTGCACAATCTACAAAATCAGTCCAGTCCTGTGTCTGTGTCTTCTGGGTGTCTCTGAACTTCAACCTGTACTGTTCAGTGGTTAAGCCAACCCCATCTATTAGAGCACTGTTCAGGACTTTGTAGTTTTTAGCATCCTCATGTCTGACAATGAGGAGCTTATCTCTCCCTTTCTCTGAAAAGGAGTACCATAGGATTGCTGCCCACTGTTCCTCAGGAACCTGCTGTACCATGCAGGCTCTCTCAAGAGCAGTTATACACTTGTGGATGTCATCCCCTTCTGTGTAGGGGGGCACAATATTTGTCAGGTTTCTAGTATTATAGGACCTGTCTTTCTCTCTAGGATTATTGCTGCCACCAGTGGCATCTAAGCCACACATTTTCTGTTCCCTTGCTAAAGCAAGTTTAGCGTGGGCCAGGGCTAACTCTTCCCTCTCTATCTGGAGTTCTACAGCTCTCATCCTGGCCTTCTGCTCTCTTCTCTGGGGGAAGCCATTCCCCTTTGAGAGTTTCTTGAGACATTAGAAATGTGAGAGTCCCCTGATGGAGATCTCACCCTTCTGTTGCCTGTGGGAACAAGGTTATAGGATCTGGGGAGGTGCTGGCCCTCTCCATTCCCATGTAGGTCCAAGTTGGCTTGGCTAAGCCTCGCCACTGGGCCCTGGCTACTCCTCTGACTCTGAGCAGGCTCATCTGCCTCCGAGCCCTCCTCCTCCTCTTCATCTTCTGGAGTTGTCTCATTCTCAGGGTGGGTCACTCCATCTCCTAAATCTAAGGGGGCTATACTCACCTTATCTAAGTCACCCTTTTCCAGGAGGGCTATCAGGATAGGAATGGTGGGATGTCTGCCCCTTTTTAGCCCTCTTGCAATGCACAAGGCATTCAAGTCTTTGTGGCTAAGTTTGTCATAGCTGGAAGTTGCCTTGGTAGGGTCAACTGTTGCAGGGACAGAGCCTGAGGCTCCACCTGCATCAGACATGACTGCTAGTTAGGTGCAAGTGGTGCACTTACCTACACTAAGTGTTTTCCTACTGTACCTTGCTTGTAAGTTGTAGTCAGGGTGTGCTAATCCCTTTAATCTACAACTACTAAGTTCAGTAGAACTTAATATGCTAAGCTTTTGATTTATATGTACCTAGGGTACTTTATGTGATCTTTCAATTTGATAAAAAGATTGCAATGATAAAACAACAGCAAGCTCAAATCCGCACCGCTGCGCACCGATGTGAGAAGTTGGCCTGATATATGATGTTTCCAATTCTGGAACCACCTTGTATCAGTCCAAACAACCTTTATGGTGTCTGGTTGTAAGTCAACCTTATTAGACAAGCTATCTTAATGGTAGCATAGACTAAGCAGCCTTAAAGGCTTAACTCAAGAGGTCGTGTTAAGCGAGGTGTTTTACCAATCACAGTCCTGTAATATCAAATGAAAGGACACCACACAAGTATATATTATAAAAATATATGTATTTATTTCTAAATTAATCCCCAGTACTCTTTATGAGCAAAGGGGCACAAGCGTTAAATCAAAAGCACAGTATAACATACAAAGTTGCACAATTATGGATTAGGGCGGGGGGCCACTGAAACCATATATTAAAAAAGTGGTATAAGAGATACCAATCGAACAGTGGTTAATCCTAGGGCCTAGGGAATCGCTGGGAGCAGTCGGGACAAGCAATGCTGAAGTCGGGAAAAGCCAGCGGGATTCGAGTGCAGCGCTTAAAGCACATGCATGCACCAATGTTAAGTCAATGGTGCATAAAAGTTACACAAGTAGAGTTTAAGGACACTTCCGCTGAACCTAGAAGGACAAAACTTTAGACACAGGCCCTAAAGGTGTGTACCAGTGTGGGAACACCGGCGTTGCAATGTTACCTCACCCACAGGAAGCGGGTGCATAGGGTCGAAGTGGCGTCGGGTTTCGTCACGCAGGTTTTTGGTGCTGGAAGCTGAAGATGCTGCAGGCGATGTGAAGGAGAAGTGTCCGGTGTGATCCAAGGGTGGCTCAGAGTAGAAAAGTACCTGAAAGCAGAGGGGACAGAGTCTGGGTCACTCAGCAGTGACCAGGGTGGAACCAGGACGGAACCAGGCAATGTCAGGCGCAATCAGGTGGTTGTTGAGGAGCTTCTCTCCACTGCCACGTGGGCTCTGGGGCATCTGCAATGTCCAGGAGCGGGTCATGAGCTGTCCCACGCAGGCTCTCACCGGCTGCGCTGTCGGCTCCAAGATCAGAGTCAACAACACTTGGCAAGAGCAATCCACGCAGGACTGGAAGATTGCGTCTCTCTCGGACCAGGAGGGTCAGAGTGGGGGCTCCTTTTCAGAGGAGCTGGTGCAAGTCTGGAGCAATCAGAATCACAAGTCGGTTTTAGGTTTTTGTCGGAACAGGGGCAACAAGCCAGCTGCCAAGTGACCGGGCCAACGAGTTGAGCCAAAGAAAGCAGAAGGGCCCCACGCAGCACTCGTCGAGTGTGGAGGGGTGAGCTTCAGTGCAAGAGTGGCTCAGGGTTGAGGCTTCTCAGACCCCGGTGTACAGCTTTGAGGGTCACTCGTGGCCTGCACGGTCAGCGTCTCTTGGTCTTTTCAAGATGGCATGCCCCACGCTTCCGGTCGCATCCACGGGTCTCAGGTCTGCAGGAACTGTGGATCGGGCTGTAAGAAGGCAGGCAAGCTTGATCTTGTCGATCTCTGTTGCTCGAGTTCTGGCGGGAACTGCAACAAAGCAGACGTCGACGTGCTGGATGGTGCCTGTTTGCACAGGGTGGTCACTCCTTGACCACAAGGGAGATTCTTCAGTCTTCTACGTTGAGTAGGATGTCGAAGGGTCCAGAGTTTCATTTCAAATGTTTCATCAGGATAATCTGAGTGCGTTGGCACTGCTCCCATTCTTATACCAATCTAGGGGGCTGGATTACCTGCTAGGTCCCCTCCTATGGGTGGGACCCAGGAAGTTGGTGGATACACCCCTTTCCTTTGATCCAGGCCACGCTGGGACAGGGGCTGGTGTGCCCCAGAACCGGTTTAGCCGGATTATGCAAGGGGCAGCCTTGTGCTCCCCAGGCAGTGTCTGGTTTCTTTCAAACCTCCCTGCTACAATCCACTATCTCCTGTCTGGGGTGGTGTGACACCTCCCTGTGACAGGAAACCCTTTGTCCAGGCCTCCTTGGCTGAGTTTCGGTCAGCTGCAGGAGGTCAGACTCGTGTCTGTGGCAGAAGCATCCATTTTGTGGATCTGAGGCTCTTTTTAAAATCAACCGCGTTTTAGCAAAGTAACATGTCGTCTCCCTCTAGAGGGGTGGAATGCTACCCCCGTCGCCTGGACTGGTGAGGGGGTAGTATTCCAAATCGTATGACACCTTACACGACATGTTTTGATAAAGCCAAACCAAAGTTACTATATAACCGCGAGGATTATAAGGCACTTAAGAGTATATGGTATGGCATTATCCCGGAACAGCTTAGGGAACTGGTCCCGACAGCTGCAGACAGGCTCAGCTCATGCTAGAGCACCAGCTCACATAAAACCAAGCACTCTGCCTCCAGGATTGTTAAGGCCTGCCATAGGAGTGACTGATAGGTATATATGTGTCCAGTTAGGTTTAGATATAGGCATACTATATGTAAGCAAGGGGTGATTACACCACCTTGCCCCAGCTGAGTGATCAGCCAGTTGTATCAATTTTAGATAGCCAGCCAGGGGTGGCAAAAGATATGCTGCAGCCCCTGGTATGCCTTGGATGCACCTATGCCCTGGGCACCTATAGTGCTCTGTACAGGGGCTGATAAGGTGACCCAAGCCAATCTAGTTATGCACCTAGGGTACATGGAATCCATTTTACAGAGAGAGCAGATAGCCTTGGGCCCTGATTAGCAGGGAACCAGGCCAACTAAGTCGAAAACCAGCTAAACACAAGGCAAAAAATCTGTGGTAACCATAGTCAGGTAGCCATCTTCCTACACTGGTCTGTAGGAGAGTCCTCAACTGACTCATAAGGAGCAGAAGGAAGAGTATACGGAGGTGGACAACGATCTAATAAGAGAGAATTATCTTGGAGTTTATTAAGAATAGGATAAAGGGGTTGCCGAACATCGTATTGGCCAGTTACCTGTAAATTGCGCTCCCTATCCTCTCTCTCTTTCAGCTCTTTTAGTTCTTTATTTTTCAATTCCAACGCTTTCATGTAAATAGTTTTACGCTGTTCTTTCTCGATCAAGGCTTGCTCACGCTTCATTCGTTCACGCACTTCTTTCTCCCACTTTCATACACAGTCAAACATATCTTGCCTAGCCTTTCACACAAACATTTGTTGCTCCACATACTGAATTTTTCGCAAATCAAATGACCCATGCATAGGCCAATGCAACTCAAGATCCTCATAAGTGTATTTATTCCATAATGTGCTGTACATTATAGAAGAAAGACCATATTTAATATACATATCCCTATTAGGCGTCCGCTCCGGGGGAGTCAGTTGTGCTTCATCGAGTTTCAAACTGGTACCACTACAAAAGCAACACATCCTGCGGAGTGTGCTAAAAACAGTCATGCCAAAAATAGTGCAGAATATGCAGTATTATAATCAAAGTAGCATTCAAGATACCTTTAGTACGATGTGCCGTTCAAATCAAGTCAAATAGAGAAAATTCTCCTCATTACCTGCCTATATAAATTGCAATTCATATATGAATTTCAAACAAATACTAATATTGACTAGTCTTTCAAACAAAATCCGCAGTAAGTGTTACCAAACTACTTTACCAATCAAAGGCATTAAAACCCAACAGCAAGTGCCGCAGAATGACTGTTACCAATCAAATGGTGTCCAGGTTCCAACTGCCAAGTTCTCAAATGCACCAAATGGTCACTGAATGGCGAATCAACAGAAGAGATCTCAGTCGAGGACTGGCGCCACCTGGGTGGTCAGATCAGAAAGAAAGGAAAAATGCCTTGGGTGCCAAGATTCGGGTCTCCTCAGGCAGCGATCACGTCCAAAGCAAGATTCCAATCCTTTGTCTCGACCAGTCCTTCGGGCATCCGAGTCGCCGATGAGCTCCAAGTTGGGCGCCAATTTATGGTGGTGAGCCTCAGCAAGGCCTACCAGTGCAAGGGATTCACCCTTCTCTGAACAGAGTCCTCAGACCAATAGGAAGAAGTTGGCACAGAAACTGGAATAGAAAAGACAGAGGGGCATATTGTCAAGGGGTTTATCTCCGCTTTTTTGGCTTTAAAAGCCAAGAAAGCAGAGATAAAATTGTCTCCCTATTACCTAGCTGTGGCTAACACCAGTTAGCGACAGCTAGTAGGAGATAGCGACCATCTTGGGCCCCGCTTTGCATGTCAGTGATATTTATCACTAATGACATGCAAAGTGGGCGTGCCAAGATGTTAGCGACTGGAAACAGTCGCTAACATCGGTATCTCCAAAAGCTAACACCTGCCCTGAGCAGTTCTTAGCCATGTTATCCAATGGGAGGTGGATAACATGGCTAAGAGCATTTGCTCGGTAATGCATGAATATCGCTGACTTTTCAGCGATATTCATGCATTTCGGCCGATTTTTATCGCTTAGGAGATAAACCTTGATAATATCAAGGCTCCTAAGCGATAAAAATCGTCGCTACACGGCGATAAAATAATTGCCGCTAAGCCAACCTAGCGATAATTATCGCTAGTTGTTTGTAATATGCCCCAGAGTTTATTAAACCTCATGAGGTGGAACTACATTCACACAGCACCCTTCGGTAATGCATGAAGTAGCACACTGAATGGAAGGAGCGTGGTCCTTTTATACCCACACAGGGGCTCAAAAGAAGGCGGTACAAGTACAAATGCAGGTTTTAGGTACATATAAGGTTAGGGCAAGTCGTGATTTTCAGGATATACCGGGAGTGGTGCGATAAAGCAAAGCTACAGTACGGCCATTTATCTCAGCTGTTGGCCATGCCCCCCTGTTTTCTTCCCTTCTTGATTCACTTCTTACAAAGCCATTTTGTTTTAAACCAGAAAAGGACATGATTTTCTGAGTAGAGATTTAGCTGAAAAGGGACAGAATAAGAGTTTCTGTTACTTTAATTGTCAATTAGAAAATTGTAAGAAGTAGTCGTTTTTCAGAAGTGTGGTCCTTCTCCCTAGGCTAGTACGTCTCATTACAATTGCCTGTGAGAACAGATCTTCCATTTGGGCACATGCTAATGTAACTGCTCTCATCTGTCTTGAATAAGTGCATGTAAAGAGTATCCTGAAGGCACTGATTACCTCTTTTTTGTGCTGCTTGGAACTCAGGCCGCCTAACCGTCCTATGAAAAACATCAGCTCTAGGGGCTAATTCATCAGTAAAATGGTCTGCTACACAGGTGTAATGTTATTGCTGTGTACTTATACACTTGACTAATATTAACAATAACTAATATTAACAATACAATAGATAAATAGTTAATTACTTATCCTATCACAAATACATTAATTTTTTATAACTTAATATGAAATATAAAATCAGTGTCTGTTATCCCAGAACAGGGGTCATATCTGAAGTATTTTGGACATTGTTAATAACCCATCTGTCTGGATTCCTTGTTATGACGCTACATCATTGTCAAGTGCTTTGAAGTGACCAAACAAAAAGATTTGGGGGTCAGATGTACGAAGGGCACAAGTCGTAAAAAAAGAAGTGGGGGGACGCTGTCACCAGAAGTGATGTCACAACAGGAAGTGACGTCATGAAAGGTGCCGAGCGCCTCGTCCCAGAGTGGCCAAAGAGTGAAGTCCAGCTGTTTGGCTGGGGGGACGGCATCCCCCCGGTAAAATAAGTGGGGGGACGCCGTTCACCCGCGTGGTACCCCGACTCAAGCCCTGGATGTACGTATGATACACATTGCGATTCCCAAATAGCTATTCCATCCAAAACACTATTAGGAAATCCCTAATACTAATGTACCAAAGTTCACCTTCCACAATTTGTGTATCGGTAAGAGTCACAGTCGATATTTTGTGCTTTTCTAATAGGTATTAGGAAATCGCAAATAGGAAAAGTCTATATGGAACCTACTAGACACCCTCTCCCCAGACGTCGCCTTCCTTACGGAAACATGGATGAATGCTTCCTCCGCACCAGACATCACCATTGCCATCCCTGAAGACTATAAGATCACTCGCAAAGACCGTACCAGCCACACAGGAGGAGGAATCTCTATCGTCCATAAGAAATCTATCCGCATCTCAACCAGCTCTGACACCAACCTCGCCAACTCCGAACACCTTCACTTCCAGATCCACATCGACCCCAAAACCACACTCAGAGGCACCCTCCTCTACAGACCACCAGGACCCCGCGCAAAATTCAGTGAAGACATCACGGACTTCATCACTCCTCACGCACTCCCCTCCAAAGACTATATTCTTCTGGGAGACCTCAACTTTCACCTTGAAAAGATTAACGACCACAACACCGCCACCCTCGTGGACAACCTCGCCAACCTCGGACTTAAACAACTAGTCACTTCCCCCACCCACATCGCAGGTCACACACTCGACCCCATCTTCACCTCCAGCAATCATGTCTCCTTCAGCCACACTATGGATCTCCTATGGAATGACCACAGCTGCGTTCACTTCACCTACAACAAGCCGAAACCCATCAACCACTCCCAACCTACCCTGCAAAGAAACTGGAACAAAATCACCACGGACCAAATCTCCGCATCGCTCCTTCGAAACTCCCCAGCCCTCTCTTCTAACGCCAACGAAGCCTCCGCCAACCTCACCCTATGGTTATCCAACACCGCCGACACCTTAGCACCACTGAAAAAACGTCAAAGCAAACCTGGCAACAAGAAGGCCTCATGGTTCAACGATGATCTTAAGAAATCCAAGAAACTCTGCCGCTCCCTTGAAAAGGCCTGGAAAAAAGACCCAACCACCAGCACCAAGGACGCATTCAAAAGCGCCACCCGCACTCACCACCAACTGATCCGAAAAGCCAAGAAAACAGCATTCAAGGATCGACTTGACAACAACGCCCACAACAGCAAGGAACTTTTCAACATCATCAAGGAATTTTCCAACCCCTCGGCCAACTCCAACGACATCACCCCCTCTCAAACCCTCTGCGACTCCCTAGCCTCTTTCTTCCACAACAAGATTGCAGACATCCACAACAGCTTTGACAACCAACCCGGAAACCAACCCACCCTACCATCTGCCGACCATCTTCCCCCCGTAAACACCCTTAACGCCTGGAACCCAATCTCCACTGAGGAAACCATCCGCCTGATGAATTCCATCCACTCTGGATCCCCCACAGACCCTTGCCCTCACCACATCTTCAACAAAGCAGACTCCGTCATAGCACCGCACCTCCGAGACGTCATCAACTGCTCCTTCAACTCCGCTACCTTCCCAGAAGTCTGGAAACACGCTGAACTCACCGCCCTTCTGAAAAAACCAACAGCGGACCCCACCGAACTCAAAAATTACCGCCCCATCTCGCTTCTCCCATTCCCGGCCAAAGTCATCGAGAAAGCCGTCAACAACCAGCTCGCCGCCTTCCTCGAAGCCAACAAATCCCTCGACCCCTCACAATCTGGCTTCCGAGCAAAACACAGCACCGAGACCGCCCTCATCGCAGCAACAGACGACATTCGAACTCTACTGGACAATGGAGACACAGTCGCCCTCATCCTCCTCGACCTCTCTGCAGCATTCGACACAGTCTGCCACAGCACCCTTCTACAACGCCTCAATAACATCGGAATCCAAGGAAAAGCACTTGAATGGATCACCTCGTTCCTCACCGGAAGAACCCAGAGAGTCCGCCTTCCTCCATTCAAGTCCGAGGCCTCTGAAGTCATCTGCGGCGTACCTCAAGGATCCTCACTCAGTCCCACCCTCTTCAACGTATACATGAGCCCCCTCGCGGCCATCGCCCGCCAACACAACCTCAACATCATCTCTTACGCAGACGACACTCAACTGATCCTTTCTCTCACCAAGGACCCCAGCACCGCCAAAACTAACCTACACGAAGGAATGAAAGAAGTCGCCGAATGGATGAAACAAAGCCGTCTGAAACTGAACTCAGACAAAACAGAAGTCCTCATCTTAGGTACATCCCCCTCTGCTTGGGACGACTCCTGGTGGCCGGAAGCCCTCGGAAAAGCACCCATCCCGACAGACCACGCACGGAACCTTGGCGTCATCCTGGATTCTTCACTCTCAATGAACAAACAAGTCAGCGCCGTATCCTCTTCCTGCTACAACATTCTTCGCATGCTCAGAAAAACATTTCGCTGGATCCCCTCCGAAACAAGGAAAACAGTCACCCACGCTCTGGTCACGAGCCGACTGGACTACGGAAACACCCTCTACGCAGGTACCACCGCGAAACTCCAGAAGAAACTCCAACGAATCCAAAACGCCTCAGCCAGGCTCATATTAGACATCCCACGCAACGAACACATCTCTGGTCACCTTAAAGACCTCCACTGGCTACCCATCAATAAGAGGATCACTTTCCGACTGCTTACCCACGCACACAAATCACTCTACGACATCGGACCAGACTGCCTCAACTCACGACTGTCCTTCTACACCCCCCCCGCCAACTACGTTCTTCCAGCCAAGCCTTCGCCACTGTACCTCGCATCAACAAGACCACCATGGGAGGCAGATCCTTTTCATATCTGGCTGCTAAAACATGGAACTCACTCCCCGCTTACCTTCGCCTCACCCAAAACCACCTAGCGTTCAGAAAGCAGCTTAAAACGTGGATATTTGACAAATAATCCTCCTCCCCTTCCTAAGCGCCTTGAAACCCTCTGGGTATGTAGTGCGCTATACAAATTTTATGACTTGACTTGACTTGAATGATGACATCACTACGAGGAAGTGTTCAAATAAATGCCCCTCCTAGTGCTCTGTAACATAGAGGAAGTGGGTGCTGTTGCAGGAGAAGTTACTCTGTTTGCCCTTGTGGGAATCTTTGGCGGCAAACAAGTAAACATATGCCTAAAGAAGAGGCAGATAAAGATCTTGCTATTAGAAAGCGCAAGCTCAAGTTTTTTTTAGAAGAAGCTGGAGGTCCTCACCGAGGAGTGTGTTGCTCATTTTGAGGAGCTGTTTGGTAAGAGCTTTTTCACTGTGCCAGAAGCTACACCCAAATAAATCCGGAATGACATCCTGGAGAAAATCAGTTCCCTTGTAGTGACGCACCGTACCATTCCAGAAATCTGGAAAAGATGGTACAATTTAAGATTGAATTTGGAAGAGAAGGTAGCAAGTAGCTTGGTGGAGGTACGTGGGACAAGGGAAGGACCATCTCAGTAGCCACAACCAACACCCATGGAAATCATAATTAAGGCAACAATTCAGTCGGGGAGTGTTGTTGGTGTGCCCATTACCTCAAATCAACCATCTACATTATAAGGATCGATTTCATAAGATTTTTATTAAATCATGATAGTATAAGAAATACAGATCTTATGTTAATGTATATCATAAAAGTCATTCTTCTTAATGGTTGTTTTGACTTTTCAAAGCATTATAGGAGTTGTAGTAACAATAATCATTAATTTATCATATGTAGAAAACACATGTAAAATAGTTTGCTCTAAAAAACATTGTCATTAAATGAATCCAATAATGAGAGAAGTGAATTTAGAGTTGCAAAATATGTTTAATATTTAAGAAAAAAATCTGTGTAGTAAAGTACATCTATATATTTTTCTCAGTTGTATCACAGCAGATACAGCATGACACAGACCAAGATGGCACAGATGAAAATCCTTGTGAAATTGAGCAATCCACAGACAGAGCAAGTTACAACCAGAAGAAGAGCTACAGTTTCACCACTCCCTCACTTCCCAAATATAGGAGATGAGCCAACCCCAGCCAGGGAAAGCAATGCAACATCTTTGGGACACAAACAGATGTGTCAGAGATTTTTGCAGCAGCATCATCATGCCACCGCTTTTTCTAATGCTGGTCTCCTTGCTGCAGAAAATGTCTGTTGGGTTAGAGGCCTCTATGCTGATGGTGCAGTGGCTGCAAACAAATAATATAAAAAATGTAAATCCCAAAGCTAATGTGTACTAATGTCAAAATAACAGTTTGGTATGTCGTAAGTCCTGTTGTCACAATTAGGAAATGCTTCATACATACAAATTGTGGCTCACAATTTGGAAATCCCTATTTGCGATTCCCTAATTGGAGTTGCAAAACTAGTGATTTCGAAAAGGAAGGAATCGCAATTGGTA